>NW_024741924.1:525000-635612 GCF_018991925.1 Homarus americanus | reverse complement strand
CAGACTGAGACCTCTTAGAAGTGTAGTGGGGTACAGCCCGCACTATGGTGCTAATATTAGAATTGTTAAAACAATGTACCTAGGCTATATAAGATCTCTGATAGATTACCACGCACCAGCCCTGGTCATTCGTGACAGGAAAGGCGTTGACAAGCTCGATAAAATGCAAAATAAAGTCCTCAGAATTATCCTAGGATGTCCCATGAGCACTAAAGTACTTAATATGAGGAAAAACTAGGTATACCCAGTGTTAAAGATAGAGTAATTGAAGTCAACCTCATGATTGCCCTGAGGCTTCTGTGTGGTGATCCTGATAACATTGTTTCCTTAAAATTGCTAGAATGTATGGAACCATGGGACTACTGAGTCTAAATGGATCCAAACTACAGCTACACATATGAAGATGTTCTGACTAGACCACCTGTACAAAGTTGAGACACAACAGCGCTTCCTGCCACCCTGGCGGACAGTTCCTCCGATATCACAATACCGACGTATCCGCCTAAAAATTAATTATACAAAGCATTTATCTCCAATACACTGCCAAATTGAGACCTCTTGAACACATACACACCTACAGACTGATGATAATATCACACAGACCATCTACAGTTCTACACTGATTGATCTCTTAACACCGCCTGTGGGAGGGCTGCAAGTGCTGTTGTTGTGACTCAACCTGACGGTAATATAATTGAGAAAGGAGTTAGAATTAACAACTGGGCATCCACTCTACAAACTGAATTAATTGCCATACTCACAGCTATAAATTCATTGAAACCACTGTTACTGACAGTCTCATCATCACTGACTCTCTATCTTCACTACTTGCCTTGGTACCCTCGACTCAGGTTGTCACGTTTGTCTCTGAAGCCAGACACAAATATGCGTGCCTTGTTGACCGGGGTGTCAAGGTCAAACTGTTAGGATTCCCCTCTCACATAGGCCCTATAAAACATGACAGAGTTGATGCCCTGCCAAACTCGCGTCTAACAAAGACACCATGAATATAATTTGGGTCTGTCAAAAGAACCCTTAAAACTGTAATTAGGAAAGAACTTATTGATGAGTTTGACGCAAGCAGACAAGTGCAAACAGGCACTAGTCGATCCATAAGTTACTCATGATGAGATGTATCAAGTGAAACATGTATATGGAACAAGTAACAAGATCACTATTACGAGATGTTGTAACCGCTAGATTAAGGTTAGATATAAGTACCTTGGCAGTATGTTCTCAAGCAGATGTAAACAAAATCAAGTCATAAGTGTGTGGCCATACATATGGCCACACTCTGAACACTACGTCCTCGACTGTGTGAAGATAGAACCTCTAGGGACAGGTAGTCCACAATGTGAAATGGCACAACACTTCATCTCTAATGGCAAGATAGCCGACATATTAAGATTGTATCCACTTTTTGCACTTAGTAACTATATCAATTCTCATGTACAGAACCAAATACGCAATGTGCTTGAATACTTCACGTAAATGATAACAAAGTGTGAGGCCAGACATACTGCCTCACACGCCTGTACTCACGCATTTGTGAATAAGTTACCCTTTATGTATAGAACTAAACAAATAATGTAAATGAAATATTGTAACATTCAGTGCCATAATATCCTGACAACGGGGTTAATTATTATGACCCTTTGTAAACCCTACTCTGTAATCCTTGCGCTACCGCTCACAGGATGAGTGTGGGTGACAGTAGCCGCTGTAAGCGGCAAATCAAAATCAAAAATCATCATCACTACATATAACATCATCCGTCATCACTACATATAACACCATCCATCATCACTATAACACTATCCATCATCACTACATATAACACCATCCATCATCACTACATATAACACTATCCATCATCACTACATATAACACCACCCATCATTACTACATATAACAACATCCGTCATCACTACATATAACACCATCCATCATCACACATATAACACTATCCATCATCACTACATATAACATCATCCATCATCACTACATATAACACCATCCATCATCACTACATATAACACTATCCATCATCACTACATATAACATCCATCATCACTACATATAACACTATCCATCATCACTACATATAACACCATCCATCATTACACATATAACACTATCCATCATCACTACATATAACACACACACCACACACACACACACACACACACACACACACACCACACTGGATAGGATACACTACATCATCCAGAGTGTATCACAGCTGAGGGCCAGAAAAGGTCAAGTTTGTCAGTATTCTGCCAAAGTTCAAGTGATATGGACACATTTTCTCTCACTGTTGTGGATTCGGCAACGTAGGAAGAGGAACCAAATCAGGGTACATGAAGTCAACACCAAAGTGCCCGATTTTAGTGTTTTTAGTTATTTGTATCCAGACCTATACTGAACCACCCAGACAAATGTTTATTATTATTATTATTATTATTATTATTATTATTATTATTATTATTATTATTATTATTATTATTATAAAATGACGGTAGAAATTTTTAAGAAATTCGTGCATATGACGATTATTTTTGTTAGTAAAATGGACACTAATTACAGGCGATCAATTGGGGTTGAAGAAAGAATAACCATAATTTTAAAATACGAATTTGAATTTATTAAAAAAACCCAGATTATTATATAATATTAATAAATTATTCTGAAACATTATGTTGAAAAATGAAAATAAAATGTTGGTAACTGGGAAGTAAGAATGAAAAGTTTGGATAATCTGGATAAAGAGGAGCTTACTGTACTAGAAGAACCAAGTGATGGTGACTTCATCGAAAAATCTTGTTGCTGAAACCAATAATTATTCTGAACAGGAGAGACGTGAGAGGGAAAAGGTTCATTCGAAAGGCTTCATGAATTTCAATCCTCATGTCCAATTTGTCAGCAGGCAAGAGTTCATCCAGCTGCATGATACTCTCACCACAAATGATTATCTGTGACTGACGAAGAGATCGGTCTGGCCGTATTCATGACTCGACTCCGTAGATGTGAACAGCTTCTGCAATAATACATACAAATTAAGGTGGGATGGAATGGCGAGTCACGTTTGGTGTGACCGCATTATTAGTGAACTGATCAGCCAGGAGACGGGAAGGCCAACTTCTGCTTGGTCAACTCACGCCCTTTGTGTACCCCGGCTTCCACCTAGAAAGGGCGTTTTCCCTCTATTCCCACATACTGTACAGCGGTGGGTCGTTTTCCGAGGCTGTACTGGTGTCGAGACATCATGAAGCTCCCACGTGGCAAAGGAATTTTCCAGGAAGGGTTCGCTTTGAGGCTTCAGCGTTAATGAAACATCAGCGTGGACAAAATGAGCAAACATTATGCTGGAGCGAAGATGAATACATTGTGAGTGTGGTAAGACTTTGTCGGAGAGAATTTCTCGGGGAACTCCGGATAAGTTTCCTAGTTCCCCTTTGTTTTTGTTTTAAATTTGTTCCTGTTTTATTTTATGGGTCTCCTCGTAAGTGTCAGCGTCACGAAGGATGGAAGTAGTATCCTACCGGTGTACTACTCCCATCCTCACCTATACACGAAGGTGGAATTTGGGGGTTAACCTCAGTGTGCGGCCCCCCACCCTGATTATGGGAGAACCTCCGTCATGAAATAGCATATCTGTCCTTTTTTTTTGTTTCTTTGCTAAGCATGATTTATGTAAATACCCCAAGAATACTCACGAACGTCTCAAGTAAGAGGTAAGATTTGGGCGGGCCGATCCCCTCCTAAAAGTACATGGCCTCTCCTTTGCACGGCCACAGTTTTCAACTATAGAGAGATGGAATTTGGTGAGTTCGTAGTATCTTCACTCCCAAACTCTCAGAACCACTGTCGTTCATCCCTCACAATTGACTGCTGAGAATTACTGACAAAGCTCGTGTCATGTCAGTAGCGGTTAAACATTAAGGCTTTGTAGTATATCTCTTACCCTTCACAAAAGTCACAAGACGAAACATTCAGAGCAAACGTTGGAGACATTTGCCACATTCACTGCTGGATCTTGGACTCGTATTCTTCTTATCAGTAACAGAATATATATTTTTTTTCTCACAATAACTGAGATGTGGTGAAAATGTAAGAAACTGTGAGTAAATGAGTAAGGTAAGTGTAGTTTTCGCCCACTGTTTCTTAGAAGTGTGAGGTGATGTTTCTATTATTAATGTCAAGCTTCTTAACCTACACAGGATGAAACAAATTACTACATTATCTGGTGAATTATGGACATATGTTTGTAAATATGAAACACACTCAATATATGCGATAATACAAACACATGCACAGTTTTAAAGCAAATAAAAAAATAATGACGAAAACAATTTAAAGACTAAAACCAAAGAAGGCCCAAGGTATTAATTAACTTTTAATGAGTACGGTGATTACATACGCATGAGAATTACACTGCTGACGTCATGCACTTTAATGACAATCGTCTTAGTAAACATTAAATTACATTGCAACCATATACAAAATAGGGAAACACCTTGTCATTGTAACTTCACCGAAATGGAACACCACGAAGTATATCATGACGCCATAAATAATAGGATGAGGAGGACACTGAAGGCAGCTCCTGTTATGGAAGATTTAGCTCACAAACAACAGAAGAGGAGCTATAATATAATGGTGGGTCTAGGACAACTGGCCGCCGCCATCTGGCCGCAGCCCAACTGGCCGCGGGAAACTCGCCGCGGCCGACTGGCCGCCATATGGAACTTTTTGTTGCGAGTCTCAGAAACATCCAGAATGATTATATATATATATATATATATATATATATATATATATATATATATATATATATATATATATATATATATATATATATATATATATATATATGCAGGAATAACCACCAGGAAAAGGAAAATACGAAGTGTCAAGCGCTTTCGTATATTACATCTTCAGGACTGAATACAGAATACAACAATCAGTTCTATTATCTAAGTTTCTCTTATTTTATTTTTTAGTACATAGTTTTACTGTTTTTTTGTATGTTGAATTCAGAATTGACTTGTTTTTAATCATTCGCAAATCAATCGTTCGCTGGTGGGGGTTTAAGGAGCTGCCTTGAGAGCGCAAAATTAGGCGTTTGCAGTTTACCCCCAGTCCGCGGCGGCCAGTCGGCCGCGGCGAGTTTCCCGCGGCCAGTTGGGCTGCGGCCAAATGGCGGCGGCCAGTTGTACCATTCCCTATAATGGTGACTACATGTGAAGGTGGCCAGTCTTCCAGGAATGGTCGCCCTCCAGAGGTCATATAAGCTGGTGTTTTCTTTGTATGTTGTCAGTCTCTCTGAATAAGATTATACCAAAAGTCACAAAAATACAAATAGGCGGTGACTTGTTGCTTCCATAACCACCCGTCCTATTTTCATATGTCATGGTGGGTAGGACTTTTTAGACAAAGCAAAGTTAACATAAGTGTCCTTGAACAAAATTAAGGTAGAAACTGTGTTCGTACAAAAGGACATCCCTTCTCCTAATCTAGATGTTCGTAAACATTATCGGGCTAATTACATAAGCATACCAAATTTTAAGTCTCTTTTAAAAACCGTGGCCCTGCATAGCAAAGAAACAGAATCAACTTAATCAAACTCAATTTATTTTTACCTAACTAACTTATTAAATTAATACCCACCCACTGGAGGTGGCCATGCCGAGGGAGGATGCCAGTAGCCTGTGTAAGCCCCTCCATACTCCAGAGGCATTTTGAGACCATTTTGAAGCCATGTGCACTTGATATTAGGAGATATTCTGAGGTCGAGGGTAATTAATTTTTACTATATAAAAACTTCTGAGTATAATACTGCGTTAAAAAAAAGTATTTGAATTTTCTGATTAAAAGGAGGGCCCGGACCCCCCCTCCCCCCCCAGGATGCGCTCTTGGATGAGATAAATAACTTCCGGAGTCTGCTCGGTCAGCAGTCAGCAACCATCGACCGCAGCGCTAGTGTCTCCTCCAGTTGTTATTATTATTAATTGGAGCGATACTAAGAGTTAAGTGGAGCCATAAGCCCGCACAGGTGAGTGAAAGAACACAGTGATTGTTTGTATGATGGTGAAATGTTGTGAACTACATGCTTGCATAGTGTAAGGCAATTTGGATAATAGCCATACAGAATAGAGTGTTTACTAACTGACGTATAATGTATAGATGTAATGGAATGTAATCAGTAGTTAGCGAGTGTCTCACTTCTCCAGGTTTTGACTATATCAATAAACGTTGGGTGAGTCCACGTTAAGGGGTTCTCTCACCCTAAGAAGTGTCTAACCATTCGGCAGTTATAAAAACACTGAACAATAAATAAATTATTATAATGTACAGTATTGCGAAAAATTTCTTAATTCAAATATTTTTTTATTTTGGAAACTAAAACAACAGTATTGTAATATAATTAACTGGCAATATTCCTGATAATTTCATAAAGCAAGGGGCAGACATATTAAATCTACAGTATTGTACTGCCAATTTTTTCTTAATTCTTAATATTCTACTTAAGACATATCTCGCGACACGAGCGTTCTCTCTGTCAATACAATATTCGCACAATACAAATATTCTGTTCTTACACCACTTCCTCTCTATACAAAACCCATGGTACCTAAAGGTAATTTTTCTTTTTGTTTGGGGTTTCTTGTAGTTAGTTACTAAATTACAATAATTAGGTACTGATTTACAGTAGCTGCTAACGGCACACCTTATTTCCTTGGGTGACAAGAAATAAAATAACTCTAAATGGATGTCACTTAGAATATTTCTAGTGAATTTCAAGGCAAGCAAAAGGCAGTAATTATCACATGCCCTTATTTGCACATTGAACAAACTCAAATGGTTAAAAAATATACCATACACCACTATTCAAATACAGTTTTTATTAAGGCCACATATTCATTTCTCAGTGTTGACAAAACTGATTTTTTATAATTTGGTACAGTTCGTGTATGTGGTTAAAAATATATTATGGAGAGTGGGCCCCGCTGAAACTTGCTCCAGTATACTGTAAAAAATAACTTCACTTTTTATTGAACCCGGCAGGGGTAGTGGCGCCTGGAGTTGCAGATATGAGGGTGGTGGTGACCGTCTGGGTGGTGGTGATGGCGGTATGCACGGGATCAAAGGTTAAATTGGTCAACAATGGCTATGACGGCATCGTGATTGGCATCTCGTCTCAGATCGACCAGAGTCAAGGACCTGCCATCATTGCTGCTCTAAAGGTAAGATCTCACACATCTGCTTCCCCTCCTGTAATCAAGAAACGCTAGATACACTGACCCTCTCGGCTCTCTCTGATCATTACCATCACTTCATCTGGAAGTTTGGGGAAAAGATTTTTCATCATCCTCGGGACTGTCACCTGCTCCCACCCGGGATCTCTCGTCCGCGAATTGCTATTCAACCTCTACAACCGCATCCAGCCCGTGTAAGGGTGCAATGTTTCTGTTACCATCCTGACTTTTAATCAGAATATAATATAGAGTATCATTAACATTATAAACGTTTGGGTAGCGTAGCACGCGAGGTCATTGCTCGTGGGATATAACTTGTATTTTGGAAGGCAATTATTAGAAGTCATGAACGGTGATGCACATATTAATACTGTGACTTCTTGAACCATCAATCACAACGACAGGAACTTCATTTAGGTTCAATTAATACCGGGTAACTTTACTCAGAAAATATAAAATGACCAATAGGTCTTACTTTATGGTGAGAAAATAGATGTTTTAATGAAGTTACCACATACAATAAGGGTACCAACTTAAGGGTAATATTACACAACAGTGACACCAGAATGATTGTCACTCTAAACATTTTACAATGGCATCTAGTGATGTTATTACTTATAGCATCGACTTTTTTTTTACGGGGATCAGCCCACCCGGGCACAGGTCACTGACCCACATCAAGGCCTGGGGGACGGATATATAATAATAATAATAATAATAATGATAATAATAATAATAATAATATCTATTATTATTATTATTATAATAATTCATAAAAAAATAATAACAAAATACATGTACTAAAAATAAAAGTAATATACTAAAAAAAATAATAATAACCATAAATAAATGCAAAAACGAAAAAATAAATCAAGTATGAGAAACGATATACATTATGTATGATGTGTGTCAGAGTAAGAGAAACAATTGAGACCCTGCAACTGTGTGTAAATGAGGCAGAAAGTCAGATCAGCAACCTGGGACTTGGTCACAATTTTCGTGATGCCATATGGCAGCAGGATCTACCATTAGACAACACATTATGCTTCCAATATCTTCCCAGGCGGTAGTACCTCCCTGTTTGATAGCTGCCTACTACCTACTACCTATCATGCTACACACAGTGTCTGTCATGCTCGGGAGTACGTTCAGAATCATAAACAAACTTTCGTTGGTCGGTTAGTCCCCGTCACTCGAAGGTATGAATGATTATACTATGATATAATTCTTAATTAAATTAGCAGTTACTTAATTCATTAAATAATAGCCTTATGTAACAAAATACAAAGGACTACTGGGACAACATAGTTAACTTACCACCACACACACAACCGTATACAGCTCCCATCACATTACTTTTATCTGTCCTGCCAGTATAAGTGATGAACTTTAAGCATTTAGGCTGTCCAGAACATACTAGTGTCTGCCTGTCCATATGGTCCTCACACTGAAGGCTGCCACTATGCGAGTGCTACACAACAACAACCTATGGACTTGCACTTGAAGGTCAATCATGGATATAGTTTCCAGAAGGAGCACTGTAGTTCTGTAAGATGTAGTTTGTTTTGACAATGAACTGTGCATTCACTGTAAAAATATTCCTTACATTGCATCAATTTTTTTTTGCTTTGAGGAATCTATAGATTTTGTGCTTGCTTACTCTATGCAGACCATGATTTTATTTAACGCGTTATACAACAGAAACTGAGAGTGAAGGCACATAGTGGCAAACACTTTCCAGGACAACAAATTTATACATAACAAATAGAAAGGACACAGAAGCTCTGCCTAAAGGTCAGCTTCCTATAGTAACTGATGCTGTGTGAGACAGTCTTCTGGTAGCCATCAGACCTTCTCACATGTTCTACCAAACCAGGTTACTGAAGAGTTTGGCCTTACGAATGACGTGTTGTGTGCTACACCTCAAGCATTCTATACTTTTCGGAGATATTGACATTCAAAAAATGTAAAAAGTAAATAAATAACGCCATTTGACCATAATAAGCTTACAATACTAACATTGGTAAACACTGGAAGCAGTAGGTAATCCTGCCTAATAGTGCTTCACTGAGCTGTGAGAAAACGCTCACAGGTGCGACATCTTTAGGTAAAAGCGGAAAAAACAACATTAAAATACTGAATTATTAATCGCTAGTAACTCAAGTGTTTTTATGTTCAGTGATATTTTTTATTTATTTTTGGAACTTAATGTACTTACTGCTTTATTTAATTTTATGCATCATATTGTTTTTTCTTTTATGCTATTGTATATTATTTAACGTTTTAGTTCTCATGACGACGAGAGATACTGTCTAAACCTTACCGAATACATATATTGCTGTTTATCCATACGCTGGTGCTATTATTCATCTTATATAGGCCTATGAATATATTCGGAATGCTTCGTTGTCTTATTTACTTTTGAAAATGTATAACCGGGATGGCTGTTATTTGTTGTTTTCTAGCTTTTACTAATTTTGTTTATGTGGAAGCCTCTTATATTAATTAAGAACAGCTGCACTTCGTAGATTAGTATTTGCTACAGTGTGTTTTTGGTGATGTTGTTGCAAAATCTAAGGAACAAATATTCTCTTAATCTGCTGATCCCGTTACATTAGAGTTAAAAGTTTGGGTCCCAGAGTTTTCTTCTACAAGAGAGCCTGTAAGAAAAGAGTTGGCCTTTAAGATTTAAGAGTAATGATAAGTTGGAATCTTAAGCCAAAGAAACAATGTGTATTTGCTGGACACAAAGCTAATAAAGTACTTGGGTTCATACAAAGGAGTGTTAGTTACAAGACTAGCGAGGTCACCCTAAAACTATATCTTGCGCTTGTGAGACCTCACTTGGATTACGCAGTTCAATTCTGGTAACCGTATTACATAATGGATAGAGAATCCTTAGAACGAATTCGGAGGAGAATGACAAGACTAATCCCGGGCATTAGGAACCTTGAGTACAGAAACAGGTTAAAGCATCTTAATTTGCACTCCCTCAAGAGACGTAGCGTGAGGGCCGATATGATAGAGGTGCATAAATGGAAGTCAGGGCTGAACAAAGGGGACATTACAAAGGTACTCAAACTATCCAACCAGGAGCGAACTCGTAACAATGGTTTTAAATTAGACAAATTTAGATTTAGGCGCGAAATAGGTAAACATTGGTTTGGTAATAGAGTAGTGGACGAGTGGAACAAGTTACCAAATATCATCATTAACTCGAATACGCTGGATAGCTTCAAACATAGGTTGGGACTGCCCAGCATGGGCTCATAGGCCCGCTGCAGTTTCCTCCATTCTAATGTTCTTATTATATTTGTCACTATTTTTTCTTGCTGCTCATATGATCTATTTGTAATGGAGGATTAAAATTTCAGGATATGGTAAAGGAAGGTTCAGAGCATTTGTTTAGAGCGACGCGGAGGAGAGCCTTCTTCAGACACGTTAAACTCCTCATACCACAATCCTGGAACAACACCGACTATGACCATCCGGCCACCGTACAAACATATCAGGTGATGTTTACACTGCCTCAACATTGTCACAATACTAATATGTTAGGTTTAATATTAAGTCATTCCCTCGTATATAACTTTTCCCACTATCAATGACATTCCATATACAGGGAATCTTAATAAAGGTGTCAGTTATCAAGTTTGCGTGTTTATATGAATTTTTTTTATTTTCAGCAAACCAAAGATCTGAAATTATAAGTGTTATTGAAGTTGGAGAGAAGGAATTTCCATTGACTTACTTTTCTCTATGTCTTTTTATTCTTTACAAAAGAACATACGAAAATGAGGAGTCTGCAATAGGCCAGTTGGCCTATGCATGGCAGCTCCTGGCGAGAGTTACTACCACTCTCTATCATCCATGAATCGATCTAGCCTCCTTTTAAAACTTTCCAGCGTTCCAGTACTTACTACAAAGTTGCTAAGCTTGTTCCACTCGTCCACCACCTTATTTGTGAAACAGTTTCTTCCTATCTCCCTCCTAAACCTAAACTTATCCAACTTAAATGCGTTGCTACGAGTCCTATCCTGCTCGGATATTATAAGAACTTTATATATATCTCCTTTATTGATTCATTTCACCCACTTAAATACTTCTATCATATCTCCCCGCACTCTACGTCTTTCTAGGGAATGCAAGTTTAGTTTCTTTAATCTATCTTGATATGGAAGGTTTCTTAATCTATAGTGGTATGGAAGGTTTCTAAGTCCGGACTAGAGCAAAATATAGTTGCAATTTGACCTCTGCACTCCTATTACTTACACTTCTAGATATAAAACCTAATACTCTGTTTGCCTTATTTCGAACATTAACTTACTGTTTTCTAGGCCGTAGTTCCGGGCTTACAAGTATCCTTTAGTCCCTTTCACAAGTCGACTGCTCTAGGTTGATGTTGCTAAGGCTGTATACATTGACAGTATTTGTTCTACCAGTATTAAGTACACTGCACTTGCTGGTGTTGAATTTCATTTGCCATTTTTCTGACCACTCCTGCAGTGTATTTAAATCCTCCTGTAGTGCATTTGCATCCTTCCCTGAATTAATCTGCCGCCCTATTTTGGTGTCATCCGCAAACTTGCTTATGTCACTGCTGATCCCAGTATCTAGATCGTTTTTGTAGATTATGAACAAGAGTGGGCCTAGTACTGACCCCTGGGGAACCCTACCGATTACACAACCCCACTCAGATTTAACACCATCTACGCTGACCCTCTGTGTTCTATCGGTGAGCCATGATTTTATCCAATTTAAAACTTTCCCCCTTGATACCGTGAGCCTTAACTTTTCTCAGAAGCCTCTGATGCAGTACTCTGTCAAACGCTTTGCTAAAGTCTAAGTAAGTAACATCGTAATTTTCATCATTATTTACTACATCGAAGACTTTCCTAAAAAAACGTCAGCAGATTTCTTAAACAAGATTCTCCCTTTGTAAACCCATGTTGAGAGTCGTAGATTAATTTGTTTTTCTCTAAATGCGATCGGATGCTATTTGCTATAATTCATTCAAGAAATTTCCCTACTAATGACGTCAAACTAATCGGCCGGTAATTTGACGCTGATGCTCTGTCACCCTTTTTGAATATGGGTACTACATTTGCTTGTTTCCACAAGTCTGGCACAACTCCCGTTCTAATGATTTTGTAAATAAATTTACAAGGGGTCCGCTCATCTGTTCCCTACACTCTTTCAAGACTCGAGGGAAAATTTCATCGGGCCCTGGGGATTTTGTCTTCTTTAATTTATTTATCTTCTTAAGAACATCCTCTTTTCTGATAGTGGTATTCTTTAATTTCACTTCTTCAGTTCCCCTAAATATCATTTCCACCTCTGGAATTTCCTCGTGAATTTCTTCTGTGAAAACTGATAAGAAGTAGCTATTCAATGCTTTGCTTATTTTCTCACTATCATTGATCACTTCCCCTCTCTCTGACTTTAAAGGTCCCACTTTGTCCTTGACCTTTATCCTATATACCTGGAAAAATCCCTTGGGATTCGCCTTGGATTCTCTTGCTATTTTGATTTCATAGTCTCTCTTTGCCTTCCTTACATTTTTCTTAACATTCCTAGATAGTTCATTATACCTATTTCTGAGCTGCTCCTCCCCTCCGTTTAATTTCTTATATATTCCTTTCTTTATTCCTATGTCATGTTTAAGTTTTCTGGTCATCCACCTTGGCTCATTCTTATTCAACCTAATTTTTCTGTATAGTATATTTTGTTCCTGTGCTTTACGTAGTATACTAGTGAATATATTATAGTCATGATCAATTGTTGTGTCGCCGGTGACCTCACCCGTTCCTACCTGGGACTGACCTGACTGTTCCCATTTTCTGTTTCTCTAATTTTTATTCTTTAATTCCTTTGTTCTCTTTTCTTAATCTTAATCTTCTTTCGTATACAGAATGAGGTCGGGAAGTGGAGGAGTGAGGCGAGTGAGGTGAGGGTTCCCTGTGGACAGTCTGTGTTTCGCCCCTAGTGACCGACAGGAGGGGTGAATGGGGGAAGAGGGAGAGAATGATAACCGGGGGATAAGGATAGTATGTAACTTAGACACTCGTGGAAACATGTGATAGTTATGTTGGTACTCATGGGTCACTGTATACCACATAGACACTTATGAAGAACACTCTAGTCCATACACAGGGGAAGGGAATTGAAAACTATTCTAAACGGTTCTTCGTTTATTGACGTTATCAAGAATGGAAAATTACACTTCGAACAATAACCTGCACTCCTAGCTAATTTAAAAACGAAGGGGGGGGGGGAGGGGGGGGCAGGGCATGTATCTCACAACAAATGGGAACTTCAGGAATTATTAAGTAAAGTACACGCAATTTACCTGCCATGCCGCCCAGCAGACACCACCACACCTCTCTACACAAAACTCTAATTCAGACTGTCCCTTTGAAAATTGGACACACTCGTCTAGGTAGTTTTTGGCCACTCACTCCCCTGTGTATATGACGTCACACTCGCAGGTCACTGTGATTGGCTTACGCCTAAGGCACACTCAGGGCACTGTTAGCTTGGCGGGCGGTAGGCAGGACCCTTGTTTCTTAACTGAATTTCCATACAGATTTTCTCTAAAGCATAACTTAATTTATTCTAAACACAGCACTGTTACAGCTTGCCGGGCCGATCCCGCGCACTCTCGTTCCTCCCAGCAGTAAATGGGAAGAGGTCGAATGCCGTGCCGGTTATGCTGCCTCCCTGCCTATCGAAGGCAAGTGCGGAAGTTCCACCAATCTGACGAATTTGTAGTGTAAGTCACAACGTTCTATTAATGTCCCCCAAGTTTCACCAAAGGATTGAAGATGTTTGGAACGACTCGGTATCGCTGAGAAGGAGAGTTTTGGTATATTCATCCCAGACAGTCAAACGGTAGTACACACCAAGTTTACGTGTTACTACAAGTCACTATCAGCTGATGATGCTAATACTCTTTTTGTGTATTGTTCAACACAGGAGAGCGAGATTCGTGTAGATTTACAACATCATCCCTATTACAACCAGCCATACACGAAGCAGCCGGGAAAATGTGGAAGTCCTGGCCTGCATATTCACCTCACCCCAGACTACCTTACTGAGGAGAAGTATCAGTCGTGGTGGGGTAAACCAGGTCAGTCATGAGTTACTAGTACTCTCTTACCTAACCTAACCTAACCTAACCTAACTTAACCTAACCTAAGTCATTCTCTTACTGGAACTTATAACGTTAATAATAGCAGAGAAACTATTGGGACTTTGATGACTGATGGTAACAAGGTAAGGTATTAGTGTCCCGGGCTGGTCGTTATAAGAACATCGTATGTTATTACCAGATGACCGCCATAACGTGACACTAAAACCACCACATTGTCCTCTGCTATTAATTGTTCTAAATCACTAATCTCCTTAATTAATTTTTGTTAAAATTCATGGCCACTATCCTTCACTTTGGATAAAAATTAACCTAAAATAATGTTTATCAAACTCGTCTATGACCACTGGTGTCTGGGACGACTGGGGACGATAAGAACATCCGGAGTACCGCACTTTTTGTAGCGGTTCCTGTGTTTCTCCTGCTTACGTTAATTGGACCACAAGTGATTTTCAGACTTTTTATTTTATATAGTGATGAAATATATACAGCTACTACCTTTAAGAATAACACCATCTAATTATTCCCTGACAGGTAAATCCTTGGTGCCACTATGGGCGAAACTACGGTGGGGAGTGTTTGATGAATTAGGCTACCCTAACGATCCGATATATCCTTCATTCTACTACCTGGCAAACGAAGAAAAGTTTGGCGATAAAAATTTGTCCTACGCTCCGTCTTACTGTGCCAACGCTGAAATAACAGGGTTTATGAGGTAAGATTGATCAGTGTTTTATAAAGAGATTTAAACTGTAAGTGAACTGATTGAAGGAGTCGTTTATTACTATATATCAGATATTAAATCATCATTTATCAAGTATAAATCATGGAATGTCGAGTGGTGGAGTGAACTACGTAGATACACAATAATCTCCTGTAAGTAACCAGTGTGAAGGTATCGAACTCTACGGTAAGAAATAAGAAACACAACATATTATAATCGTTATATAATATAATCCACTCATACTACCACCGGTATACCAAAACCATGACACTATTATGGTTAAGTAGACGAACCTATACAGCACACGACCACAAAGTTTGAGAATTTGATATGTGAGAGAGAGAGAGAGAGAGAGAGAGAGAGAGAGAGAGAGAGAGAGAGAGAGAGAGAGGAATAGATGTTAATTAGACGCATAATTTGTTAAATTTTCGCTCATTGCCTTGAAGATAAATCAGATAAATTGCTTTATTGTCACAATGGTTACCTGTATTAAGTGAAGATACATGACTGGATGTCCACACTCATGTATGTATCATTCAGCTAGGTGTTCTAAACTGCTTACGCATTAATGCTCTCGATTTTTTTTGTAGATAAAACGCTTTTTTCGTGAACTACTGCACACAATAGTGGCGTCACATCTACAGGTATTCTGCACATAAAACTATGGTTCTTTTCAGGAAAAAAAACACCATCAAAGGAGTAGGAAAATGGGAGTGTGTTAAAGGGAAGGACAACCTGCCTGAACAGGACTGCAGGTTCTTTGCCGACAAGGTACAGGCAGCCAATTCTTCTCTTCTGTCGTACCCCTTCATCTCAAGTGACAGTGTGAGTACCTTAGTCATCGTTCAGTGTGTGTGTGTGTGTGTGTGTGTGTGTGCACGCTTCATGTACCTTCAAGCTTAGGAAGGAAACTCTTTGATTCATAAAATTTTTTTTGTTTACCAGGTTGTAGAGTTCTGCGACGAGACGACCCATCTTCGTAATGTCCCCAACAAACAAAACGTCATGTGTCGTGGTCAGTCTGTATGGAAAGTGATGCTGCAACACGACGACTTCAAGAATGCGTATGTTTACCGCAAAATTTTATCATTTTACAATCATATAACAGACAGGAACATAGGATGCTGATGGCACTGATAAAAGAATGTAGACATTAATACTGGTTAGGGTGGGTCAGGATGGGGCGCACACACACACACACACACACACACACACACACACACACACACCTTACTTCCCCAGGTTGTCTTCCCTTACTATGATTGAACCATTTCAAGTGTTTAACAGGAACCCAGCCCGCGATGCCCCGCCAGAAGACCCGGTGATCACTGTGATAAAGGGAGTGTACCCGAGTTATGCCGTCGTCATGGACTATTCAAACAGCATGAGATCAAAAAACCGTATTGGGACCCTGCAGAGGAGTGTCAGGAGATGGTTACTCTACACGGTGCCTACCAACAGCTTTGTGTCATTGATAAGATTCTCGTATGTATAACTCATATATGAAGTTAACATAAGCCGGTAACAGTATTACAGCTGGTGGAGCAAAGAGCTACCTGAAGTTGCATCCCCCCTCCCTCCTTCCTCACCTCCTAACCTCACTTGGATATCATATAATCAATATTGAATTACTCAACTCTTTTCTTGTTCCTCTAAATAGAGTAAGGCCATATTACCATTATTATTGTCTTTTCATCATAATCTTCCTGTGTGCAGGCGTGAAGACCCAATTCATAACATTATTATTATTATTATTATTATTATTATTATTATCATTATTACTACTAACCCTAAACAAGATACTGTACGAGTCCTATGAATATTTCTTTTCAACAATATTTTGATCTGCATATTAACCCAGCATTTCTTCACAATAAAAGGTTTACATAATGTCATAGAGTCTCGTGAACTACATCGTTATGTCATCTAACGACAAAATGCTGAACTGACGACAAGTTTAGCCAATAAAAAAACAAAAACAAAATCAGTGCAGGAATATTAAACCAAGAGAGAAGAGTTGTTGTGTTGAGCCTGGAAGATGCCATCACCAGGTAGCTAGTTGGAGTTCATCTTCCTATGACTCACTATTGGATAAATCAGTGAGGCAGCTCAATTGGCCGATAGATGGCCGAATCATATAGCTGTTGTGACATTACGAACGTAGCATAATGACAAATTGTGGTAACATATTTGACGACCACATTCCTCGCCAGAAGACCACTTTAGCTCTACATTGTAAAGAAATACCTCAGAGCATGCTTCACTTACTCCGGATAATGTTTGATGTTAGAAGTATGAAGAATTAAGAGAGAGAGAGAGAGATTATCACAAGACGAAGATATATTGCTTGTTCTTAACGTTCTTCCTTCCATGCAGGAGCGGGCCGGCCATATTGTTGACTCCTCTCACCAAGATCACAGACATGCAGTCGAGAAGGAACCTCGCATCCAAAATTGACAAAAACATTAGTGGCGGTACCAGCATCATCAGTGGCCTTCAGAAAGCTAAGGAGGCAAGGCACCTAACCCAAATAGATTCTGTGCGATCGATTTTATTAGTATGCTCCATCTGCTTTTGAGTAGTGATTGACACATATACATAAATCATAATCAAACAGGAAAATGTGGATATATGGGGAAGAATATTGAATCCTGGAGAACACAAGAACAGGAGATGTATCCAGTCAGATTTAGAGACAACAGCTTACGTATCATTAATTACCATGGAGCTGTGATGTTTAAACGAAACTCTTATATATTCACACATTCTTCTATCAATTACTTTACAGGTATTAAGGCAATGATTTGTATTATAGTCCTTTATGCTCGTATGTATCAGCGACTGTGGTATAGAGCTGTCAAACTGTTATTGTTCCTCGTTTACTTCAAAAACTTCCTCATAGGTTCCCGCATTAGTGTAAATGATATATATTTATTCTGTAAAATCATCATACAAGTTCAGGTGTGAGGTAGAGCGTGGGAGTGTCTGTGGATCGGAGGAGTGATGACAAATTTAGATACACAAAGACGGACAAAAAATTTGGTTCTTGCCAGAAACTCTAGAGAAATATTTTTAAAAGTTGATACAAACATCTTCAGTTTAATCCGTAGACAAATATTGTAGTTGACTAATGCCACCGTGAATCTCTGAACAGGTGTTGAATGGTACGGAAGGTAATAAGAATATTTTCCTCATTACTGACGGAGAAGATGACTATGATGACCCCGAGAGCTTCATTGACGATCTGCTTCAGGCGAACATTTGCGTCATGACAGTCGCTTTGGGGTGAGTTAATTTTATTTTTTTCATATCTTCTAATGCATTATTTTATATCACTAACCCTCGGTGTATACTTACAATTCTATCGGCATATGAACGTGGTCACACTTACACCCGACATAATTATGGATGTGATATTTCCAGAGCAGATAGAACTAGCTTTTAGATCTTTGTAAAAACGCCATTTTAAGAGGACCCCTCAACGAAGGTCGACAATCCACATGCTTCGCTCATACGGAGGAGGATATGTTTATGTATCTAACAAGTGTACTCGGACGGTTTATGTACACACACACAAAATCTATCTCCCACCTGGCTCCGGTGTTTGGGAATGAACACAATGTACAGCAGTTTCGGTTGGGTTGGTATTTCTGAATGAGAGTTGCACCTGATAACAACACCGGACCCAGGTGGGCAGATGTTTCGTCTGTCTGTGTGTGTGTAGTAATTGGAAATATTAGAATAAGATGTTGTCCTCTTAGGAAGTTTCACACTGATTAGTTTTAATAACACATTAAAACATAGAAATAATGAACGCAAAGCAATTAGTAATATTTTAATTTACGTAAGTCGAGAATATCATGGAAGGTGACCAAAATTTTTCGGTAGTAAACAACATTCTAAAAGGCTCAAACCGTGGCCAGTTATTCCTGAAATGACACATGGAATATAGTTTTGACTCATAAAAATCTTTTTTAAGTCATCAAACGATAATGGTATTTCATGCCCCATGTTTTATGGTGCGGGCATAAACAAGATGATATTTTAGATTTTAACCAACGACGAGAAGTTAACAGTTAACGATAGTTCATTACGCAACACCGATGCTGTCAGCAACCTAGGGTGCGTTCAGTTGTGTAACTTGTAACGATCGTAGTACTGTACTACTTTTTCAACAGAACGGCAGCGTACTCGGCGATTCCAAGCTTTCGTAGCGCCACGGTGGGCAGCCCCGTAGTGCTGAGATGTTTATAAACAAGAAAGATGGCGACTAGAGGTGAAACATATCGTTGCTGCCTTTTGGATAATTTTAAATAATTATGCCGACTATTTAGGCATGATTTTTTTCAATGGAGTTATTCATGCTGATTACAGACAGCGATTTATTTGAAAGTTTGGAAAAATGTTTAGTTATTTAATTCGAGCACTGCCACCCTCACGCCGTGATAAGGCGTAACCTAGTAACCTCCCAGGTTTGTTTATGTAGTGCACGATGACATCACAACTGTTCAGTGTGCCCATAACACCCCACGAATTCCTGTGGCCTATATAGCGAGCAACTGAACACAGTTCAGGCCACCGCTGTTGCCTCATTTTGTTTGTGAAAATTTTCAGTGTTACATCATCACAGCTAGGGGGCGTAACTCACAAAAACATTCCTGGCATGATTAATTATAACACACTTGCTTTTGGTCTAAACAAAACCCTATTTCTCAATGAAGTGCAATCATTACTTCGTGATGTTATTTTGATCAGGGGTGAACAATAATGTGATGTAAAAAAGTCCGCCCCTTCATTACTAAACCGAGTTATTAATTCTAGTGTTGTGCCGTCTATATCACCTCTCAGCTGGACCACTTCCTCCGGTTAATATGTACAGTACCGTAGACCCGATGTTTGTGCTCTCGTGGCGTTATACAGGAACACACTATAAACAATAACTGATGTTGCTTAATTTTTATATACACATCATAATTTAACCCGAATCAATAAACAAAAGTTTACAAAATATTAAGCGCATGTTGAAAAAGTTTCACAGAATTTGACCATGCAGGAAGGAAGCCGACTCGAGGCTGGAGTCTCTTTCTGACAAAACGGGCTGTAAGTCTTACGTCGTCAATGACAACGACCAGACCAGGATGATGAACAGTGCCTTTGAGGCCACACTCGTCCGTATGCCTGTTAGTGCTGCCTACTCTCTTAACACTAAGGTGAGGTTTTCCTTTGATTCTGTCAGCTCTGTTCCTTCAATCACACGCTTTTGTCAAATAATTTTAAGGTTAGCTCACCCGGTGTTCCATCAATAACCTTATATTTTTTTTATATATTTTTCGATTTTCTGATAAACAATAAAACCAACTAAACTTCTTGTTTGATCACAACAGTATCGTTACAGTCTGACTCTATATTCATCATCAGACGACTACGAAACAAAACCCTACACTGCGTAAGAACTCAGCTGTGTAATATACATGACATCAGTACAAGACATTGGTAAACATAAAAATAAATAAACCTGAAGTAAAGACTAAACAATGTCATCAGTAAACTTAGAAATATGACAACAGGAAATGACAAGAGCTTTGTGAACATCAACTATCAAGACTACAGGAAACGTACTTTAGAAACATAGAAGGTTTGAGGCAGTCTCACTGCTTACTAAGGAAAGTTTTTCCTCAATAGTCAACAGACCCCATACCAGGAGTTGTGTAATGTTGGTGACGGTGGTGGGAATTGTAAATGAGTAGACGTGTGTGGGGAGATCAGCGTTATGCACATGGGGCTCATTGATGGATCACTTAGGTGCCGATTATAGTAGTAGCATCGGTATTTATAGACTACAGATGCCTATAAGTCCTTAGTAATAACATCTTTGAACTTAAAGAAACTGCCACTAGTGCGCGACTGGTCCTAAATATGATACAACTGTGCAGTACTCTGAAATTGGGGATGAAGGTCATTAAGTAATTTAGTTACTTTTTTCAGTGAAACCTGTTGTGACCTGCAAAGGCTATCAGACAATATGCTTCAGTTTAATAACAAAGGGTATTTGTTGTTTGGGTTGCCTCAGAGGTTTAGTAAGCCTTAACCAAGTTATGTGTTATGTGTTAAAATCTGACACTAAATCCATTTAGTGACATGTGATGTTTCAAAAACTGGAATTCCAATGGAGTGAAGCAAAATTTGGACAGATTTAATACTCTGGTGACTATATGATGATTTCTCTTATAACTTTCTGGGATAAATGTGGGAAAACTTGGTAGTTAAGTTAGTAACGGAAAGTTTATTGTATACAGAGGCAGAAAACGAAACATTAGTGAGATCTAACAATGTATCAAGGAAGGACAGTTTACCAATAGTCTCCTGATCAGACGTGAATTCTGTTAAAGTGCTTTGAATTTTAATTTAAGAATTTATGAATGTACACTTGGAATCTGAAAGTTAACTGTCATCCACATACAGACAACAAAATAAGGAATTGAAACCAAAGGGACAATCATCTAACCATCGTCTATTATAATTCGCCAAAAATGCCTTTGCCAATGTGGGGTCATGTATGGTTTTGTTCTGTAGTTTTGCCTGCTGATGGAGATAGACCATCAAAAAAAACATGGACTTCCAACAGATGTATATTTCACTCAAACAGGAAAATCCATAGTATATAATGTCCTTCTTTCTAAAACTCTAATGATATTGTACAGGTCAGTTAGCTCGTCGTATAATTGTCAAAATTTTTTCATTATTCTTCCTCCACACTTAATCTTATGTGTCAGACGGTCTTGATAATGAAGTTGTTATTTCAGTTCTACGAGTCTTCCAAATATAAGACCACAAACCTTACAGTAGGAAATTCTTTCAAAGTGGATAAAACTATTGGGAGGAACATGGTCTTTCACCTGGAGACAGACAAAATAGATCACGTCATTGGGACACCCAGTTTAATAGACCCTCAGGGCAACGTCATTTATGCAAAGGATGCTGAAGGCCTCACCATGACATGGACCATCACTGTTCTCCTTGCTGAGGTAAGCAGTGTGTGTGTGTGTGTGTGTGTGTGTTCACACACAGGGGGATGAAATGCGTCTAGTGTGGCAGTATTATGTTAGTGTTAAGGTGTAAGCACTGCTTGCTCCGTCTCGCTTTCAGCTACCGCCACTGGCTAGCCCTTGTGGCGAACAGGGAACAGACTCGTGACCTGCATATAGCTTTCATCAACCTAACGAAGACCTTCGACTCAGTCAACAGGGAAGCCCTCTGGTGGACCATCAGCCGTTTTGGCTGCCCATCAAAATTAATCGCCATTATGAGGGAACTCCACGATGGCATGAACAGCAGTATCCTGCACCCAGTCTGAGTTCTTCCCCATCCAAACGGAGGTTAAACAAGGGTGTGTACTGGCACCAACTCTCTTTTCCATTTTCTTGGCTGCCTTCCTTACTCGTGTCAGTGCCAATTTAGCCAGCGGGTCTTTTCAACATAAGACGACTACAGGCAGGAACAAAGGTATCGACAGCTTCCATTAGTGAGCTTCAGTATGCAGACGACCCCACCCTTGTCGTTCACTGACCACAACCTACAGGAGATCCTGATTGCCTACGCAGATGCGTATGTACACTTCGGCCTTGAGGTAAATGTACAATGAAAGACAAAAGTCGTGTCGTGAAATTTGGTGAAAACATATGTCAAAGGGTCAAAAATTTTGGTGTGCTCTGCCTTGTGGTAGAGCTCTCATAATGTTTCACGAGTTATATTTAATCTTCGGACAAAACCGCGATACGACTTTTGTCTTTGATTGTACATAAGACTCAAATTCTCTTTGAGCCTGCCCCTGGTTCAGACACACCTCCACCATCCATCCAGCTTAACGGTACTACCCTCTCTAATGTTACCCAATTTCGATATCTCGGCTTCCACCTGTCCACCACCGCGGACATTGATGAAGAGAATGAACATCGGATCAGATGTGCATCTCAAGCCTTTGGCAGACCCCGAAACCGTGTCTTCAGCTGTAGAGAGCTGAAATTATCGACAAAGCTTCACGTATATCGAGCAGTGGTCCTCCCCACCCTGCTATATGGTAGCGAGGCATGGGTCACATACAGGAGACACCTCAAGGCATTTGAAACCTTTACCAACGTAGTCTACGTTCCATCATCCGAGTTCGTTGGGAAGACGAGGGAACAAATGCCAATATTCTTGCTGACACCAACTGTAGGAGCATCGAGGCTACCATTATCCACGAACAACTACGCTGGACTGGCCATGTTACCTGCATGGACGACAGTAGACTACCAAAGCAGCTACTTTACAGTCACCTAACGAATATTAAACGTAACGCTGGCGAACAAATGAAATGGTATAAGGATTGTCTTAAAACAAACCTGAAAAAGTGCCAAATCGCCCTCCTCACCTGGGAGACGATTATTCCACACCGTAACGCTTGGAGGAGCACCACACAAGAAGGCGTCAATACTTTCGAATTTGCCCGACTGCATAACGAGGCAGATAAGCGCCAACGCCGGAAAGACGCTGCTTGCCCCCCCCCCCCTCCACATGTGCAACATCTGTGAACAACTGTGCCGGTCCCGTATCGGCCTCTTTAGTCACCTCAGAACTCACCAACCTAGGTGATATCCTTAACTCATATCATTGTATCATAGCTGGATGATCGTCATACTCGATTCCGAGTGACAGCAAAGTAGTAGTTGTAGAGAGAGAGTGAGTGTGTGTGTGTGTGTGTGTGTGTGTGTGTGTGTGTGTGTGTGTGTGTGTGACCAGCCTTAAATTTTGTATTTTAAATGTAATACTATATATATATATATATATATATATATATATATATATATATATATATATATATATATATATATATATATATATATATATATATATATTTGCTTTTTGAATTACTCGTGTTGTTTACACGAATTACATCTGATCTAACCAGCTGTCTAATAACAATGCATGATGTCTAGCCTGCCAACCTGCAACCATTGCATAAGAACAGAAAGCACAGAATAATGTTTCGTATTATCACATTACATCAAAGACAACTTCATTAAGCTTTACAGTGGATTTAACTATTAAATAAAGGTGTTAATACTGATTTTCGAGCATTTACCAAGTATTCTTAGCATGAATGTACGGGTAAAATGTTATTTTGATCTGAGAAGCTCTTCCTGATGGATGATACTATTAAGGAGTTTATATGATCGTGCCACAAAACAAAACAAAAACAAATGGAAGATAAATTACATAAACTGTTAACGTCGCTTGGTGAGTCACTCGTGGCCACAATGACTGTATGAGGTAACATCAGAGTTACTGCCTCGAACTCATCAAATAATATTTTTTAGACACAGTTCCCTTCAACAGGTTGGAGAATGGAGATGGGAAGTTCAACTGGACGGAGACAAATCACACTGGGTGCAGGCGTTTGTCACCAGTCATTTGCGGGATTCCTCAACACAACCTATCACAGTGACTCCTTGGGTAAGGTATATCAGACACTAGGTCCAACCACTCAACACTTTTATGAACAAGACTTTTTGTATTTGTTAGATTAATTAATGACCATGGAAGGTAAAACAAAATATCCATTGTCACTAACTGGGAAATATTTGAGTTCTCTCTTAAAATGACATTCAAACAACAATGACGTTACAGTAATATGACATCACAGAATTACAACACAGACGTACAGTACGTTAATGACTTATGGCAGAACTCTTGAGTAAAAGTCACATGTTATTAAGTGGTACTAAAGTGCTGAACCGTCTCTAACATCAACATGAACCAACCACACCTAGCCTTACCTAACCTAACCTAACCTAGTGGTATGTGGCAATGTCGTGATGATATATAGACGAAGAAAGGTATTGTAACAGGCAGGACAGTAACTTTGTGTATACAGAATGTGTGTGCATGTGCGAGTGTGTTTTTTTTTCTAATTGAGTGTGTTTGTACAGTCTCACCCAAAAGTTGGTTAACTCTCCCAGCCAGCTATTGCTGCACTGCCTGCTTCAGATGTTTGGAACTGTCTCGGTACCAACCAAAACATGGAACCGATACGAATGAATCTAAAGGTTCGAAGTAACAGACTCAAGTTCATACATCTGAAGCAGGCAGTGCAGCAATAGCTGGATGGGAGAGTTAACCAACTTTTGGGTGAGACTGTACCTACTTTGTTTAGATACGAGTGTGTTTGCGTCTTGTGTTCATGTATATTTATGCTCGTCTTTATTCATATGTTTAGGTTAGGTGAATGTGCAGGTGCCAAGTGCGTGTGACTGGTTTGGTTTAGCTGTTTTAAAGAAGGAAAATCTTTAATTGTGTTTTGATCTTAACTTGACTGATTTTTACAGACAAGCGCACCGATAACTGGAGTTAATGCTGCTGCAACGAATGTAATTCTCTTTGCCGAAGTCACCCATGGCAGTAACCCCATCGTTGGAGCTCAAGTTAGGTCAGATATATTTCCTTAACCTTTCAAAAGACTCAGGAAATAGACAAATGAACACATATGGATTTAATAAGTTATATTTTTTTATCTATTGCTCAAAATCTTCCCCCAAAGTTTCAGAATTAATTTATGTGTTGTAGGAAAGCTTAACAAAATGGATGAACGTGAGCATGTAATAATATTGTAATTTAGTATATATATAACTATATTTGAATGGGCATCTTTTACAATACAGAGTGGTTGAGCATCTTCCGTCAACCTCTTTAAAACCTAATAATTATGTTATTAAAAAAAATACAAATAGTTCGTGATTAATTAACTCCCGATAATAATTGTGTTTCTCTGGAAGTACAGCTAAGGAAAAAAGTCCTGTCAGTTCTCCGTACCCATTCATGAACCTGTGAATCCCAGACATCACAAATTGTTGGATTTATAGATGGCGTAATGAGTTATGTCCCGGATTCACAGGTTCACGAGTCACGGGGATTATGAATGGACACGGGAAACTGACAGGCCTTTTTTCCGTGGCTGTGCATTAATTTTCTTCACTATTGAGTAACATTTAAGTACTGTACTGTATAAGGAAATTTGTGGAACAGTAACGAAATTCACTCTTTTATTCAGGGGCACAATCGATCACCCTGATGATGGTCACGCTGCGCCCAACGTTTATATTCTCAAAGATGACGGAAAATTTGCAGACTCTGTGAAGAATGACGGTATCTACAGTGCCTACATGACCAATTTCTCTGTCACATCTCGCTATGGCTACAGAGCTGAAGTAAGTCTTTCAGTATCCATTATCTAGTGTACGTGCAAAATCCCCCTCAATCACGAAAGTCTTGGTTTATATATTGTTGAATCAGTCTTAAGCAATTATTGATGTGGCAGTTGATAAAGACATGTTAGAAGTAAAGAGTTAATAGTGTAATTATTATTTTGACAAGCATAATGAGACTAAGGTGTGGTGTAAGGTGATTCACTCCCTCCTGCCACTCTTCTCTCCATAGGGAAATTCTTTTGTAACATATAATCTCTTTAAGAAAAGGAATATTTGCTCTTGCTTGTTGCAGTAAAGTCATATGATTGAAATTTGATGGTATGATAAACTTATGCAACATTTTGACCAACATTTGATATTCTTAAATTTGTCCAAACTGAACTACATTATTTATTTGTGTAGGTGGTGAAGAACGAAGCTTTCCAGAGTGGCAACACAATGGAACAACAGCACCCACTTAACCCAGAAGGTGTGGCAACAGACCCCACTGTATAAACCTGTCAGTCTTATCATGTATCTTATTTCTTCAATTGTTTTCAAATTACATTATTCAATTGATGTATACAGTACTTTTTTATGCCAGATGAAATGATTTACTCCTATCTCGTTTATGAGTTGTAAAGTGTGTTTCTCATACGGTGCTGTGAGGTGTGTTTCTTGTTCAGTCTTATATAAGGAGTGTGTGTTGTTATATTATTACAGATTACCTCGACTGGTCTTGTGCAACTTGCATGCCCACAAGCTCTCCGAACCCCACCGTCACTAACTTCACCAGAGAAGGAAGCGCGGGGTCCTTCAAGGTGTGTATCCCGATCTTATTAATATTTGTCTGAGTGATTTATGTCCACATGCATCTTTACGTTAATACCTACTGTACATATGTGTGGGTTTTTTCGTATGAAACTGTTTGTATGTCTCACTGTCTGGCTGTATTTGTTTGATTTGTTTAAGCATCGTGTATGTGTGCATGTCAAATGCGAATTATTTGTATATATGTGTGCAGTGTATGAATTTGTATCAATGTACATGTTTTCGTGTAAGTACTGTCTGTATTTAAGCAGGTGTATTTGAATGTGCGTGCGAGTTTATGTAAGTGCATATCTTTACTTTAATGTTTGAATGTGGTGTAATGGTCAGCATGCTCGCCTCGCAAACGAGCGGACCCGGGTTCGATCCTCGGGCAGAGTGAAACTATGAGCAAGTTTCTTTACGCCATTTGCCTCTGTCTACCCAGCAGTAATTGGGAACCTGGATGTTAATCTATTTGCGGATCGTGTTCCGGGGTAATGGTTAGCTGGTGCAGTTGGCGAGTTGTCCGGTCTTCTCGGACTTGGGGTGTGGTTGTTGTGTTGGCGACAGCTTCTACACATTAAACACATTCACGCCTAGGTGACCCTTGGGCCGGCCATCCTCGTTACACGAGGGGCAACCATTATATATTTGTATGTGTGTCTGCATCTATGGCAACATGGGTCTGTAAGTATATGTGTTAGTGTCTGGGTATTATATATCTGTGTATGGATGTCATCTAAAAATGTGTGTGCATATACAGTTTGTATGGGACTGTAATTGACTGTGTTTGTATATCAGTTTGTTTCTGCCTATGCACAGGCGTGTATGTATGAATGTGCGTGCCTGTCAATATCTACTTTTAATATGACGCCTTATTCTCTTGAGTACGGTGGTAAAGTAATCAGGGGGTTAAGTTATCGTACAGTACTCAAGGGGTTAAGCCATCGTACTCGAGTGGTAAAGTTATCTACTGAAGGGTCTAACGTTTAAGCTAATGTACTCATGAGATCAAGTCCTCACACTCAAGGACTTAATTTTAATGACGTTTATGTTTAGGTAAAGAGAGTGCCGCGAGAGGGGGCAGATATCTTGCCACCAGCGAGGGTAATGGACTTGCAGGTGGAGTCTACGATCCGGAACAATAAAGGTACCTCCATCAAGCTTACCTGGACTGCACCTGGAGATGACATGGACCAAGGGACAGGTATAAGACTATCTTTAGTATGTTTCAATTCTAACGTTAAAAAGGTTCTCCAGGTACAATGACGGCTAATTTCACTATGAATTAAGACGCACTTGGTATTATTTGACACACACACCTCTGCTATTTGTATGGACACACATTCTTAAGTTTATTGCCTTTTTTTATATTCCCTGAATGAATCATATTAACAGCAAGATGTCTGGAAACACTTCAAATAACACTGTATTGTTTAGGGTGACATCACACACCAGGACCATCTAGCATACGGTGTAGAGTAGGTTCATCACACACTTTGCGTAGTGTTACAAAACTCCAGCCAATAAATCAACACGTTTTAATATTCTTTTTCTTTTTGCAGTGTCCAATTACCAGTTTCAAATGAGCACAAACAGAGAGGATCTTTCAGAGGCTCACTTCGACCCAGCTTCACCAGAAACACTTCTTCCTGTTTTCATACAAGACCTTGAAGATGCCAATGTCCTAATTGAGAGTGGTAATAACGTCACCTTCAATATAATGTCCAACAAACAGCTTGAGTTTGAGCAAGTATATTTTGTGGGGTTACGAGCAGTGGACGACTCCGACAACGAAAGGCTAGTATCATGTTTCTTTCTTTTCAAAATCTGATTTTTTTTTTCAGTGAAACATCAGTCAGTTCATAAATAATGTGTGTGTGTGTGTGTGTGTGTGTGTGTGTGTGTGTGTGCGACATCCGGACTCCGCCCCAGTTTTCAGTCTTGGGTATCTCGTATTCATGAAGCGCCTCCAGTAATATCTCTTTCCTGTTTACTTTCTTCTCTCGTGAGTTCTGTTCTTTTGTCAGCATTGTCATTATCAATTCAGTCTCCCTAACAATGATAATTCGTACTTTGATTTGTCATCTCACAGACAATTAACCAAATTTTTTCAAGTAACTTGGAGTTAAGAAATTAGTTTTGTTTTAAGCCGTCCATACAGCAGTAGTTGATACAAGTGCGGGAAGAACATGGTATAGGCGTCAGCTACCTCTCAGAACTGAATATTTTTCGGCACTTCAGTTGATAGTATCTACCTACTAAAGCTAAACGGGACAAGTGAGCAACGTCAGGGTTAAGTGGGTCTCTTGTTGTTTATCGGAATATTTGTAGTGGTCAAGGTGTAAAGTGTGAGTGTCAGTCATGACTCATCAACTTCTTACCTGTAGATACGAGTAGAATATTTGTCTTGAGCTCATGTTGTCTTCACCGCCCAGGGATTCAATATAATACCTTTGGTGTCTTACAGGTGGGGTATCCCTTGGTATATAACGCGATAATATGAGTCTTTCTTCAACAGTGAAGTGTCCAACATTGTCCAGTTCACCTTTGAGCAGAAACTGCCCTTTTCTCAGTCGAATCTGAAAGTGATCCAACATTTGAGAGATGCCATTCAACGTAATCAACACAAATGAGACACCATGCTTAAGTTGTAGAGGAAGAAGCATTAGTTGTCCAGAAGGTAAGTATTATGAAGGTATACAGAGCAACATGGAAAGTACATTCTAGAAATAAGTGAAGAAGAATTTTAGTTTATATACTCGGGCAATGAAAAACCCCCCACATAAATGAGGTGAAAGTCTTCTTGTAAACCAGAAATTGGGGACTTGTGTTAAGAAATAATGGCTAGTGTTAGACACAGTTCCGTTAGTCAAGCTTCATGTTTTAAACCCATGGACTAGACTAGCAAATTTGTGTACCAATAAATGACAGTAAATAAAAGCTCCTAGAAAAGTTTTACATTATAGAAGCCAAAAGAAACTGTGAAGCTTAATGAATGTTTGATTACAATTGGGAAAGAAGCACCAGACGTAGGACCACATGGCTGGGTTATAAAAATGAAGGAGGAGAAACGTCAATTGAGTTTGGTAGGGAGATCAAGATTATTATTGCATATTCCTTTAGCATCTCAATACAGGGAAATTATCACAAATAAGGAAATTATATGGATAGGGGGTAGGTTATTTGCTGGATTAAAATATGCAAAGATAGTCTCCCATTTGATTATTTTTATTATAGTTTTTTATCACCACTTTCTAGTTCTATTACTTTAAGATTTAGATCATTTCATTATTATTTTGACATTAAGTTGATTTTAATTTCTTTGCATTTGTGTCAACCGGTGTCATTAGTTCAGATCTACTTACTTAACTTTTTGTGAGTTAAGGGATATCTTGTGAAGTACAGTTTGATTTGCAAATTTTGAGAAGCGATGATTTGTATTGTCAATTTGATTATGCTAATTAAGTTAAGATAATTCTAGCTAGGATTAGGAATGAAAATTTATGAAATATTTGTAAACAACTCACAAATTTTCATATAAGTGATCAGTTGCCATGTTTTTAAAGTAAATTATGTTATGTTTTAGATAAAATATGTTTGAAAAATCAGCTTAGACAATCATTACCCACCATAACACCCGAGACGTGTTGCCTCTAAAGTCACGAGTGCCTGGGAGGGCTGACCAGTAAGAGTGCTTTAGGCCTGAGCCAATAACAAGAACCTGTGCGACGTGACGTTAAGAGTGCGTGGCGTTCCTTACAGTCCTTCTTTGTTTCAGAAAATCTGTGTATGGAGGGGTGTTAAAGTGAAGACGTGTTGTGGGTCGGCAGAATCAACATGGCGGAATGTGTGCCTTGTGTAGGTTATTGCTATGAAATGTAATTGTTAATAAAAGATTTTGGGGTGTGCCCAATTAAAAAAAAAAACTAATATAACTGTTCAATAAATACAGTAACAGCTAAGAAGAGTCATAATTCATCCCTCCACTTACTGAGTCTATTTGATTGAAAAGAAGTAAGTGAAAATACCCATTGAGTGATCAATAACCAAGTGAATATTAAGTATGAACCTGACTGTATAAATACTGTATCATAAATGTTTTCAAGATATGTAGTCAGAAGGACCTATTCCTTCATAAACGGCTCCCTCCCTACCTACCCTCTAGCATATCTCGGGGACCAGACGGGGTGACAGTACTCCAAATGGGGAAGCATTTCACTCTTGAAGATTGTTACGAAGGACGGACTTTCTAGATATCCGAAGGACCTTCTTATAAGACCTACTAGATTAGCTGCTTGATTCACCTTCTCACAATGGCCCAAGAACTTCAGTTTATTGTTAAAACACACACACACACACACACACACACACACACACAGGTCCTTTTCACATTAAGTCTGTATTAATGCAGGGTGATGATGCTAACCTGTGTAACCTGTCACTTTATACACACCTCCTACTAGATGTAATCTCAGTGTACCAAGATTCGTGTTCATTCGTGCTCTATTGCCAGGATATTATCATTTAAAAATCACTTAGCTGTCCTGCTGGTATTGACCTCGTTAGCACCCTCATTCTACCAGTGTTGCGGTCTAGGAAATTTTATTCCTCCGTTATATTTTTCTTTCTTTCCCCAGTTTTCCTCCACGGGTTGTAGTATCAGTACGTTCTCCTTTATAGTACTCCTCGCCACACTAGATCTTCTTATCAATGGTGGATCATATGCACAAACACAGTTCTTTAGAGACCTTGCATATAATTAAAGTAAAAACAGTTATAATGTGCGGGCTACTTAACGAGTACACTAGGGCATGAACAGTTTCAGGAGGTTCAGAAGTTTTATCATGAAACATTTTGTATTTCATAATGTTAGTGTTATGTTATTTGTCTTATTAGAAAACTCTCCTTACCGGTTATAATGATTATTGAATGTAAATAAACCAGTCATCCTTATGTCAGTTTTATATCCTTATATTTTGTCTTTCCTAATTATGCATAAGTAGGTAATTTTCTCCCCAATTTTCTCACATTTGACATGACGTTAAAATCGTCTTTATTGAGACAGGTGAAATTGTCGTCACCTAATATTACTGGAGTTTCTTATTTCCATACATTTTAAAAGGGACATTTATGTGCTACTTCAATTGTATAAGATTTATCAGGTGTTCTAACTGCGATAAATTACACCAGGAATTACAAAATATCATTTAAATTATTTTGTTAACTAAATGTTTGTGAAATATCAATAAACTTCTAAAACATTGTATATAAAGGTAATATCAATACTGTATACTAAAAAGTAGCACAGGTATGCCTAACTTTGAGATTAATGAAAAATTAATTTACCTGCGAAATACATCAGACGAATTTCTACCACTGAAGAAATTTTCAACCACAACTCACTCCAGTTTATTTCACCTGAAGAATAACCCAGCCAACCCTAACCTAACCTAGCCCAGCTAACCCTAACCTATCCTATCCTAACCTAACCTAACCCAGGTCGCGTTAGAATGATTCATCTTCAGGTGAAATAAGCTGGGGTTTCTAATCTTCAGGTGATCCATATTTCCTAAAAGTTATAAATTTCAATACTTTAATCTTAAAACTAAAAATCACTTGAAAACAATAAACCTGGGATAAAAATGTTGTGTTCACCTAATCAGTAAGAAGACCTACAACTCCGGCAGGTAATGAGTGTGTGTTTGACTGTTGTGAATCAGAGTAACGAGCTGTCAGACAAACCTTTTGTAATGGTCGTGTTGTTGTATCGCTTTAATCAGTATTTTACACGAGGTTATTTTTTGTTTGTTTGGGAACTTAAGAAACACGACAATGGCTAGCTTGGAATCTTGGCTCAAAACGGTGATGATTATTTTTTAAGTAAATTTTAAAATGTAAATATTTTCTTAGCTCATTTTCTTTGTCTTATAAATTAATTATAGATTGCAAGGGAAAAGTGAAAGTCGGTCTCATAGGTATGACACTGTATACTAAGCCTTCGATGCACAAGGAGGCAGCATGACCAGTACTGCTCTCGACCATTTACAGCTGGGTGAACTGGGAGAACCTGGGAATCGAACCATCGACCCCTGTAACAGGAGGTGAGCACTGTTTCCACTATCGCCGCACTCCTAAAGTGTTATATGAAGTGAATGTAAACAAGTTTCACCTCTGGGTGGTAGTCAGGCAGAGGTGAAAATTGTTTACATTGATTTACTTGTGTGTGTTACTGGTTGTGATAGATTAAGTGAATAACGAGACCCTCACGACCACACACAGGAGACATCAAGGACACGTAGCTCAAGAGCACAATATAGAAAATTACAGCTGAAACCATTGGCCTTAAGTGGTTAATAGATTGTATTAGAAACAAAGTGGAGACGATAGGACTACTGTTTTTGGAACCTATATGTGCATAGAGGGTTCAGGTATACAAACAATATAGGCCTACATAGACAGTGGAAGTACACAAATAATGTTAAAATGTTAAACAATGACAAATCGACCATGGGTGACTGCACAGTAGGATCTTTTGTTTAAAGGTGACGGGTGCCAGTGTTTAAAGGTGACGGGTGCCAGTGACAGGGTGGGGGGTGACGGGTGCCAGTGACAGGGTGGGGGGTGACGGGTGCCAGTGACAGTGGTGACAGGGGGGGGGGTGACGGGTACAAGTGGCAGTGACGGGTACAAATGGGGTAAGTGAAGTACTCAGCAACTCAACTAATCGACAAAGACCTGTGGGGTACTTAAAGGGAGGAACTAATCACAATAACAGATACACAACACTTGAGAGTAGTGAGGGAGTGAGTGAGGGAAGGAGAGCTGGTAGTAGAAAGCATTAGACGTAGAGAAAGTAGAGTAGAAAAATGAATGAGTGAAAAGAGAATGTAATTAGAGTAAACAAATTATGAGTGAAAGAGAAAAAAGATAATGTGAATATATAAAGTAATGCTCCCGGAGTAGATAACACGTAGAGTAAGATATAAAGTAAGGTATACATATACTTAACACAGGTAGATAAGATAAATACATATATAACCTACAAAGAGATAAATTAATACAGCTTCATAACCAAAGATATGAATAAAGATAATAGTGTTACTTGCTGTCACAACCTACAGTAAGAGAGACAACAGTACATGAACGAAATTGTTTCTCTTAGGTTTTCAAAGCACATATTAGTTTCCTTAAGATCACAAAAGATGTTCACAGCTCTCATCAGACACGTATGGCACTGACAAATAAGATCAGATTGGTTTTATAATGACTTTAACCCGCCACCATCACAGGAATATAGACTTAATACATTAATTATATTGACTTGTTTACATACATGCAAATAACAACGGCAATGATAATTTTATTAGCAAATGAAACTGGCCAGAAAAAAATAATCAAGCCAAGGATAGCAAAAACACCTTCGAGCGAACAGTACAAACGACACTTACCGGCCCACAGTTGTTGCCTGACTGACTGAACTCACGGAGCCTCCAACACAGGTGAACTCCGGTACACCGTGGACCAAGGAGGATTATGTAGGGGAACTAGTTCTTCTATAGACTCCCAGTTGATCGCTAGTAATGAACAAGCTCCCCTGCAGATGTCCCCACCGTCACTGGCACGTCGTCTGTTTGTTCACGTTTGTGACGTGCATAAGCAAACAATGGTCTTATTTACCTTATTTCTGTCTAAAAACTATAATCCGTAAATCATCGGTACGAGTTGGGCAAAAATGCAATCATATATATTGTATTTAACCAATGGATGCTAAGAATAAAAAACGTATATGGCTTATGAAAGGAGTCTACGCTAAAGACAATGTCATTCTTTAGACACCTTCACGTTTTCTATGATGAGGAAACTAGATGCCGTAAATAGTTAAAATAGTTATGGTAAAATTGCAATTCGTTTTCTTAAGGTTCCGTGGACGTTTTCTACGATAAGGGAGGTTCTCGAGAAATGGCACAGCAGTACGGGGCCGACCATTAATTAAATGCTGTACTAGTTCCTTTACATTAGTATATCTTCTTTGACGTGAACTTGTGTGTTGACGTGTCACATCTGTAGCTCAGTGAAACAATGTCTTATTACCCCGATACCATTATCATAAAAGTGAATATTCGAGGCATCACTGATACCAGCACGTCTGGGAACAAATCTTCGACCCCTGAATAAATTTAAGCCTGATGCATAAATTCCTCAGAACGTAGAAATATATTTTCAGTTATCTTTACAGGTAAAACCATAGCGGATTCATTTAGAAATTACCCATGTATCATAATTATTAGATACGTTTTTTTTTTAGTAAAGGAATTCTCATGTAAGAATGCAGAGTCGTGTGATCTCATAATATAAATCTACCCCTGGCTTGTGTAATTATTATCTTAGTTTTTAGCCAGAGTTCAGAGGAATTTTTTTTCAGAAAATCCAATTTGTCGTAATTTTTGGGTCGGTCGCTGCCTGACCCTACCCCTTAATAAGAATACCAAAAGCAGTACATCATTCATCCACAGATATGTTAAATGAGAGAAAAAGAATATTGACAGAGACAATCTCATTCAATGTGTATAATAAATACTGCCCACACACACTGTATAACTGAAGCAAGTCATCAACCATGTTCACCACAAGTAACTCCAAGGGTTAGTGTTTTATTATTATTATTATTTTTTTTTTTGTAAAGTATTGCATTTTACTGAGTATAGTTTTCTAGACTATGCCGTACTGTATCATGTCATCAAACACTGAGAGGAGCCGAGGAAGAAAGGGTGGGTTGTCTCGGAGTTGTCTTATGAGTCTCTCCCTGCGTAACTTAAGGAACTTGTTCATACCGTCATCGCTAAACTTGCCCAGGATCACGGTATCTCTCTCATCGTTTACCACCAAGGGTAAAATCAACATGGCCATGAGAAATCCAAACACGTTCTTTTTGTGATACTCCTGACGAAGGTCCTCAACGGTAAATGGTACGGGTGTTCCGGCTCCCTCCACCACCTTCTTGAAGGCGTTGTAATACGTCCCTAAGAAGGACAGTAGGTTATCCTTCCTGGTGGGGCCGTCAAGGCTGGTGTACAGGAAGAAATTGAGGTCGATGGCTGGTGAGGCCCGACGCCACTCCTGGAAATCCAATAACCTCACTTCTGCTGGGACACCTTCCTCGTACCTGCAACACACGTGCTATGCTTTGAATGTTGTAAGGGTTTATTACAAGTTAAATCTTCATCTTAATATGTTTTAAATTTACTTTATGCCTGTATAAGCACCAACAACTATTCGCTTACATCACATTATAAAATATAGTGTTTGTAAAGTGTTTAATAATTAATTTATGCAAACAATATTTATCGGGGCCTTAACAAATAGTGGCCAGGTGTATGATAACCCCTAGGTGAGAAGGGTTAGCTTAGCCTGGTGCCTTTATCTTGATGCCTTTAGTTAAGATAGAAAGAAAAGTTTGTGTTGCAGATATATAGAGAAAAGAGAATTGCCACGATGTGATATAACGTGAGTTCTGAACATTGAGATGTCCTCACATGTGTTATGAGAATATTGCATCATGTGTTCGTGTTTTTCACTATTTTCATCAGACTCTTTGTTTATCTCATAACGTTTTACACAAATTTGGATATTTCTTTTAGTTTAGACACCTCTGTGAACACCATAGACAGCATCCTACAATAAGTATAAGCTTGCCTGGCCGTTGGGATAAGTTCGCGTCACCCCGTGTCAGTTGCATCACTAAGTGAGTCAAGTTCTTACCTGAATAACATGTTGTTGCTCCAACAGTCACCATGACACACCACGTCAAAGGGTGGAATCGCCCCCAGCTGCTTGTTGCACACTTCACTGCTCTTGTTTGCAAAGTCTTCAAGCCAGGCAACGATTTTGTCGTAACCACCTATTTTCCTGGCTATATCTGCCACGATCTTTATGTTTCCGCGACTTAAGTTGCTGTACTGATCATCAGCATTATTAGTGAAGAAATCGGAGTCCTCCTGATGGAGTTTGAACTTAGCCTTAAGAATTTGGGTTGATTTTGCCTGTGCTAAGGTGGATGCTGCATGAAATCTGGCCAGCTCCTCCAGCACTAGGTAAGTGTGTGCCTTATCCATGCTCTTCATGCGGCCAAACATTTTGAAGCCTCCTGAACGTAAGTCTTCCAAAATCATGACTTCTTCACCTTCACCAAAGTGGTTGAAGAAACAAGCAGGTACCTTCAATGGTTCTTGTCCTATGCTGTACAGTTCGACATTAAACAGCGGCACCAGCTCTTGATAGTACTTTGCTTCCTTCTCAAATTTCCTGGTGACGAGGTCGTTGAGGGATGACATTTGCAGACACGGATGATACTTCACCACGTATCTAACTTGCTTCTCACTACCGCCTTCCTCATAGTCCACATTTATACACTTCACGACGCTGGCGTAGTTGTCGCCATCCTTGGTGAAGCTCTCAATCGAACAAGATACCAGATGAGCTCCGGCGCCCTTGTCCGCCCTCAAAGCCTCCTTCACCTGTGCTTCCGTGATGAGCATTCTGTTAGGGCTTGCTTTTTGGTGGTCTCACTGTAAAATATAAATGTTGGTAACAATAAAATACCTGTTTCATGGATCATTAATTTAGATATTACATAGACGCAAATCCTATTTAATGACCCCCCCCCACCCACCCCTTATACATACACAGATCTTATAGAGTCTTCCACCTGGTCGGGAAATACAAGTAAAGGAAGGTACAGTATGAGAAGCAAGTATTTTCCCAGCCATGGTAAATGAATATATAAACCTGGTGGATTATATTGAAGCGTAACCGTGACTATTACTGATTAGCGATAATTTCTACGATCATTTCACCTTTTTGGAGAGTTTATGCAGATTATAAAAAAAATACATATAAATTAATATCTTTACACAAAACCTAACCAGTATGCCTCTGGTTCATCATCACACTCACCACACAGAAGCACCATCATCACACTCACCACACAGAAGCACCATCATCACACTCACCACAGAGAAGCACCATCATCACACTCACCACACAGAGAAGCACCATCATCACACTCACCACACAGAAGCACCATCATCACACTCACCACAGAGAAGCACCATCATCACACTCACCACACCGAGAAGCACCATCATCACACTCACCACACCGAGAAGCCTGGTGGAGCGTCAGCCTGGGGTGGTTGGGTTTACAATAACAAGTTAATTATAAAAGAGACGTAATGTTTAAAATGCTCTAACATCGTAAATTATAACTCTTGTTTAAAGATAATTGTGGACGTGAAATAGACGACTGATGGGTTAAATAGTGTTTAAAAGATCTAAAACAATCTTATACATTAAGCGTGAACAGGACTGCCCAGTATGAGCCAATAGGCCCGCTGCAGTTTCCTCCATTCTTATGTTCCAATGTTCTTATATCAAGAGGAAAGTGATTAACTACTGTGGGGACAAGTGTTGAATTGTTCTAGTGGTATTTATCCAGGTGATGTGTTTTTCCTCTAAAGGATAAGATCAAGGCCATAGAAGTTAAACTGTCAGTACCTGGAAATTATTGACTGAGTGTGTGTGTGACAGCTGACGGGGGCGGCATACTAGAGGTGCGATGAGACTCTCCTCTGTGCAGATACAGGGAGTCGCCTCTGAGCTGAGTAAAATCACCTTTCGTTAACCCCCCCCCCAATAAAAAAAAGAAGAAAAAAAAGAAAAAAGTCACGTCCCTGTAGTGAAGGTCAAAGTTTGATGAAGGCCTGCCTAGTGACGGCACTAGGATCCCGTTTACTATAATATGGAATAAACTGTTGAAATTGAACTATTACAACCAGGCCACGTGATCACCCAACCAAGAACATGTCTCCCACTCGGCTGATTACCTGTAGCATGACTGTTATCCATTCATAGGGTGATCCCAATATACCTGGAGCTGAAGTCATTGTCCTGAATAACATTAATTAAGAGAGCAAGTGGTGGTAAGTGTTCAAAGTCTTCAGATATGACTGGACACACTGAACCTATACTAGTTTGGTGTGTCATCAATGAGACACTTGAGTTTTTACCTAAATTTATTGCAAAATTCATCTCTTCTTCCAGTACTATAGATAAAAAATCATCATCTGTAAATTCACTAAGGTTAGGTTAGGTGAAGTTAGGTTAAGTATAAGTCACGGTTAACAGATGCAGTAGTCGTAATTATCAGTAGTGTCCAGCATTCTACGTCATCTCTTGGTCTGTGTAAGAGATAACGTGGACAATGCTGGTAATTATGACTATCTGCTCACCAAATGGTATCCCTATTTACCTATCGACTTCCCACCTGCCTCGTGATTACAATATATGTTTTTTTTTTAAATATGAAGACAAATATTCGTTTTAACCTTTTAACCTTACACGAGAGAACATTATTCGCAGCTTTACGTTATCTATGCCGAAATACTGTATCTGTATACAAAAATACTTATATTCACACAACATACACACACGTAGTTCTCAGTGTAATTGAATTCCTTTTTTTGGATCATTGAAGTTCCTACGTCACGGTTCTTCCTATAAGTAGGATCAAAGGTCACATTTCAGATAGAGTAATTGATCTAACATACAACGATGATGGTCAAAAGGCCGTCGAAAGTGACCAGAGACTAACGTAACTAGACATGTTCTCTGACCTGCACTGAGTAGATAAATGACCTAGATATTATAGAATGGACATAGATTCTTTGGAGAGAGTACAAAGAAGAATGACAAAAATGATCCATAATATTAGAAACCTTCCATATGAAGAAAGACTGAAAAGCTTAGGCTTACATTCATTAGAGAGGCGTAGAGTTAGGAGAGATATGATAGAGGTGTACAAGTGGGTAAGTGGGATTAACAAGGGTAAAATGGAAGATGTTCTGAAGCTCAGTAATAACGAAATAACTAGAACAAATGGCTTTAAATTAGATAAATTCCGATTCAGGAAGGATATAGGCAAGCACTGGTTTGGTAATAGAGTTGTGGATATGTGGAATAGGCTACCGAGTGCTATAGTAGGATCGGGGACGCTAGGGAGCTTCAAGACGAAGTTGGATAGGCACATGGAAGTGCTGGGATGGGTGTGAAAGGGATCTGCCCTGTATGGGCCAGTCGGCCTCCTGCAGTATCCCACTTTCTTATGTTCTTATGTTCTTATGTATGTGGTACTCTGATAAAAAATTTTTGCTCGCCAGATTCATCCAAGTTTCGGTGATTGCTATGACGTCTACATTCTCGGTACATACAACCGCTCTCAGCAAGTCTATTTTATTTCCAACGCTCCTACTGTTTGTATAGTATACATTTAAACCTACCCTTCCCTGGTCCTGTTTTACCCCTTGTCCTGAGCATCTAATTTTACTTCCCAGGACCTGCTTGTTTTTTGACTCCCACTTTCCCCGACCCCTCTCTACTGGCGAAACCCCCCCTTCAGAGAGTGACAATTTCACGCTCCAGGGATGCAGACAACGTCTTTACCCCCTCACGAGACAAGTGTACTCAGTCGCGACAGTACAGGTAGTCGTTGCCATAGAATCGTTGCCAGTTATCAATGAATGCCCAACCATTGTTTGCACAGTGTTTTTCCAGTCGGCAATTTATAGCAATTGCCCTGGACAGCCATTCACGACCAACCCCTCTTCTAGGCAAGACACCACATACTATAGGGATCCCTCCCCTATCTCTAATCTTCCCCAGCGCCTCCCTATACCTCTTGAAAGGTTCCTCACTCCTAACCTTACCTATGTCGTTTCCTCCCACACTAAGACACACTACTGGATTGGTACCCTCCCCTGACAAAACCCTGTCTAATCTCTCGGCTACATGCCCTATCCCAGCCCCAGGAAAACACACCCTAGTCCTACGTTTCCTATCTCTCGCACAAAAAGCCCTATCTACAAACCTCACCTGGCTGTCCCCAACTACCACGACCTTACCTGTGGGCAGGGTTTGTACAACTGCCCTTTCCTCTCCTTGATCCATACCGTCCTGCCTCTTCTCTTCCTCGCCAGCTTCCTGCAGCACCTGGTAAGGGTTACTGCACTCCACACCCTGGTCAGCTTTCCTGAGCCTGACCCTAGTCCCCTTGGAGACAACCACTCTCCACGCCTGCTCCTCCTTCGCAGGTGTCCTGCTAGGCAGGACACCTACCTGAAGGAGTTCCGTCCTGAGGGCTTCATTTTCCCCCTTTAGAGTGTCAACTTCACTCCTCAACTGCCCCAGCTGCCTTAACAGTGTGGCAAGGAGGTCGTCTTTCCCCACACTCCCCTCCTCTTCCCCCACGACACAACGATCCACGGCGGCCATTTTCCTTGGTCTCTAACGGGAACACTATCGGGCACGACCTTCTCCAAGCTGGGTCAGAGGTCAACTGAGCAGGGTCAGAGGTCAACTGAGCAGGGTCAGAGGTCAACTGAGCTGGGTCAGAGGTCAACTGAGCTGGTTTTCCGATATCCGGGTGGAGTTCGGAGAGTGATAGCGAACCTCAGGGACGGTACACTGTCTATGGTTGAAGTGTTTCTCTGACACACCAGTTATATCCACCACCATTAGTACTACTTACCATCAAAACAAAGTAGGTTGGTGTGTAGCTTATGTCTGTATGTTTGCTGTAACTAAAACAACAAAACGTAAATATCTAGTGAAAAAAAAGTGTAAATGCGGTACACAACGGCACGGTCATTTTGTTGACGTTATGGGTTGATTCACATACGTAATAAGCCAGTTCCCTGCCTTAAACTTCCCCTTCCTTCATGAATAAAGATGATGTTTGTAGAGTATGTTCTATAGTGACTTCTGTGTCCTTGGTGGAGCAGATAACCACTGATAAAGGAAGACACAGCCGTACTTCACGTTCAAGGCTCAGGATATTAAAAGATGTATACAGTAAGTTATACGTTGTTCTCCATCATAAGTTTCTTGTGTAATATTGATGCTCTCTTGGCGTCACATCTCCGTCTTTGGCAACACGGAATCAGCTTACAACAGTGTCAATACCTCACTGACTTGTGTTGTTACCTGCACAACCATAAATGTAATTAGCGTTGGAATATGTCATAGAAAGAGTCTGAATTTCATTTTCTTATAGGATTACCTTTGATGGATTATTTTTAAGTCTGTCCGGTTACCCATGACTTACTTTCATGAAGAGCTGACGCAACCTTCGTCTCTACTTACCTTCCACGAGTTAGTGCTCAAAGTAGAGTGGTTAAAATTTATTTTTCTCTTAATATTCACGAGATCGTTTTGAAATATGATGCAAAAATAAATTAAGTCATTTTCTATCTATAATTTACCTAGACATTTCAGGCGTAACCCACACCTTGTGTCGTGAGAGACCAACAGCTAACCTGAGATTCCTCACAACTGGAAGATCCTTCGAGGATTTGAAGTTTTCCACTACGATTTCTGCACAATGCTTCGTCTTCCAGTTAGGTAGTAGAAGTGTGTCCCTGAATACCTCTCACCGCGCCAGTCAGGCAACAACTGAAACTAGAGACGGGCCGGCAGGGTTGTTGGAATTTCTGAATCTTGTTTACCAACACGCTGATTGGTTCAACTGCTCGCGTTGTGATTAGTTGCGAGTCCATGAAATAAGATTACTATTTTCTATAATATAATGTGTGGTGAGGGGTAACGAAGATCCCAGATACATTAATTATATTAGAGTAGTCCTCATACTCAGTGAATTTCATTGTTCCAGTCATTAGTTTTATAAATTTCTGAATAATAAACACTGCATTATACACCATTCAGAGTGTTATATGAGATCACATTGGAACAGACCGGTGGCTTACTTGTCTTGACTCGATATCGCTTCCTGTGTGACTCAGCAGAATATAATTCTGTTAAAATATCGCTAGTAAAATGTAGGTAAGATAATTAAATACTGTACATCTAAAGTTTATTTATGTGTATTCTACATGGTATTTTAGCCATGAAAAAGCATATTTCCTAAAGTCGGTAATCTACCGACTGTCGGAGAAGTGACGTCACGGCTTACCGACTACGTCATCAATTTACCGATTATAAACAAGAGTCGGAAATTCCGACAGCCCTGCTAGAGACCAAGTTACTACTGTACACTAGGTGTCAAGGTCAGTGGCTCTTTGCGCCAGCCGCCATCGCCACACGCTCAAACGGGCCTTCAGGCCTTCAGTTAAATGTTTTAAATCTCCCTTGTGTAATATCTAGAGTAAAGTTGTCAATGTTAGTTTACATTTACTAGTTGGACAAACGAACAAAAGATAAAACTTAATAAAACATTCCTGATATTAGCAGATGTTTACACTCTAGTGATCAAAACAAAATATCTCACACTATGTAACCAACGGAGACCATTTACAGTAACTCTTGAGTAGTAATAACGCCATTTACACTGAATTTCACCCTCTAGCAGATTTACATATTATGTATTTCGACCAATATGTTAGTGAAGATTCTCCCCCCCCGACCGTTACCATCTTCTCATTCTCAGAAGAAAGGATCAGGTCTGGTTTACGCGGATCTTATTCTTTTAGCTGCAGTATCTTTAAGTCCGTCCACTGCTTGTCCAGTCCCTCATCAAGAGTTGGCCCAGCCAGGGAAAGGCGTAGAGCAGTGTCCTCTCTTGTTTAATTCATATAAAAGTGTTGCCTCTGTTGAAATATATGGTATAACCCTTTCCATTCTAGGTTGTTGTTGTACATATATATATTATACATAAGAGCTCCAACAACACAAAAACATATTGATGTTATAATGCAATACTGCGCTTCTTAGGTCATCAGCGAGTATACTAGATTGATAAAACAATTTTTGTCTTATCACGTCTTTTGTTCTCCTTGTGAAGTCACTTTTGGATTTACTCTCAAGACTATAAGGCCGCAGCTCACACCGTTACCTTTAAATAATGGCTGCGTTAGAACAGAATTCACATTTGGAAGCAAGTAATTAAAACTCTTTTCTCACGGCAAGAATGAGGTCCCCAAGTTATTTAAAGCTGAGTAAATTAAAGCTACACTTCTGAGGTTTTAAAATATTAATAGGTTCATATACCATTATTACTGACACGTTGGATTTCATTTTACTTTAACTTATGGGTCACGGTATTGAAATTTTTCACCATTATTCCAATTCAGATTTGGTTGAACACCATTTATTTAGTGGGAGGAGTTGTATCGTTACCAGGATAGTTCAGATTTCTAAGAACAGGAGAGGAATATAAAAAAAAATAATAATTTCGGGAGAAATCTTGGCTGGGTGTGCAGCCCTAGAAAGCGTTGTAACTCAGACATTAACTTGAGAGGCTGTTTGTTATCTTTAACCATTTTTACACAACTGCAGTGATGTCTAAAACCATTTTCATTCACTAACAAACAAATTAAATAGGTTTTATAGATACAACAGGAGTCTCTCTTTATCCATCATCTCCGGAGTTACAATGACCTCTCTTGGTCTCCTCCGTCAGCAGTCTTCATACTCTTTAGAAGGTGTGACGACTGGAGCACTTGGTCAGATATTAGGGAAACAAACGAAACATTTTTCCTTAGACTGATAAATAAATTCCACAATAAATTTCGATCAGTCGTTGAGAGAGAAGCACTTGGTACCATTGTGTCTTTCTAAAGCGTTACCAATACTCTCTTACTTTTAATTTATCTAATCTTCACCACAAACTCAGGCATACTGCAAGGTGAAGTAGGTAGCTGCCATGGTGTAATGAGTGATGTATTTGTGACTCAAACAATGATCTATGTCTTGTTTTACTGTGAGTAAGTTTACTATGAGTTATTTACATGTGTGCCTCATTCAACAAGGATTGAAAACCTCGTGAGAGAGTCAGCTAATCCTCCTGGTCTTTTCTGTTGACATTATAACACCTATCTAACTATCAGTCAAGAGGTGTAGTTGTCATGTTAGTGGTATCTGACAGACTAACACACAATCAACTATACTCTACCATAAGGAGTAAACATTGAATACTATGAATATGACTCATTTGGACAGAATGAAGTGCGGTAACTAAGGAGTGAGTGCAAGTTGGCAACACGTGTCAGGAGTGAAAATCCAAACATCCGCCCCTGTTCCTTTGGTTATGACACTCCCACTTCAAGTAAAATATATCAACACCACTTAACTATATCTCTAGACCACGAGTCACCAATAACTAACAAACGCCTCCTCTCAGTTAACTTCGCCAGTCTCAAAAAAGTTCAAACATATCAAGAATCATTGTCAATAAATACAGCAAATCATTTTGTATGTAAATTTATTTATTATTGTACCCTGAAATAAAACAATTGATGAGAATATTGATTATGAGCAATTCCACAGTAATATCATCTGTATATATATATATATATATATATATATATATATATATATATATATATATATATATATATATATATATATATATATATATATATATATATATATATATATAATTTCAATCTGATAATACAATATTAAATTTAAGAGTTAATTCAATGATGAAAGTTCAGACTATTGTGTATGTGGCAATACTACTATTTAATCTGCTATACACATTCAAATTATACCTGAAATAAGCGACCCAACAAACTCGGTCAAACTTTACCTGGGGGATTTTGTATCTTTTTCTCTAACATGTAAATATGAAAGTATGATTATTTAGCATTGAATAACATCTATAAAGGTAATTTTCACCAGGTGTAAGAATATTTTAAGTTTGGATACAGAGACAAAACAACCTTCGTCTGATAGCAGCATCAGATCCTCAGCAGCAGTTCATCGGCTGGTCTCAACTATTTCTCATTACACATATGTGAAGTTTGACCGTCAGCCATTACATAAATCATATTAGTACATTCATATACACATACACATTAAACACATTCAAAAGGGCACAAATATAATTATGATGGATTTTGTACAATTATTGAGAAGCAAATTGACCATTTCTGATGTTTACAATAACCAGTTTTTCACATGTATGATGGTGGAACAGACGAGTATAAATATAACATGGGGAGTCTACTATAATAAGAACAGTTACTATGAACGACAAGAAGTAACGTGCAGTATTAAGGTCGTGTGAGTCTCAGGAAGTCTTACCTCACCTAATTACTCGTAGTTTCCGAATCCCCTTTTAATAGATCCTTTTGGTGGGCTCATATATTTGTTTCTACCCGGCACAGATCATCTCAGATAATCATATAATATCCAGAGAAATAGTTTCCAGTGATGGTAACAATACAATTCTCAAGTTTCTTTTGGTTTTAGTTAATAAGGTTTACAATAATATATCCTTGTTACAATATATCGTCATGAGATATTATAAACAGTGTATTTTGTTTTTTCCTTCTGATGTTTTCCTCCTACCTGGTTAAAGCATCATTAATGTATTTCCTACACACAGAAATAAAGATATAAAGCACATCTAGGGTTTATTTTCCTAGCAGTTATGTCACCATCATGGGAAAAAAAAATATTGTTGCCACAGACGAACAAGAACTTAAATAATGATAAACACAGTAGGTTTATTCTCCTTAAAAGTAATTAGGTAGAAGTTTATGAATAAATATAGGTATCAAGAGCTAAAGAGATTTAGGTACAAGTTTATGTAGTCAGTTCCTTGTGTTTTGTTCTTTAATGTTGACTATTATTATCGATAGACTTGCCATCTTTTTTTGCAAGAATTATTTATTACTCCCCAGAAATAAAATGGCCATCAGTGTTATATACAAGCTTAAATAAACTACACGATATCAATAAATATATCTGACAGCAACGACACAAGGCTGAAAAAGTTCACAGTGTATAAAATTCCCATTAAATCATCTTACTTTGGAAATGCTGCCAAAAAACGTAGATAAATATAATAGTATCAAAGTAACTTGCAGTAGAGTTTTATTTTTCTTCAACATTATGAATCTGGTCATTATGAAGCTTACGAGACTTTCCAAAACTTGAATACATTTTGTCGGCTTACGGAACTCTCCAAAACTTGAATACATTTTGTCGTTATGAAATATGCTGACATTGTGTTATTTTCTTGCTCATAATTCGAGGATTTCATTGTAGCCATTACCAGATTATTATTTTTTCCATCTTCGACCAAACCTCCAGTACTAAAGTGGGTTATATGTCAATATTGGTGTCTATGAATACTTTAACTGGGACAAATAACCATCACTTAAGTTCATGTCCTCCCTATCACTGTACATTCTGGGTGCACAGTGATGACTATAAGACTATATTTGTTTTACTTTTGTACATTTGTTCTGGCACTGAATAAGAAAAGCTAATCTGTGCACAACCGCAGTAGATATTAATGATGCGTCATGTATACAGAAGTTTATTTAAGTTACAACAGTGATTGGCGCTGGGACTCTAAAGGACGATTGTTGCTATTGTTACTGCTATATGCTAATAGTAGTAGTAGTAGTAGTAATAATAATAGTAGTAGCAATAGTAGTCAAGTACAGGTAGTAGCAATCATAGTAGTAGATGCTCCAGCGCCATCTACCGCCATGGTAACAATAATAACCTTGTTTAGTGCAGTCGTACAGAGACTAAACCAAAGTACCAACGACTACCACACTCATCAGCCACCAACTGTAATAATTGATGTCCCAGTTAAGGTTTGTGTGAGGAAGCAACACAAACATGTTAACGACGTGCTAAACCCCAAACATAAAGGAAATAAGAATATTACAAACATCTACACAGTCACTGAATAATGATCATCAGATTCATCAGTACAGTATTTGTAGCTCTATATATGCTTCATATTCTAAGACATTCGTAAGTCATAGTTTGGATCGCTGTTCTTGTTTTGTGGGATTTGTAGGAGTGAACATATTACACAAACTACCGACATCGTTTAGGGGGTGGATGACCAAGAGCTGATCACTGGGTCTGCCTCAACCACGGAAGAAGCTCTCAAGCAACACAGTAAATCATCACATCTTCAGGTCAGTTTTTAACACTTCGCAGGTCTTATATCATACCTTTAATACTTTGTAAGTTACAGTACAAGAGAGTCTCGATTTGTCATTGTATGGACACAGTATATATATTTCTTTTAACATTTCCAGCCTTCAAATTTTACACTTATTTACACGAAGTTAAAGCAATCTGCTCTGTAACGAGACTGAGTTTGCTTCAAAACAAAAAGAATTATGCACATTAATTAAACGGGTAATTATCATGATTTAGGTGTATATACAAGGTGATGTTTCCTGTGATGTTTAGTAATAATTTAGTTTTCAAACATTTATATTTCATAGAATCTATACTTACACACAACCCTATCGTATGACTGTTCTAGTGACTGTCTCAAGTGGTGTGAATTCTCCCCTGAAATTTCTTCCTAATAACACTTTTTTTTTAGTTTTGTTTCTATTATTTGTAGTTAATAATCCAGAATTTAGAATCAATACTTTCTATTTATACCTAAACCTTATAATACGATATGCAACATTTACACAATTATTGGTTATGGTGTAACTCATCGTCTCGACGTTTTACCACAGTATCAAAACTACATGATTTTTTTATATATTCTATGAAACGTTTTTCATTAAAAAAATAAATAACTTTATTTTATAAGACATCACTGAACCTGATCTGTTCCAGGATGCTTTTATGCGCTTTCAGTATTGTTGTTTACTGGGTGTGTCTACCTAAGACAACTTGACCCCAGAGTACAGCTCACAGGAAGATGACCTTCACCATCGCTTGTCCTGGATTGTAAGTCATTTTAAAGACAAGTGTTCCTCTACATAAATCACACAGCTAATATACTTACGACATTCTAAGCCTCTACAGGTAACTTCACTTAAGACTTTAAGACTTTTAGCAAAGTTAATATATCTTTTTTTTTAAATGACGGGTCCTATATAAAAGTAAATATATATTTATGTGTGACCTTATTTCATATTTGTGAGGTTTTACCATATATTTATCATCATGTATTTTTGTCCCTTTTTACAGTACATCTTCTCTTATGTCATTGTTGATATCTTCCTTGAGATGGTTCAGGTCATACATCTGATGGTGGTGGTGTAGCGGGGAGGTGGTGGTGGTGGTGCTCTTACAACATCCACACCCGACAGCCGCACCGCTGTTGCTGCTCCAGGAGTTGGAGGCTCGAGCGCCTAGTTTACCATCATGATGCCTTGTCAAGCCCACGTCGTTGGGTCGCAGATGGTGGTTGTTGTACACGGCGTTGTTGATGTTGGGGCAGCTGTGACCTGTGCCCCCCTTCAGCTGAGACTGTTCTCCGCCATTGTAGTTCTGTGTTAAAAAAATAAAATAAATACTGGAAAGTTGAATTATTACCAGGGTACGTCTGACGAGTATCATGCATATATGATCACCAACAGGCCTCCTCTGTCCAGCCCATATATATATTTGAAACCACAAAGAGCAATTTCAAAAAATATATATAGCACAGAGCCATTGAGGATGTCACAGGGTAATTTAGATCACCAGGAGGAGCCAAGACTCGGCCTAAACACAACACAGACTCGTGTGAACTTTAGTCAGCTGTTCCGTTCAGAAGAAAATCATCACACCATTTCTGAACAAGTCACCAATGAGAGAAGGGTGAGGTGGGGTGAGGTGAGGAGGAGTTAGTTTCAAAGGGCAGAGTCGCAATCTTAACCATATAAATATCCCTGTAGATGGGCGAAGACTCAGAGATTTGGAAATTTTAAGAAGACTTGGGAGAATCTGTCTGTGTTCTTGTGTTCCTAGTTAAATAATAATAATAATAATAATAATAACAACAACAGCAACAATACCATTCTATATGAAATAAAACATAACTTATATTAAATAAATAGCATGTAAGATAAAGCTTAACTATATTTACTTGTGTTATTTCTCATTTGTTAAAGTGACCAGTTAAATATTATATGCAATATCCAAAACAGATTACGAGTAAAAGAATCTATAGTTCGATGATTTTGTTCAATTAATTTATCAAGAAATCAGAACAGTTCTAATGCATATGAGACAGAATTCGAGAAACAGTTGTGTTTTACCTTACAAGTGTTATCTGAACCGAAGTCATTCAGGTTATTCTGGCGAAGATCCTTGTTGGAACATGTCATCAAGACTCGTCCGCTGTGTGAAGACGTCATGGAGAACTTATGGTCCAGCCTGTTGAGATACACCATAGTGAGAGGATGATTCTCAATCATATTTATCTCTATTTTGCTCCTATTTTATTTCTTATATAGAGAAGATCAAAGGAACAAGAAAGCTCAAGAAAGAACGACTGGGAGACGATAGGGATGGATGACTGGGTGACGATATGAATGGATGACTGGGTGACGATAGGGATGGATGACTGGGTGACGATATGAATGGATGACTGGGTGACGATAGGGATGGATGACTGGGAGACGATAGGGATGGATGACTGGGTGACGATATGAATGGATGACTGGGTGACGATAGGGATGGATGATGAGTATAGAGAGCAGCAGATAAGGCCAGCTAAAAAACTGATCAATGTCACTAAAACAGAAAGTAATTATGCTTAAAACCTCTTCTAAAACACACACACACACACACACACACACACACACACACACACACACACACACACACACACACATGCTCACCTGTTTCGTTTAATAGAGTTAAATTCCAGTAGTACTGCAGGTTCCGGCCCTGAGCACCCCACCGTAGTCTCCCGTGTGCCACCTGTCATTCCTTTCCAGTTACCTGTGTGTGTGGTGGAGATAAGGTGAGTTAGTAATGAGCCAACACCTGCTACCTGTGTGTAGTGATGAAGTGGCAGGTAAAAACAGTGCAGCTAGGTGTACGAAAGAGATAGAGCTAATGAAAAAATACAAAACAGAAACGAACATAAATAAAAAAAAACGGGAAAGGAAAAGAGACGGATGGACAGAGAAGAAAAAAAGGAAAGAAAGATATAGAAAAAATAGAAAAAGAGGAGATGATAAAATTTAAACATGAACCCAGAAAGGAGGAACTTGTTCATTAGTATTAGTTTCCGTTTACACACTGAAATGTTATTGATACACAAGGCAACATACTCACGACGGTGATATATCCTGCCGGTGGAAGCATGTCTACAGGTCAGGAGAGACACCAGACCTTGGCGGAAGTTGGCGTTGAATCCACAATAGATGATGGGGTTGAGGGCGGAGTTGGAATAGGCGACGAAATAAGCTGCGAATTCCACCTCAGAGAACCATTCGGGCAGCTGTAGTGTGTGGGAAACAGAGGAGAGGAGGATTAATCACCATTTATTTATCCTTAGTCCTCTTCTACCTCTTGTGTAAGGAGGATCATAGAAAACAGGAAAAGAGAAAACCCGAGAAAACTGAGTAATTTGTGACGGGGGACTGATACAAAACAGTTATAGACAGCGATCGGCATAAGAAGCTGAACTAACCTTACGCATATAAAACACTACACACATACAGTTCCTTAATGTATACCCATTCATATATGTGACACACATTCTCGGATATTGAGCACTACCAGTACCAGCTGACACTTGAGCACTACCAGTACCAGCTGACACTTGAGCGCTACCAGGACCAGCTAATCCTTGAGCACGAGACTTACCGAGTTGTCTTGTGAGTGAACCAAACTGCTGTACAGAAGGATGCTCTGAAGGGGAGTCCAGCAGAGCACAAATACCAACAGAACGACTGACACCATCTTAACTACTTTCTTCTTGGTGCGTGTTGCTGTGTTACGTGCTGGAACACAGTGCTCACCTGGCAACTGGGTCATCCACAGCTTCCACACTACAAGGCTGTGAACGAGATGTGGATTATGTCCGGTGGGGGAAAACTGGAAAGGATAAGAACAACTCAGGAGTGAAGTTGGCAAAGATTGTGAGGTTGATAATGTGGAGGAAGTGTGTGTATGTATGTATGTATGTATGTATGTATGTATGTATGTATGTATGTATGTATGTATGTATGAGTATGCCTTTTATAAATACAGGTATTTTCGTCTTTATAAGTTTGTTTATATGTCTGTATGTGCTATTTTGTAAATGGCTATAAGCATGTGTTTTGTATATCGGCAATACTTCCTCACTCAACCTAATTATGCATATTGACCCCAAAATTACAAGTCACATGTCAATTGAGGGCAACTTAACCATTGTCATGACTAAAATATTCAATAAAACCAACATTCACTTTAACATTCGTTATTCTTTACGTGCTGAAGAAGTAAAAGACGATGGTTACACTTCAATAGATGAATGTGTGTTTATACTCACCTGTAGTTGATGAACATGATGCCCACAGGTAGGAAGTAGAAGACGATGGTGAGGATGATGTAGAAGCGTCTCTTAGCGTCGTAGGTGGTGACACAGTGCCCCACCTTAAGGTTGAACTGGACCTCCATAGGCCAGAATTCATCACAGTGCCAGGAGGTGAAGTTAGCCCACTGTAGTATAGAAGACGTGCTTTAGTAACATATACTACTACTACTACTACTACTACTACTACTACTAATAATAATAATAATAATAATAATAATAATAATAATAATATTTTTTTGCAAGAATTTCATCCACTTTCAATAAATTTCTTACACGCTGTTTTGGTGAATGTGTTTTTCAATAGAATCTTGGGATCACTTGAAGAATTTCCAACCCCAGCTTATTTCACCTGAAGATTAACCACCCTAACCTTAACCTCACCCCCCCCCCCCAATAGTGTTAGGTTAGGTTAGGTTAGGTGAAATAAGCGGAGGTGGATTTTTTTCAGGTTCGTGTATAATAAACAAATTATATATATTGTGAATGTAATAATTAAGGAATTTCTCTCCTTCTCACCTGGTAGTTTAATTAACCTGTCAACAGGTACCCTGAGCAAGAAGAATAAGGACTTACAGACCTCATTTATAATAACTACACTTCACCTCACGTCATCTCACATCAGCTCATCTCATCTCCCCTCATCTCACATCACTTCACCTCTGAGTCACCACTTATAGGGAATTTCTATTACTAGGGAGTCTATGTAACCCTCTAAAATGTTCAGGGAATTAGTTGTAATTGCTGTGACTGTCTGCAATTACTGGAAATTTGTATACTATTTTGTTACACACACACACACACACACACACACACACACACACACACACACACACACACACACACACACACACACACTGAAAAAAAACAACAATTAGTAGATAGCACAGTGCACAAATCACCTGAATGCTGTACTGCTCCCGGTAGAAGAGTGGCGGGCAAGCCAACAGAGCTGAGGTGAGCCAAACCACGGCGATGACCCGGTGAGCGCGATCTGGCGAGGTGCGGGCGTGTAGGGGAAACATGACGGCCACGAACCTACCCACGCTGATCACCGTCAACGTTAACACACTGGCCAGTAATGATGTGGCTGCGGGGATGAGAAGGTGGCTATCATCTTCAAGGTTTACACTATACAATAACCCCTTCTCCTCCTCCTCCTCCCCTCTCTCTCCCTTCTGTCTTCCTTATTCTCTCCTCCTATCTCACACTGTTACCAAGCCAGATGAGTCTTGGTGGTGGTGGTGGGAACTTGTGGCTTTGGTGGAAAATTAAATTGAATGTTGATTATGGAGCTGATGGTGAAAGGTTCGGTGGGGAGGAGAGGGGGGGGGGGGCTTTTGTTGGAGAGGATCGAAGCGTCGGAGAAGGAATACATGATAAATACAGGAAAATAAACTGTGACCTCTACTGCTACAGAAGAATATGGATCACATTATGGAACAGACAGTAGTTACGAGTTGGCTTCTGCAATCTTCTAAAAAAGTCTCATTATTTTTTCTGAATTACCAGTATCAGACACACCGGATCTACAGTTTAATTTAAGAAGTTACCTTAATAGTGTGTACACCTTTCTTCACCAAACAACACAGGAATAATCGCATAAAAATCTATTTCCCAGAATTTAAAGCTCAATAAAAAAAAATGTTTTATTCAAAGCACTTCACTGTCTTCTGTCATAATGTGTTTTGTCGGGATCTAAATCACTGAACTTTGTGTCTTTCCGGGAGCAAGCACCATCTACATCATCCTCCGGCTTATACTCGCTGACCTGAGCCATACGAGCTGCGAGTTAAACGACTAAGACGACCATGGCGACATCTTCCTTCTCACCAGTAGAACTCCTTTCGGGGAAAATCTCTCAGACTCTACCCAGAGTCCTAGATGATGGCCATAGGAGGTGAACTTCTCTTCAGGTGAGGCTGTGCACACAGTTCAGTAGATCGTATTACCAGTATACTTGTCTTGGATCACTGCAGCCAAGGAACTGGTGGGTACAGTCCTTCCAGTTTAACTAGGGGGCTCTGCTGGAAGGCAAGACCCCAGCCAGGGTCAGGGAGCCACCTATAGCGATGTCCAAGCAGACTCATTACCCAGACCAGCTCCCACAAAGGCTCACAAGCAGTCCAGCTGAGATAACCCATTATGGTAATAATGTCCACAACCGCTTTATTAACACAACAATAAGAGGATATAGTAAGGTGCTCGTTAACTAATGTCCCCCCCTCTCCCTCACCCACTACAGGTCATCTCCCTTCTTCTTAATCGTCGGGTTAGTATCCAAGTGTCACCACCTGTTGCTTGATAATGGTACTTCTGTATTACCCTCAAGTGACTTGGAATAGTGACGTAATAAACGAAATTATCAAGAATTTCGTCAATGTAACCAATATAACGAAACCCTTTGTGACTTTTCTGTGATATATTTTTCTTCATACATTTCTCATATTTAACCCTAGGGCTAAACTCGGGACAAAATAGTGAGAGGCGACTCTACATAGCACAGTGTAGACAAGTATGGCCGGTACTGCACTCAACAGCCTGTGGAGTTTAGTTCCCATTCACAGCTGGGTGGACAAGTGGTACTGGGACCGAACCAACGACCCCTAGAATACGAGGTGAGTGTTCTATCCAATCGGCCACTTCACCCTAGAATTTATTAGTAACCTATAAAAATAATACTTACATTCGAAATATTATTGATAAAGTCATATGTAAAGAGATGAAATATAAGTTAGAATATTATAAAAATTACCAAGAAAAAAAATGGTACACTATGAAACATATATATCGGAAACTCAAATTTTTGGGGGTTACTTACACCACAAACACTTGAGAGTCGACAATCTACTGGATATGTAAGTGGAAGGCTACAATATTATCCAAACAGTTCTCTGACAGAGGAACGTGACTGAGTTAGCTGTAACATACAACTTTCTGACACTCACCAGACCACAGTCCTGTCAAATAACCTTTTTTTTTCTATTATTTTCATTCGTGTCAAAATTTACATTGATAGAATTGTGTCAGTCTGTGTCTACATGTTCATCAATCTTACTGTTACCTCTTCACCACTAAATAGAAGACAGAAGAAGCTACAGTGTTCATTCTTGGTACACTGTATATAATAATCACTGAGATCTAATATGTCCTTTAGGTCACACGTCCATCACAGCTTTAACAGAGGTATGGAAGGTATCGCTGGTATGGCTTTTGGTATGTTTGGTTAGGTTAGGTTTAGTTGGAATGACTGTTAATTCTTTACACGTTGTTGTAGGATGAACAAGGTGAGTCTCATGTACCCACGCCTTCAGCCCAGTGATGCATGGCAGTGTATCAGTTGAGTGGCGCCATTCCTCTTGGTCTGGCTAGTGTCCCCAGCCTTGGCCAGCCTGGCTTCCTACAGCTCTGCTCTCTCTCTCTCTCTCTCTCTCTCTCTCTCTCTCTCATCCTCTACACCTCTACAGTCACACATGTAACCTCCTCCTCCTCCTCCTCCTCCTCCTCCTCCTCCTCTTCTCTCTATACCATCTTACCTACCTCTGACACACACACACACACACACACACAAACACAGACACCAGCACAAACAAACACACAAACATACACAAGCACAGACACATACAGAGTCAAACACACACAAGCACAGATACAGACACATATAAACAAACACACACACACACACACAGACAGACAGACAGACAGGTTCTCAAGTGTACATACCGATACGCCTTGAGACACCCTCTACCCGGCGCCAGACAATATTGAAGGTCACCGAAAAATAAAATACAAAGACATTTATATATAACTAATTACAATATAAGTATTAATTTATTATTTTGGGATCAATATTCACCCTACAATAAGCAGTCACTCATGGAGGGGGTGAGTGGGAAGTAGAGTAGTAGTGGCGTGGAGAGAGAGGGGGGGGTGGGGGAAGTGAGGTAGTGGCGTGGAGGGGAGAAAGACGGGAGGTGGGGTAGAGTGGCGTGGAGGGGGGAAGGGTGAGTGGTGGTAGAGGTAGTGGCGTGGAGAGGGGAGAGGGAGGAGGGGGTGAGTGGGAAGTAGAGGTGTGAGTGGGTGGAGAGAGAGGAGGGGAGTAGGGATGGGAGGAGGAGGAGGGGGGTGAGGGAGAGAAAGGGGGGAGGGAAGGGAGGTAGCGTGGAGGAAGAGAGGGGGTAGAGGTAGTGGAGGGGAGAGGTGGGTGAGGAGGGTGAGGGGAGGGAAGTAGAGGTAGTGGGTGGAGGGAGAGAGAGGGAGTGGTAGAGGCGTGAGTGGGAAGTAGAGGTAGTGGCGGAGAGAGAGAGGAGGGGGTGAGTGGGGGAGGTAGTGAGGGGAGTAGTGGACAATCAGGATATTCTTCACGCACTCAAATCCTTCACCTCTTCACCACAATGTTGTTCCGTTGTCTTTTGAGGCTCTTCTGTAAACACTTGACCCATGGGTAAAAAAATAAAAAATAAACGGCACTCAGGGGATATCCAATACCATATAGAGATGAGAGAGAGATACACAAATATTTATACAGGTAGGTTTGTATTATTCAGGTGAGGTGGGCTTGCAATATGACACTCTCTCTCTCTCTCTCTCTCTCCTTCCTTACACGTGAAGTATTGTCAGAAGGATAACAAAGGTGGTTATGGCTGCCTACATCATTAGCGTCAGGTGTAAATGTCATTACTGTCGAAGTCGGAACTCATGAACCTCTTATGGATATCAATCAATCAAGGTGTTTTGCCCATATCTGTGTGGCAGTGTGTGTGTGTGTGTGTGTGTGTGTGTGTGTGTGTGTGTGTGTGTGTGTGTGTGTGTGTGTCTTATACCAATCCTCCCATGTTTTGTCACTCTCCGGGGACCACCACAAGATTTAGTTTCATATATTCATCTCATTCTCTACCTTCTCTTGACCTTCGTATCCTATTAATATTTCTGCTATTTATCCTCCTATCTCTAGTATTTTTCCCGTTGCTCAAGTTAATGCTAGTGTTTTTTTTGTCAGTATAAATCATCTTTATCTTTCTACGTAACATCAGATTTTGGAAACATTTAGTCAGCCTTAGTTTTCTTTTATTTCTAAGACATAAGAACATAAGAACATAAGAAAATAAGGAGTCTGCAATAGGCCGGTTGGCCTGTGCATGGCAGCTCCTGTCGAGAGTTACTACCACTCTCTATCCTCCATGAATCTATCCAGCCTCCTTTTGAAACTTTCCAGCGATCCAGCACATACTACAAAGTTGCTAAGCTTGTTCCACTCGTCCACCACCCTATTTGAAATCCAGTTCCTTCCTATCTCCCTCCTGAACCTAAACTTATCCAACTTAAATCCGTTGTTCCGAGTCCTATCCTGCTCGGATATTATAAGAACTTTATCTATATCGCCTTTATTGATTCCTTTCACCCACTTGAATACTTCTATCATATCTCCCCGCACTCTTCGTCTTTCTATGGAATGCAAGTTTAGTTTCTTTAACCTATCCTGATATGGAAGGTTTCTAAGTCCCGGAATCATTTTCGTCATTCTTCGCTGCACCGACTAGTGAATTGATATCCATTCTATAATAAGGGCACCAGAACTGAACCGCATAATCGAGGTGCGGCCTGACTAGCGCAAGATATAGTTGCAATAAGACCTCTGCACTCTTGTTACTTACACTTCTAGATATAAAACCCAATACTCTGTTTGCCTTATTTCGAACATTAACACACTGTTTTATAGGCCGTAGGTCCGGGCTTACAAGTACCCCTAGGTCTCTTTCACAAGTCGACTTCTCTAGGTTGATGTTGTTAGGCTGTATACATTGACAGTATTTGTTCTTCCAATATTAAGTACGCTGCATTTGCTGGTGTTGAATTTCATTTGCCATTTTTCAGACCACCCCTGCAGTATATTTAGATCCTCCTGTAATGCATTTGCATCCTGCCCTGAATTAATCTGCCGCCCTATTTTGGTGTCATCCGCAAACTTGCTTATGTCACTGCTGATCCCAGTATCTAGATCGTTTATGTAGATTATGAACAAGAGTGGGCCTAGTACTGACCCCTGGGGAACTCCACTGGTTACACGACGCCACTCAGATTTGACACCATCTACGCTGACTCTGCGTTCTATCGGTGAGCCATGATTTTATCCAATTTAAAACTTTCCCCTCGATACCATGAGCCTTAATTTTTCTCAGAAGCCTCTGATGCGGTACTCTGTCAAATGCTTTGCTAAAGTCTAAGTAAATAACATCGTAATTTTCGTCATTATCTACTACCTCGAAGACTTTCCTAAAAAACGTCAGCAGATTTGTTAGACAAGATTTTCCCTTTGTAAACCCATGTTGAGAGTCGTAGATTAATTTGCTTTTTTCTAAATGGTGTCTCTTTCCCCTTCAACACATTTGTATTAAAATCCTCCAGTGTGAGTAAATGGTCAAAGAATTTCACGGTTTTTATGTTTTCTACAAATCTTCATAAAACTTAATTATTTCCTCATCTTCGCTATCGTGTGTTGGTGCATGAACCTTAATTATTACTCTGTTCTAACATTAGTTTACCAAAATACCAACACTAGTTTAATGCTTTTCATCACCTGATTAGACACGTCCAGTTTACTTCATTTAATGCCAGACTACCTCGAGTTATTTGAAAATACTCTTGACCACTTATTAAGGTTAGGTTACTATATTATTCTGCGATTCATAACTTTTAAATATGAACCACTTTAAGGGAATCGAAGCTTCGGTGTTCGGCGATAAGGTCTTTCATCTGCGACCCATCATCAACTGATTCAGCGACGTTAAGAAACACCACATAACCCGTCACACCTTCTCCAAAGACTTGTCGCTGTATTAAAGAAAAGGAAATCCTCTTCTTCTAGTTGTATTACGAGTCTTTTCAAATATCCCGAGAGAATTTAAGTGTTTGCTGTTTGTTAAGTCTTCAATGGGAACAGGAATGACAATGTTGACTCACCAACTTCAATTAAAATTATGATGGATGTTACATTTTATACGTGTAAGACGCGTCTGTCAGTGTGTTTATTACGATATTTGTCATCACAAGTCCTTCTACTGATTGATGGATCGATATGAACCTTGGTTGGCATGAACAGGGCGAGTAGTTAGCTTTACAGTTGGGGAAGTGAAGGTGATCGAGTGCAGTGGGTCAAGGTCACAGTTCAAGGTCACAGGTCAAGGTCACAGTCACAGCTCAAGGTCACGGCTCAAAATCACAAGTCAATATTGGAGTCAGGAGGTGAGGATTTATGCTCGAGTAAACAACTTTCCAATTAAGTTCGTATTATGTAAAAAAGAATGAAAATTCTTAATAACTTTATAATTTTTTTTTCACGTTTGACTGATTTTATTATGTTATGTGACGTAATATAAATGCAAAATATATTCTGAAACTTAATACTACTAAAAGTTACGTTAATTTATGAGATATAAATACAATAATAAGGGAGGTCTGAAGTTAATCAAGTTCATACAATCTGTCTCACTTCAAAAGGCTGGTTTTCCGGCATCTTCGTGGTGTAGATTAATATAATATTTTTCTTTTCCATTTCCAATTTCTTTTTACTCTTATTTTTTTCGCCTCCTAGGCCTCGTTGTGAGTCGATGACCTTTACCCGGGTGAGCTAATCCAAGTAATCAAATAAAACCAACACCACACATTCTAGCTCAACAAATAAACGATAAATTATATAATATTTTCACACGTCCATTATGAGTGATACTTAAATGCTCTGACGATTGTGATATACTACCGATGGGTGTGTTGTGTAGAGTGTGTTGTGTGGGAGTGTGTTGACGACTGATGGGTGTGTTGTGTGGGAGTGTGTTGACGACTGATGGGTGTGTTGTGTGGGAGTGTGTTGACGACTGATGGGTGTGTTGTGTGGGAGTGTTGACGACTGATAGGTGTGTTGTGTGGGAGTGTTGACGACTGATGGGTGTGTTGTGTGGGAGTGTGTTGACGACTGCTGTGTGTGTGTGTTGTGTAGGCGAATAGTGATATAGAACAATATAAACAAGTAAAAACCGAAAGACTATAATACTTGCCTCTTTTCTCTACTTATTTTCATCATATTTATTCTTCTTCACATTTACTGCTAACCTGAACACATTCCTCCTAACTCATTTACATTTACTAGTTTTCCAGTCAACAGTCCACAAGAGCAGCTGACCCACCTCATTGTTCCGTTTACTGATGGATTGCTCGGCGCCCCTAAAACACCCCTGGACCCGCCCCTGCTCTTAGCCACTCACCAGTTACCCGTCAACACGAAGCAAAGAATGTTTAGAACGATACCAAGTTCCTCCTACAGGAAGTGGTTTACTCTTTGTAACTTTCAGGTCGTGTAATTAATCCGAGGAAGTAATTTACCTGTTATTTTGTTTTGGATCGTGTGATTGTAGTGAAGGTTGTCAAGTAGGAAAATATAAATGCAAATTAGGTCTAAGTCGCTTTTCTTTTGTTTGTGTTTTGATTTTTCATCTCGACAATATTTATCTGTTGAAAATCACGATAGGAAACTTCTTTTTTTTTTAGATATTGTGTGAATGTGTTACGACTCCCTCTCCCCGTTAACCTGATAGTGAATTTCATTTAGTGATGATGAGAGCAGAAAGGCTGAACAAGGAGGGAATACAAACCTCCACTCCTCTCGGAAGTTAAGTCAATCCCGTGACCATTGGCTTGCAAGGGTGACGCCGCTCTATCAAATGTAAAACACTTCACCATTTCCATCATCCATCGTCACTCCTCCAGCGAGATTCACCATTATGGAGGGTGAGGGTGAGAACGTCCGTACCTTTTATCAGATTAACACAATGAGTCACGACAAGATATAGTGAGTGTAGGTCAATTGCACTATATCATAAGTTGTTTCCTGACACAACATATCTATCAAGACTCATCTGGGTACAGCATATACCCGCCGAGTCTTTACTGTTACTGGGTTGGAATAAGCGGGTACAGGTAAAAGGTAAATCCTTCTATATTTCAACTGATTTTATGACTATGAGGTAAGAATGACCTTCCATGCTGCAGTTACTTATCTGATTCATTCTATAAGATACTGTACTGGTTTTTTTTTTTTTTTTTTTAGATAAATGGCGCATTATATTTGGTCTAAAATAGCAACGATATATACGTAGATTGTTAAAAAAAAGTCGCAGATAATGTTTGTCAGTATAGGTGGTTGGTTATCGCGTGGTGTAACTCTTGTGTTGTTACCGCCTGCAGCCCCACTATCACTACCTTCAGGGGAAACACACAGCTGATAGTATGGAGGAGTATTTGACGATCTTACAGTGTGGATATGGTTCTCCGTCAAGCTCCCGTGCTAGATGTAGAACGCGGAAAAACACGCCATTGTATAATATTCTTCAGAAGTCACATTGAATCGTTGAACAACTTCATTGAACAAAGTCGTTGAACAATGCCCTTAACGATTTTCAATAAACGATCACGTGAAGATTAGGCATACCAATTTAATTCGTGTGGTGATTATATACCCCAACGCTAATCTAACCTAACCTAACCTAACCCCTCCAGGTGACGTCAGTATGTTCAATCATCAGAGGTAAAACAACTTGGGGGTTGCCTAATCTTCACGTGATCGTTTACTGAAAGACGTTAAGGGCATTGTTCAATGACTTAGTGTTGCCATTCACCCTGTACGTAAGAGAAATGTTACCTCACTTTTATTTTAATTAACTTTATGTAATGGGACAAGATTAAGTATTATGGAAACTCAGATGGTGGAGAGAACACGCAGGAATGAGGAGAAGCAAGATGACGTCCACGATACTTCACCAAAAACTAGTAAGTCGTTTTTATTCCAGGATAATCTATTGTAGTCGGATGATCCACAGGCTTTTATTCCATTTTCTTTGACGTAGTTTATAAGCTGGCTTTCTTTTTGTACAGAACTGACAGTAATTCCTTAAGTAGAGAGAAAGGGAAACAAAATTCTCACGTACTATGAAAAAAAATCCTTTGAATTCAGCACCGTTTAATGTTAAAATATGAGACATGTTAATTTTTTTTTTGGAGGGAGGGGGTGGGGGCGGGTCGATGGATACAGAAAACGTTGCTTATCAATCGTATACAGGACAGTGATTCATCTGTTAAGGAATTAAAGAAGCACAGTTCCTCGTTAGCTGAGTGTAGGTTTGTGATAAAACGGGGGTTATAGACATGGCAAGGCTTCAGCATCTCCCCATGAACAAAAGGTCTGTTTCATCCCTAATTTTAGACCATTTTCTGTTTACTATTAAAGATGACTCACCACACTAAACCAAGCATCAAACCTAACCTAACCTAACCTAACCTAACTTGACTTCTTGAGAGAGCTTATAAATTCTGGTCTGTTATTAGATATTAAGTAACATTCCATTGAGAAATTATTAAAAACTCAAGATGATTTGATCAGTGAGGGGCACTAATGCGGTAACCCCTTGATCTCACGTTTTTTTGTCTTCATAACACACAAGAAAGCTCTCATACTGGCAGACAGACATAGTGTTTCTTACAGCAGTTCTAGTTCACACTGGTTGTCTATTACAGTCTCTTTATGCCGATCATTCACCTGTGCTTCTGACTTTATTAATCTGGCAAGACGGTAAAGATAGCTAAGCGTCTTATGTTGTGGGGAGGATGCGTTTAAAATATGGAGTAAATCATATGAGAAAAATGTATCAAAATCCTTTCCGAAAAAACAAAAACGAAAAACAAAAGCGCATTAAGGTGTGGAGTGTGGTCAGTCGTCCTCCATAAAAAAGAAGTTATTTCCTCTCCACTCGCGTATTTCATTCCATCAGTCGCTCCTTGTGTCCGGGAGGTGTTGTATTACCGTCAATTCGTTATGGTAAGCAAAATAAAGTTGTCAGTCGCATCTAAGACATAGTTTTTCAATGTGACTTTCACTCGAGAAACTGAACTCAAGGCTGGTCCATACAACACGAGTACGATGAGAGGTCTTTGACGTTCCTATACTCACAGTAAGAGAGTTAATAAAGAAAGGAACTCCTGAAAGTGAGACGACTACCAAGGGTGTTGGGGGGGGGGTCAGTGACTCCCTTTCTTGTGATATTCACTGATGTCTGATGGGATGTGAAGCTCTTTGATGATCCCTTATCGTGTTGGTGCTGGGATCAATAGAGGCGTCCATTAATACGAGATACCTAATCAAGTTCCCCTTCCACGCTATTCTACCATATCCAGCGCTATTACCACCCTCGCGCACACGGCCTCGCTCGGAGTTTCACGGGAACACCATACACGACGACGTAACCGATTCTTGCAACCTCGTGTCTCGTGGTGTAGAGGCGCAGACACTCGGTAACACTGGGATCTTTAGCGACCATAGACAGGCGTGCGATCACCCAATAGATAATTCAGATTTTACATTCCTTTACCACTCGCCTTGATGACATGATACACGTCTCAACGGAGTAGTTCCTCACCTACTTTGCTTATCTATATCAGGTACTTGCTAATCTTTGCAATTTTACTCTGATATTAAAGAAATTAATTTTTTCGCAATTAAGTCTTTCGTAAATCGGCTAAAATACCAAATACTGTAATTAATTTTATTTGTTGTTTTGAGTTTTTAATGTTGATGCTCTTATCGAAACGTTACCATATAAATATGTTACTGTTTATCCATACATTAGTGCTGTTATTCATATAAAGATAGACAACGGAGACAAGGCGTTGGAGTTTTAACCGGATGTCAAGAATCAGTGAGATGTGATGAGGAGAAGAGGTCAGATGAGAGTGTGAGGATGGCGGAGAACACCCAAAAATGTTCTAGTATAAAAAAAAAAAAATAAAGGCAAGGGGCAGGTCAGAATAGCTAAAAGAATAATGAGAAGAATACAAAGAAAAACTTCAAAAGCTCCTTGAAAAACTGGAGTATAATTACAGCAAAAGTTAAGAAGAAAAAACGGGAGTTCCGACAAGAGGGACAAACGCTAAAGACTCTGGCGAAATGTTACTAATAAAATGTGTCGAGAGTTCGGGGAAATAGGCAGCCGGGTATTTGTTTAACACTGATAAATGGACCCCAGCCAGTTGACCCATTACAAGACAATGAACCTTGTGTCAAAACCAAAGGCATACTGTAAAATATTAACTAATAGCCCAGAAGACTGACTTAACATGTAACAATAGCAAATCAATAGCAAAAAATTTATCAAAACTATTGGGAAGCGAAGGTTGAAGAACATTACCCGGATGTAAGATGGGATGGAATGCAGACATTTACATATTTGAGATCAATAGAAACACAAAACAACAATATTGGAAGGTAAGTTGAGGGACGAACGATATAAAGAGACTAAAAACCTTTTATGCAGAGGACAACTTGTTGAAAAATACTTCTTTTGCTAGAAACATGAAGCAAAGAATATACACCAATATTGTATTTCTGATACTGACATTTATTGAAAAGACTTGAAGTATGACTGACACGTTGGAAGGAAATAGTTTAAGACTGAATATATTTTATTATGAGAAACGGAGAGAAGGAACAAGAGAGATGAGACGAAGACTGAGACATCTCTTAAGTGGGGAATGTCTATTTATCCTGTGAAGATCTGGAGCTGAGGAGAACAGAGTAGATTAAATGCCATTAAAGAGGACCAGACCCCGAGGATATAACTTCCATTTAGGGGGAATTTGTGTTAGACCCAAATCTACCATTATTAAGTGAGAACAGAGGAAGGAAGATTTAAGGTGACAGTGTTTGTAATCCTATAGACTTGTTTTTATCTTCATTTACCAAAGATAGAAAAATATATAAATCAAAATATTAGAATGTGAACTGGTGTAATCACTATGTTAAAGAGAGAATTAATGAAACTATGATGTATCTGTTTTTGGCTTTGAAATAGAGGGAAAATATATTGCTAAAACACAAAAAATATATTAACAAACTTTTGAAAATCTTACCTAACCTATAAAACTTTCAAAGACTATAAAAAAGTTTAGCTTATTCGTGTTTTCGGTGTTTAGTATGTGATGGTCGCGTTGTTTTCAAAAGCGAATCTTAACTTTTTTATATGTTAGGTTAGGTCAGGTCAGGTTAGGTTAGATTAGGTAAAGTTTTAAATTTTTTTTTGGTGTTTATACAAAAAAAATATAAATAATAAATAAAAAATAATAATAATGTAAAACTATATCAGATTAATGTGGTTTTATTAAAAGAAATAAAGTTCATCAAACCAAAAAGATCCTTGAAACATAATATAATGTGTATACAAAACTGATTGGAAATAAGTTTGGTAGTGATAAAAATCCTTGTTTTCTTATGTACAATTTACAAATTACTGGTCTATGTTACAGAAGAAAGGTTATAAAGTCTAGGGTACTCTTACAAAACAACAAACTGGTGCTTACAGTACTTAATGGCATTGTGAGATCAGAGTACAGTATATGAAATTTGAATTACTGAACAAGAAATAAGGTTAAGGTAGCAATAAGACAAGAAGGAAAGTGAACTATCCTTAATCCTTAAATATGGTGGAACAATTTGATAGACACATGTTTTAGTGTTATAAAAATAGCTTTATAATTTGTGGCTATACCGATGGTGAACTTTATTTTATGTGATTATTTTGTCGCACATACTGTATCTGGTTTGCATAATTTGCATATTTTTTTTTTAATAATTTACTGCTATGTTGAAATTTTAATAGAGTTTGAAGTTAAAAATAAAGCATTTGCTACTGAATTTTTTAACAAATAGTGAACTATACTGTACTTGAGGATACCTTTTTGGAAGTGGCTGCATTATAATTACCATTGTTTCCCGGCTTCATTGTGAAATGTCACCATCGCATCAGGTAATACCAATAGAATTGCATAGATAATTGGAATAGTCATTTTTACCAATAAATTTATGAATTCATTTGTTTACAGGGGGGGCGGGAGCCTACTGCAGGTAACATGTTGAGGCATATCAATGACTTACAATCTTTAAACAACGCATTTGTGGCAAGGTGACAAAGGCTTAAAGGTATAGATTCAGAAGAGGTCAGCCAAGGAACTATATATTTATTTGTATATAAGGAGATGAAACATTAAACAATACTTTACTCGTATAGCGTTTTCGGGTTTGGTTCTTTAGGATTATTTGGTTTTTCTTTTGTCTTTTTGGGTTAGGTTAGGTTAGGTCTGCCCTAGATAGGAGGTTAGGTCAGGTCCTTCTGGTTACTCTGGTTAGGTTAGGGTAGACATGTATATTGATATTTGTGGCTTTAGGTTAGGTTAGGTTAGGTTCTTTATAATCTTTTTGTCTGTCAAAACCTTTCCTCCACTATTTTTTGGATGTTATTGATAATATGAAAAACTTTTCTTCTAATGAAAAGTTTCGTCATTTGGTTCCTTGTCTTGGGCACCTGTTATTGAACATTATACTCTTTTAACGTTTTCTGTAATAAGTTTCGTCATTTTTTTACCCATTTTTTACGTGTTTTACCCAATAATTTCACACTTCTCTCCCGCCAACTTTGTGTGATCAGAATTGATTTTTTTTAAGAAGTGAAATCGAAGCAAAAAAAAATACATATATAGAAAAATATAAAATTTTATTGAGGTCAGTAATCGTATTTTTTTGTGTTCTATCTCTCTCTATATACACATTAATCTAGAGTGCCATGGCTGACCTTCTCCGAATCTTTATCAACACAAAAATATCATATAATTGGTAATAAAAAAAATTCACCCATCAATATGTGGTTGTTTCTTGGGTTAACGTTACTCTTTATTCCGTCTATGATTTCGGCAACAATACATCACTATTATACAGCATGGTAATGTTATTCAGACCAACCACCCACTACACCCTCCCCCCATGGCTCGCCGACGACTGACTTGCGAAATTTTGTTTTTCGAGTATTTTAACTGATAAAATTACCAACAATATTACTTGTTAAATGTGGGCAAGGCTTTGAAGTATAGGGGAAATGTGAGGTAAAACACACACACAAAAAAAACATTAAACAAACTTATGAAAATCTTACCTAACTATTCCTATCCTTTAAAAATCCTAAAATAAAAAAAAAACTTACTTTATCCATGGTTTCGGTGTTTATTACATTAGTTATAAACATAATAGATCCAAATTGTGCGGTTATAACATATCTTAATTTACTTCGCGTTGTAGGTAACTGCAGTGCTGAGATTGAACCTTTCTTAATTCTTAGTAAACGTTTCAGTATTGGTTGACCGAGTAGTTTATATATAATATCTCAAACTCACTACGTTCAAAATGCACGCTACATATTATTGCTCTGTTAACATTAATGGAATCTTGACTACTGCAGAGGTAAACCCATCCCCTTTTCACCTCTTGGTTAGCTGACCCGCGGCATACCAACCACCAGCCACCCTCTCCGTAGGAACATGTTGGTAGCCCTTCCCGATGGATTGGGACTCCCACCCATCAGAATGCTCGAATTTAGTTCTTGATAAATAAAATAAAAAATCCTGTTGTTGAATACCGTCGGGCATATCAACTCTGAATACGGCCCCCGATCAAACGCAACCAATCATGTTGTTGACAAGCAAAAGTCAATCGCCGTGCTGCTCACACCTCCTGGAGCACCTGATGACGTCTATTGACCAATGGTAGCGCAGGACATGGAAAATAACAGCCAATCAGAATGCTACTCTCATTAGCTAGACAAGAGGCTCAGTTTTGTTATTGTGGTGTCCTTAATGTTGGATTCAGTGTTTGTTCTTGGATTTACTGTATTTTACCATTGTTTATTACGCTTATCGTAAATAGTAATGGGTGAATAAGGTGACAGTGACGTGTCTGGATCTTCTCAGGACAGAAAACGGGAGAAGAAACGTGAGAATTAGGTGATATCAGGGACCAAACGATAATGTAACAGAGGTGATACTAATAACCGTGCAAGATTCCTACGCTGACGCTACATGGAGTTACAATTGAGTGAAGAAACTGTACGACTTATGCACTTGGACTGGATGGCTACTGACCACCCAGGTGAACCCGTAGTAAAGCTTCATTACTATCACGATGTTTTCACGGCAGAGTTCAACAACGTTTTCCAACCACCAAGACCTGGAGGAGGATTACGCTGCATGATGACGTGAGTGTTGACAATGATTTATATCTTCTCACAGACATTTTTTTTTTTTTTTGTATTTGTGGCGCGCGGCAGCTTCGTTTTCGGATAGTGTCATGTAATCGAGAGGAAGGGGGAAGGGGAGGAAGGATGGGAAATGGATCAGAGAAGGGGGGATGTGGAGGCATGGAGAGGATACTGAAAAAAGATTATCATGATTGCTGCTGAAATTAGATGTCAGGGATCGCGAAGACTGACAAGGTTATTAGAGCCATTTATAGAAGCGGGGAAATTTAGTCATGGCGAGAGTGACTGAGACGAAGTGTAATAGGCTTTACCTGTGAGTAGTAGTATTATATTATGAGCCATGCAGGTGTGTTCAGGTAATAACGTTGTATCTTAAATAACTATATGACACATTTATTATAAGACACACATCGTATTTATTAGTCACTGAATATTACAATTAAGAATCATACGACTAGGATAATGCAAAATTATTCTTGCGTTTGACTAAATATTTTGTGTTTTCATTTTGTGTTTGATGCTTGCTTGATAATTATTACACATTATGAATTATTAAATGTTGGATGATGATTATTTCAGAATTATTTTTATTTTATTATAATATTGGGTTTGGGAATTATCTTAAACAAATCATTGGAAAAAAATAAGGTAAATGGTAGCGTGGATGCGACTGATTACTACGACGAGTTGTTAATTTTCCTGCCCTTATGTTTTGTGTATATCTTTATACTGTGTGAGTCCCAGCCACCCTAATCCTTCAAAGTTGATGATACACAAACGTGAATGTAGTCTCTCTTGGGTTTAGGGGTATCATGGACACACAGTAATCACCCAGGATACATATTGCAGTAAAAAATATATGTGGGTCGCCTTCCACTCCCCCTCTTCAATCTAGGACTGCTGAGGTAAACATGGGGTGGTTGGTCAAGGAATTGGCTGAGGTGTTGGTATTGTGATAATGTGTGTTTTAAATTCATCAACTCGGTAATGAATACTTTCCTTGTCGTCGATGAGGTTGTAAATGCTTTTATGTTCCGTCGTCCATCACGATTTCAGTGATGGTAGAGCAAAGTTGGGTAATTAAAGTGAAATATTCTGTGTTAGAGACTCAGCTGTGCCATAAGCCTCTCTTTGTCGTATTATCAACCTTACCCAAGTCTTCGTGCGTTTGTATTCATTGATGTTTGTTGCAGATAACTCGGCTATAAATCCTGTTACATTTCACACAGCTTTTGTTGCCAATTTGCTGTCCACCACGGAACTAAGCGCTAAGTAGAAACGCTAGTTATGACAGGTACACTAGTCTTACCGGTTGTCGGAATAAAATTGACTAAATCTTGGGCTTTTGTGTTTAAGTGCTGCTCAGAGAAGTTGAATTCGTCGGTGGTAGAAAAGCCGGGCCGCTCTTTACTTTGTTATGATTAACTTCTTAAAAAAAAAGCCGAAATTAGATCCCATGAATAAGAAAAAACTGACTGGGGAAAATTTATTTTTCTTACTGGAGATGGTCTAATAACCTCTTGTGTACAGGTTGACCTCTGAGCTGAATAAACTCGTCTAGTGAAGGGGTCGAGGAATCGTGTGTATCTCAAATGATGTTGAGGCCATAGGAAAGTTTACTGTTACTGTGTTCTGTCCAGTTTCTACATTACTCTCACCACCATCGTGTATAAGAACACTATCATTTAGAAGAGTCAGGTCTGTGTCTATATCAGGGCTAACCACTATACCTCTCTCACCCCTCTTCACTGCTAAAGATCAATATAAAATTACCTGGAAATATTTTTATTTTGGGATTAATTGTACGAGCGCTGAATTGGGTCGTTGTACTTAGTTAGTGAAGTAGCGAAGAGGTATACTCATTCTGACATCATCTACACACAGCCTCAACACTTCTCGTACAAAAGGAACCTCCCCGAGTGTTCTCCTCGTCAGTCACTTAACCAGCACGAGGGATAAAAATTTATGCTAATGAAGAATGTTGTTCATGAAATCATTCTTTTTCTTCCTCAGTTTTTCAGGGAACTGTTTCATACTTCAGGATCGCCTTCTTCCCTCTTGTGTTAAAACCGACAAAAAATCACCTGAAGATTAGCTCTCCATTCCAGATTATTTCACCTGATGATTAAACACCTTGACGCTACCTGGGGAAGAATAGGTTAGGTTAAATTTGATTAAGATAAGGTTAAGGTGGTTAATCATGGTGATGCAAAGATGGGGTGGTGTCTAATTAGCCCTTAGCCTATTTCACCTGATGATTAAACACCTTGACGCTACCTGGGGAAGAATAGGTTAGGTTAAATTTGATTAAGATAAGGTTAAGGTGGTTAATCATGGTGATGCAAAGATGGGGTGGTGTCTAATTAGCCCTTAGCCTATTTTACCTGATGATTAAACACTAATGCTACCTAGGGGATTAGGTTAGCGTTAGGGCAATTGATATTAAGATAAAGTATTTGGAGTGTCTAATCTTTAGGTTATCCCACGGAATTCTTACTGATTTTGACGAATACAGACGCTTATGTTCTGAGGTAAGCATACTGGCGCACACACACACACACACACACACACACACACACACACACACACACACACACACACACACACACACACACACACACACACACATATATATAAAAAAATAGGACAGTTTGAGTTTCGGTATATAATTAAAAACGGAGAGTACAGTACATTACTATTAAACAAGATAGATAGATAGATAGATTGATAAGATTTGTTAAAAACCACATTGACTGTTTTCTGACTTTGAAGAATTTTAAGAGTGAATCAATATGGAAAATTTACACATCCTAAAACAGATGACGACTTGTATAGCGAATCCCAGCGAGGTGACCAACATGAAATTACGCTTCGGTTGAATTATATACGTAACCAACCTAACCTAACCTAAATTAACCATTCTTAGTATCTACCTAGCAGTCTTAGTATCTACATAGCAGTCTTAGTATCTACCTAGCAGTCTTAGTATCTACCTAGCAGTCTTAGTATCTACCTAGCAGTCTTAGTATCTACCAAATAGTCTTAGTATCTACCTAGCAGTCTTAGTATCTACCAAGAGTCTTAGTATCTACCTAGCAGTCTTAGTATCTACCAAGAGTCTTAGTATCTACCTAGCAGTCTTAGTATCTACCTAGCAGTCTTAGTATCTACCAAGTAGTCTTAGTATCTACCTAGCAGTCTTAGTATCTACCTAGCAGTCTTAGTATCTTCCTAGCAGTCTTAGTATCTTCCTAGCAGTCTTAGTATCTACCAAGAGTCTTAGTATCTACCTAGCAGTCTATCCTAGCAGTCTTAGTATCTACCTAGCAGTCTTAGTATCTACCTAGCAGTCTTAGTATCTACCTAGCAGTCTTAGTATCTACCTAGCAGTCTTAGTATCTTCCTAGCAGTCTTAGTAGCTACCTAGCAGTCTTAGTATCTTCCTAGCAGTCTTAGTATCTACCTAGCAGTGTTACTCTCCCTTGGTGAAGACGTGCGGTAGATGATGAAGAAAAACAATTATTTCCGGTTAAAATTTTAGATCTGTGACTTACTTCCAAGTTCGAAAATGTAAATTCTCCTTTCAAGAGATTAAATTAAACTTGATGCTGTTTTGGACACCTGTCTGAAATCTATACGAAAAAACGAAAAAAATGCTTCAATTACTAAGGGTAGTGATAGAATACTGACTGGTCTGGGTTTTTTTCGCCCGTCCTTCAAAGCGAAAACTTAAAAATGTCGCCAGTATTGTATAAAACTTTCGCATTGTCAAAGTCGAAAAGTGTAACTGGTCAATCTGTGCTTAATTGGCAATTAACGGGTAATTGATCGTCAGAAAGAGAAACGTGCAATGTCATTGTTTGGTGATAACAGCTGATAGATATTAAATTGTTTAGATTGGGACTGAATATAGATAGTCTAGTCGCCTTAACTACACCGTTTAGCGCCTGAGTCAACGATTTTAACCTAAAAAAGAAAAGGAAAAATTAAGTTTATCACAATTCTTATTCCATTCAGTGTCGGTGTAGTTGTCATTTTATATTTTACCTTTCAGTTCATTTACAAACAATTGAGCTGACCACAATGACGGCTGTCGACCATGGCCAGCCGTGTTTTCAAGCTGTCAGTACCAGCCCTCTCAGATTTTGCATCTTTCTGGGGACCACAGTTTTTAATTTCATTTATTTTAATTTACGTATCTTGGCCTTCCTACGACCAAACTAATTTACCAGTTAATATCTCTGGCGTCATCCTTATATCTCATAAATTTCCCCTAAATTACTCCAGTTGTTTTTCTGTAGCTAAATTTCATCATTCACTAGTCTAACCTCTTTGTGGTGTCTAGTGAAAGTGTCCACAGTTCTGATCCTTAAAATAGTATCGATTATTTGTAACATTTTAAGAGTATTTTTCTCAAACTATAATTATTTTTCTCCGTTAAATAGATCTCCGTGATTATTAAATAGTAATCTGGGCTAAACATACAGTGCAGGTATATTGGGCCCAAAACCTTTCCACTTAAGTTCTCTATTGCCTACTATAATTTATATTTTGAATCAAACTTAAATCTTGAAGAAAAAAAAAAATCTACCGATACCTCCTTGTTCATAGCGTTAACCCAGAGCTCACATTCTTGTTCATAATATTCTCTTGTTATGTGAGGAATGTGATGTGACTCGGGAGATGTTAAGTGAAACTGCATTTATTGACATATTTGTACGATATTGTCCAATGTACTGAAAACATGTTACTGATATAAGCGTTAGGTGTATATTTCCCTGGTTCTGGTTTGCAAAAAGTTGATTTGACGTTATTCATAAATGTTACCATATATTGACAGGATATACCATTAAGTTATACTTTTAGTACAAAAAAAATAAAAGCTGTCAGTTACCTTGTACGAAGCTTTCCAGTTTGCAGACGAGGGCGGGCAGGATGTAGTGTGGATGAGACAGGTTCCTCACTATATGCACCCACATACACACCAGCGTCACCAGCAGGTCGGCCACGGCCAGGTTCACCAGGTATTGATTGGTGGAGGTGCGCATGTGGGCGTTGTAGTAGACCACCACGATCACCAGCAGGTTGCCCGCCAGTGACACCAAGAACACCATTATGTACGCCACTATCTGTACATACCGGAAACCATTCATCGATTAGTAAACATCATAGATCCAGTCCTCAGTCATCTTTAACGGGAAGGTTATTTATTATTTACTCTTTACAACTAGTTTTTATGCCATTGTATAATAATTCTATAGTTAAAAGTTTTGTGTTAACTGACAATCAAAATTACTAAGAATATTGTCGTTAATAACATTATCATTTAGTACCGGTATATTACACACACACACACAAACTACTATTACTACTACTACTTTGCTGTTTCTCGGAATCGAGTATGACGATCATCTAGCTACGATACAATGATATGAGTTATTAAGGATGTCACCTTCGTTGGTGAGCTCTCTGGTGAATCGAGAGGCCGATACGGGATCGACAAGGCCGTCCACAGATGTGCACGTGTGGAGGGCTACATCTAGTGCGGGAGGGGCGGCGGCATCGTCTTTCTGGCGCTGGCGCTTATCTGCCTTGGTATGCAGTCGGGCTAACTCGAAAATATTGACACCTTCTCGTGTGGTGCTCCTCCAAGCGTTACGGTTTGGGGTAATCGTCTCCCAGGTGAGGGGGGTCGATTTGACATTTTTTCAGGTTTGTCTTAAGACTATCCTTATACCTTTTCAGTTACCCGCCAGCGTTCCATTTACCATTTGTTAGGTGACTGTAAAGTAGCTGCTTTGGCAGTCTACTCTCGTCCATGCGGGTAACACGGCCAGGCCAACGTAGTTGTTCATTTATAATGGTAGCCTCAATGCCCCTACAGTTGGTGTCAGCAAGAATACTGGCATTTGTTCTCTTGTCTTCCCAGCGACTTCGGAGGATGGAACGTAGACTACAGTACGTTGGTGAAAGTTTTCAAGTGCCTTGATGTGCCTCCTGTATGTGACCCATGTCACATGGATACACGTGCAACTTTGTAGAAAATTTCAGCTCCATACAGCTGAAGACACGGTTACGGAGTCTACCAAAGGCTTGAGATGCGCATCTGATCCGATGTTGAATCTCTTCATCGATGTCTGTGGTGGTGGACAGGTGGGAGCCGAGATACTGGAAGTGGGTAACATTAGAGAGTGTAGTACCATTAAGTTGGATGGGTGGTGGAGGTGTGTCTGAACCAGGGGCAGGCTGAAAGATAATCTGAATCTTACGTGCATTCACCTCAGGGCCGAAGTGTGCATACGCATCTGCGTTGGGGTTCAGGATCTCCTGTAGGTCGCGTTCAGTGTGAGAGACGAGTGTGATGTCGTCTGCAGTACTGAAGTTCAGTGATAGAAGCCGCCGACACCTTTGTTCCTGACTGGAGTCTTAGCATGTTGAAAAGTCTCTTCATCCGGTACTGGATGTACACTCACACGATGGGGGTGAGAACGTGTTAAAATGCCACTGCAGCAGCTTGGGGTCAAGCTTTTGACCTCTCCCTACCTCCCACCACTCCCTGGATGCTTCCCTGTAAATGCTTCGCCTTGCACATGATGCAAGGGGGGGGGGGGTGCCTAATAAGCTAGCCCTCTTGTGGGCAAATCTGAAAAATCTGAAACCCTTAGAAGTGTGCGACTTGACAACTGCCAGCGCACAAGGTGGGCCGTGATTGGCTGTACCGCTGGCGAGGCGCGGCAGGCTGACTGGGTGAGGGTGGCGGTGCTTAGGTCATATACTTTTGATCATTTGCGTCCATCCCGCTCACCCATCAAGCACACTATTTAACAGCCTCATTTATTTTGACAAACGTGGCATTTATTTCAAATACATTATTCTATTTTCTGTTGATTTTACGGTACAAACAAACATTGAGCTGAAGTTTTGGAATGAGCAGGTCTGGCAAATAGCAAGACAACAAGTTTTAACAAGAAAGACTTTAATAAGTTTGTTGTCGTAAAAACGGGACCAGACGATACTGCCTTTTGTAGTTTGTTAGGGAGTTTAGTGTAGTGATCCAATTAGGCAGCTGTGTCCCTGGTGCTTGATTTGAGTATGATAGAACAGCATCTTTATAAAACGAGTATGTAAACACCGGTAATTTTCCTGTAACCTTTGTGTTGTTTACGAAATAGAAGAGGCATGAGTGAATCTCTCTCGCCCTTGGTTGTCGTGACCACTGTAAAAGTTATACATACAGGTATTGGGTAATATTTGTCACCGCTCGAAGGTTGTCATAACGTGTGATGAGAATGTTGAGAGAGAATGGGAGAGAAAAACCATTAATATGTCACATAAATTCGGATTAGATATTGATAAATGAAAGCAAACTAAACTACAAGGTTATTCATTATATAGCCGGGAAATAGAACTTTACACTGTCTTGATTCACGTTTTAAAGTAAGACATTTTCACTACTTAACATTTAATTCAATAATTCCTTTCCATGTGTGAATACTGTGTAGTGTGACGGTATTTTCGTCAGTCATTACACTTCATAAACTTAACAGCGAGATCAGAGGGTATATAGGAGAGTGTTCCGTCAGGTGATTGTCGCCGGAGCACCTCACCTCCAGACTCCACAAGAGCTCCATCATCCTGCCACTATTGTATCCTCAAGCGCACAAGAATGGTAGCATAAAGGCGCCTTTCACTTCTCAGATGACGTCCGTTTATGCGTTCACTAGCATGTCCAAAATTTACTGTCCCGCGCCATGATAAAAATCTTAACGTCCATTATTCTCTTTTAAAGGCGGAATTCCATTAAGCAATTTTCATGGTGCCATCACGTGAAGGTAAAAAATGATTTGTTCTTTATTAACTCTCTCGAATATCTTTGTTGTCTGCTCTATAACTACGACGTTCAGATTAGGGTGACACTTCCATGCCAAGGTTTCTGCAGCCAGGTGAACGAACAGACACGGGTCATGGGGAACATTACCTTAATAATGATCTAATTAATGACACTCGTTTGATGGTGAATATCCTCATCAAGTATTGGGAAGACTTGGGTAACTTTCATATATTGATCCTCACTAACATATGATGGTTAAAGAGCCCCCCTCCCCCCAGAACCTGATATTAACCCAGAGAGTGAGTCCCAGTGAGCACCAGAGATAAGCTAATAGAACACCAGTCACCACCGTATGACCCTTACTGTACATTACATAATCAGTAAGTACCTCCTTCCACACACCTGAAGCTACACTGTGGTAATATGGTGCCCTCTCCACCACCTTACACACACACACACACACTGATATTAAAGACAAGAATGTGAACATGAAGCTCAAACATTGTAGAGTAGAATGTGAATATGGGAGGCGAGGATAATTACATACAGGTAGTGTGGGCGGCAGTATGCTAGAGATGGAAATGAATATATCAAGCCTGTGGAAATATGTGCTGGTGATATAGGATTTTAATATGTTAAGAGATATGGGGAGAGTATGTACTGGTGATGCGAGATATGTTGTACTGGTGATGGGAGACACTGTACTGGTATTGTACTGGTGGCAAGACATATTGGTTACCTGATATTATTCGCATATTTTGTGTATTTTCTTCCAAGGAGTGAGGAACATTGTCATCAAGTTATGTGGAAGTTTCGCTATGTTATTATCATGCAACAATAAATCTTTAAGGTGCACACTTACAAACCGGCAAGGAGAATCGAGATGCGCTTAAAAGCCTCGAATGCTGACAGAAGGCGATAATTTAACACTCTTATGAACAGAGAGAGAGTCAACAAACACTGGGAAGGTTGTCGAGAAATGGTTACCAAACAAAGATTCGAGGGTTTTAGTGTTAGACATATATATTATGGATGGTGAATCAACTTTTAGGCACCACAAATTATTTCACTTATAGATTAAACAGCCCAACCCAACCTAACCTAACCCTAACCAGTAAGTTTTTGTCCCGGCCTCGGCAGCTAAAACTACTGAACTACCTCTGGCTTGATTTTCTTCATTACCACGAAAACAAGAAAATAAACCTCAGTATTTTTTTTTCCGTCCTAATGTCTTCACAGGTTTCGTTCATTCATCACAAAGACAATATATAATTAATCCTCCCCCTAGATATATATTTTTTCATTAATATTTCAATCAAGTTTTATGTATTACGCCCTCTGGTGAAGCTCCATGAGTCACAGTGACGGACTCCAGAATTCAATCCAGGGAAAAAAAAAATGAAACGGCCACTTCCCACCCACGAGAGATTTTGCATTTAATAATTGATATAAAGAATTTCCTTCTATTTCATTGTTTTCACGCAAGAGTAGTAAGAATTATTTACCATATTCTTATAACTAGTGCAGATTATTTAAGAATATTGTATTTGTTAACTTGAAATTAATTAGATATATTTATGCTGCAGTGCTAAGAATTAATATTCATACTTATATTTTAACCTTCACATTATATGAGCTATGTGTTAACTATTTCACTTGACAATTTAAAGCACAGATAGTTAGATAGATAGATAACTAGATAGATAGATAGATAGATAGATAGATAACTAGATAGATAGATAGATAGATAGATAGATAGATAGATAACTAGATAGATAGATAGATAGATAGATAGATAGATAGATAGATAGCGTATATATGCAAATGAGTACAAACAGCAATAACACAATCAGTTATATCATGGGATCATAATAGTTAAACATAACAAAAAAACAAACCAAATTTTAACACAATAATCATCCTAAGATAATAAACGACCAGAGAAAAATAACTGTTCGTTTGAATGTGATCAATACTATACAAGACTCAATGCTGCTTAAAGAAGAGGTTAGGTTAGGTTAGGTTAGGTTTGGTTAGGTTAGGTTAGGTTAGGTTAGGTTAGGTTAGGTTAGGTTAGGTTAGGTTAGGTTAGAAAGGTTAGGTTAGGTTAGGTTAGGTTAGGTTAGGTTAGGTTAGGTTAGGTTAGGTTAGGTTAGGTTAGGTTAGGTTAGGTTAGGTTTGGTTTGGTTTGGTTTGGTTTGGTTTGGCACCTGCACAGTGTCATGATCCAGGCATCTTAAGAAAATTAAAACTTTAAACAATTCTCTGTTCTTTAACGTTAATAAATCACTAACTATACCAGAGTCAACTTGTGTAAAATCCCCTTCTCTACATGAGCGGCTCCAGATGTGACCCGGGTGTCTAATTAAATCTTTTTTCTTGGCCTCACCATTGTACGTGTCAACATGTAAAATCTCCTTAATATGAAAGTCCATTCCCTGTTTCTATTTATGGCTTTAAAAGTTTACAGCTGCATTGTGTTGTGTCGGTGTAGGCTAGGTAAATAATCCCGACATTGTGGAGCTTAGCTAAACATGGGTGTGTTGTCAAATAATTTTAACGAACACAGGTGATGCAACACAACGCTACACAAGTCATGGAAACTATACCCCACTTACATCGAGGCAACAGCTGCTGGGGCAATTCCTTTTATCGCCTAAAGAGTGTGGAAAAATAACTAGTCTTCTTGGTGTCGATCTCATTCGTGCAATACCGCTTGCTATTGGTGCTTGCGAAACAGAGTTCAGTGTGATTAATAGGAGGATAAAATGAGCTTTGCCAGGTAGTATACAAAGGAAACCAGTTACTTTTATTTATATACCACTTCATTAGTTAGGCTGTGAAACACTTTACATAGCAGCTGTATCCCAGTGAAGTAGCAACCTCCTCCCTCCCCGCCCACCCTCGCCCTCTATGGTAACACGCTAATTGCAAACATATCTCAACCCATTACTTACCACATCCCAAACACATCATTTATCACATCCCTACCATAGTATTTATTTCCCACATTCCTAACTTATTATTTCTAAATTTACTGAGTAGGACAGAACTCATCTATACATTCTTATGTATGTCTGCTTATGGTAATGTACATGGTGTGTACGTGTGTACCATATTGGCATAACACACGTGACCCGAGGCAGTTAGTACCATGGTATACCTAAGCACTTCACCATTCACAAATGTTCCCCGTCAAGAGCTTGGGTCATGTACGCTGAAAGTTAGAAAGAGAATTGTTGGCTTAATCTGAGTGGTGAATCCATGCTATTTGCTCTCCCAATATCCGGGGTAAACCACATCTTTATTCCAGTGGGTTATCGGAGAGATTTTATTAAGAGAGACGTATTTTAATAAGCCTTTTATTATTCTTGAAGTAACATAAGAATTAATTCGTATTTTTTTTCTCTGGGTAAAAGATATAGTAAGAAAGTTTATTGCTAGTAGAAGGATTTAAAGGGATATGACACAGCCTAGTAGTGAGGATGTGTCACTAATAAACAAGATGACAGATGACAAATTATGGAAAGTTAAATAAGTCACAGTAAGAGGCTGGGATTTTTTTTTTATGTTTTATTTAATTTTTTTTGGTGAAAGTAATGTAGATGCGTGTGTTTGAAGCTCCTGTTATCCTAGACGTGGTCACAGGAGCAGCACAAGTGGGATGGTTCGCTGTTTTGACATCCTGTATACAGCTCTTACGATATCATTTACAAAACAAACTATCCTCAGTACTCTCTCTCTCTCTCTCTCTCTCTCTCTCTCTCTCTCTCTCTCTCTCTCTCTCTCCTAGTCTAATATTTACCTCCATCTTACATATCTTTGCCAACGTTTGTAATTCTTTTCGTTCTCAATAATCTCTTGAAAACAGTTTGAAATGATTATTATCGAATACAAATATGGTCACAACCCCTACCTACCTACCCACCCACCTACCTTCTTCACCTCTGCACACACATATATTGACTTGTTGCTCTGGACACAATTACAGCACCTTGACTTCTCGGCGTGAAAGGTAAAAATTCCACCACTCAGACACGTCCTCCAGTTTACACAACCATATTTCTAGATTTTCTTCGCCTTACAGTATATATGTCATCTGTTCCATCATATTCTCTAATTTATCAAATGTTTACGTCGTTTATCATGTGACGTTCCCATAGGATGAACGTGAGCTAGCTATTTAAACGTTACATCAGAGAACAGAGAGGAAGGAAGACCTGTAGATGTTAGTTGAAAGTACATTGACGTTTGAGGAGGTTAACAAGTCGAGCCGAAAGGTGATCTTGCTCAGGTGATGACGCTCTTATTTTTAATGCATAAAATTTTCAGTAGGTTGTATAATGTTGTGTGAGGTTAGGTTAGGTGAGGTTAGTTTAGGTGAGGTTAGGTTAGGTTAGGTGAGGTTAGGTTAGGTTAGGTTAGGTTAGGTTAGGTTAGGTTAGGTTAAGTGAGGTTGAATTTAGTGTTACGTCAGTGTGAGAGACAATGCCCCACAATAAATGTCTCGAGAAAGTTAAGGTAATTGGCTCCCGGGTTGGAGAACTGTAGCTATGAAGACTGTATGAGAAAGATGATGATTACCAACTTCTTCAACTTATATGCTGCTTCACTAGGTGGTTGATCATATGGGCCCAACTTCTAATGGGAACCAACCTAATTCAATCTATCTGTTGGGACTGAAGACGAATAACAATGGGTTTCAGTCCTAATGTAGTCAAATCGTTAAGGGTTCCAGTCTTATAGGTTAGGTTAGGTTAGCTATGACTGAGGCTTATTAAATGCTTGTTTGTCTCACCTACGAGCACTTTGTCCTCTCCATGTAAAGCTCGAATGAAGAAAAGTGACAGCTTGATAACTTTGGACCTAAACCCAGTGGTAATGTTTGAGGGAGCCTTCCAATTAGTAGGCTCATATTTTCGGATCGGTGGTAATGTCAGTTCCCAAATGGGTGAAGTTTTCTTACCAGTGACGTGATGAGGTTGTGGTCTAGACTACACCTCCAACCTCCAGACGCTAAACTCTTAAGTAGTTTCATTCTGGACATTCTCGACAATATTGTGATTGTTATTTTTTTGTTGGGCGTGTTAATAGTTATAATTTTTTCCAATAGTTATAATTTTTTCCATCGACTTAAAGTTCATGTTCTATTGTCTATTTAATAGTTAATAAATAGCAACTTAAGGGATATTGTTCATCAGTGTGTTGTCGCTTCTCACGTACAGATTTTCTCCTTGACAGTGACACACACAAGTTGTTTGGTGCGTCACGTCTGTTTCGTCCACCTAGCACGTTCCTCGTGTTCTCTGAGTTTCCTTGGTTTAATCTCTTTATATCTGTCTCGTGTGGCTTTCCCAACACCGACTTACATATCCTGGTGAATACTTGGCGAAATCTTGTGTTATTTTATCTTAGAAACTTCACCACGTCAAACCTGCCAAAGGTGTGAATGTAATAAATCACCTGATGAGCCACACTGTATCATGTTAATATGGCAGTTTAATAAGAGGTGTTGGGGGAGGTGTTGGGTGTTGGGGGAGGTGTTGGGTGTTGGGGAGGTGTTGGGTGTTGTGTTGATGTTGGGAGAGTGTTGGGTGTTGCAGGAGGTGTTGGGTGTTGGGAGGTGTTGGGTGTTGGGGAGGTGTTGGGTGTTAGAGGTGTTGGGTGTTGAGTGTTGGGTGTTGCTGGAGGTGTTGGGTATTGGGGGAGGTGTTGGGTGAGGTTGTTAACTTAGAACTGTTATTGTTCACCCCTTGTTAACCTTGAACTGTTCTCTCCCTGGTGTTCATATGTAACCCAGAACTGACCATGATGACCTGTATAACACACACATGACCCAGAACTGACCTTGGTGACCTGTATAACACACACATGACCCAGAACTGACCTTGATGACCTCTTTGCAGGTGATAGGAATCCAGGTCTCCTTCCGGTAACCGTATTCGAAATCAGTTAAGTCCATCAGACGGTGATCATTCTGGCAGGATTTGTTGAGATCAAATGTCATAGTCACATTATCTGTAAGAGAGAGAGAGAGTGAGAGAGAGAGAGAGAGTGAGAGAGAGAGAGTCCAATGCGGTCACAAACACTGGAGTCGATCTGCCAGTTAAGAGGGATAGATAATTGCTTTTGTTTTTAAGTTTTTCAGATGACTTAACTATTTTATGGTCATTAAGTTAAGTGTGGGATGATTAGGTTAGGTTAGGGTTTGGTTAGGTTAGGTTAGGTTAGGTTAGGTATGAGTTGGTATGGTTAGGTTAGTTTAGGTTAGGATCTTGAAGGTGAGGGAGTGGTGACAGGTGTTGATGGTGTACCTGTAGTGTGAGGAATGGTGTGAATTAGTGAGGTAGGTGAGGGCGGGTGAGGGCGGGTGAGTGAGGGAGGGGTGAATGAGGGAGGTGAGGGAGGGCTGAGTAGTTAGTGAGGGAGATGAGTGAGTTAGGTTAAAGTTAGGTTAGGTTAAGTTAGGTTAGGTTAGGTTAGGTTAGGTGAGGTTAAGTTAAGTTAGGTTAGGTTAGGTAACGTTGGGTTTAATTAGGTCTAGTTGAATTAAGTTAGTTTAGTCTATTAGTAAATGAGATATAATAATTTATTTTTTAGTCTTTACTTACATTATTTCTCCCAATTATCTTTTATTTTACATTTTTTCTCTACATTGTGATCATGAAAATTACAATTACCCCAAAATATGTTTCGTATGTCGCACCTGTGTATAAAACTACTCGTGTACGACTCAAGTTATCTACTAAACGACCAGTGAACGTTAATGAGTGACGCATTATGAGTCGGTGAGTGCATGAGGGTGAGTCAATGAAGGCTATGGGTGAATAAAAGTTAATAAAGAAGTTGGGGAAAAGAATGTTATTGTTTTCTGTGGATTAATAAGTAAGGTATATGGTAGACTGAACCATAACTTTACACTTCTGAACACGTCTTGCCTTACCAAACATGACGACGTATTGAAGTGATTCTTTGCCTGGATGTCATTTTCTAAAAGCTAATCCACAAGATTCTCATTTTCTTCTCGATTGGGTATAAGAGCTACTAAGTCTTCCTCTTCCTGTCAAGTCAGTTATTATGGTAAGCCCTGGGGATCAGTCTTCATGTCATTACCTAACCTAACCTAACCTAACCTAACCTAACCATTTTGTGATAGGTTATAAATCACTTAAGGAACTAAAAGAAAGAAAATAAAGAGTATAAAATTGTGTGGAACTGTCATCGTGTAGGTGAGGAACCCCTTCGTCAGTAGCACTAACCCTGTAATGCCACCGAGACTTGATGACTTGGCGCAGGGTGGCCCATTGTGTAACTCCTCTCCTTCCCCCCCTTCCCTCCCCCTCGCCTCCTTTCCCCCCCCCCTTCTCTCCTCTTCCACCCTTCCTTCCCTCCTCTTCCACTCCTTCTTCCCCCCTCCTCCTCCCCTGCTTCCCCTCCCTCCTTCACCCCACGGGCGTCTTGCTGACTGGTGACGCCATCTCCCGCCTCCTCGTCCTTCGTCTCGCCTTATCTTTTTACCTTTCTCTCTTTCATAACCCCTCCCCCCCCCTCCAGATAATATATTTCAATACTCACTAGGGAAGAGAGACTCAGCACACACATTGTCTGAGCGAGTCCTGAACATCGTTAATTTAAAGATTTTTCTGATGAAGGTTATTTTTATGGGCGCTTCTTCACATCTTCCGCCCATCCCACAGACAACAACAAAAAAGAGGAAAATGAACGGAAAATTTACTGGATTGTACTTATTTGTTCGTTCAATCATCACTCATTTGAATCATTTGTGTCTGGTGTTGAAGATGAGTCGATAAACTTTATGAAATAATTTACATAAATATTCAACCTCACCGTATTGTTTTATCCATGAATTGTGAAACTCCTTGACAATCTATCGTGTGTGTTAAGTACTGTATGTTAGTCTATGAAAAAAAAAGGAATAACACTAGTCAGGTATAGAGCTTCAGGTCAATCACACGCAGTTTTTAGATAGGTCGGTCCTAATGCTTATATACAGTACCTTCACATATACGACACACGAATATAATAACACCGTGTCAAATTTGGGTGTTAGTAAATAGATTAAAGACGCGAAGGTTCAGGAGAGACTATTGGAAATGTTCACTGACCCCGTAGCAACTCGATACCATTAGCTAATAACCTGATACATAAAGATTCTTCCCTCACTAATACATGTCAACAATAGATCCGTCCAGTGAGTCAAACAGACAGTACATTTCATCTACTTCTCTTCCTCCTTCTTTTATCAGTTATTGTCATCTCTCCTATATCTGCTGACTAACAGAATTCACGAATATTATTTTGGAATATTGGAATTTTTTTTATTTATTTTTTGCTTCCCCCCGCTGTTAGTTAAAGTCACTACAGCTAACTAGATTTAGTACCCCGCTAGGTCACGTCTCATATACACAGTCTTCGTGATGACAAAAAATAAGAAATTGACTTTGATCTTTATTAGAACTTTCGCTGTACGTTACATGGGTCGATCGATGTAGAGTTTGGTATCTAGTCTTCTTGTACACTATCCGAGTTTATTTCCACTCTTATGTTAGGTTACGTTACGTTACTTTTGGTTAGGTTAGGTTTGGTTAGTGTCAGGATGGTTATTCTTATGGTGAAATTGACTAGGGGCTAATCTTCGGGTGATCCAAAAAGGTAGCCTTCTTCACGTTTCATCTCGTTCTTGTAGGATGGTTGGGTAGGTGTCAGTGTTTTCATTTCATCTTCGCCTCAGAGTTCCATCGTACGTTCATTCCTGCCACGTTCCCTTCTCTTCCTCCCCCGAGCAAAAGTGGTTTTCTTTGTATATCTCCCGAACTACTGCCTCTCTTGATACACGAAATATCTATCCATCTTCGGTAGAATGTATACTGTACGTTCGATGCATCAAAATATCACCAAATATCTTCCTCAACTACCGTGTGACATGAATATCCTCTCTCTCTCCTCGTCTTTTGTTTCTCCTGCAAAACAAAAATTCTCTTCTATTTTGTGTATTTTATTTTTGTTTCTCTCTCAGTTTTTACTCGCTCACTCTTACTTATTTTTTTTTTTTTTTACCCAAGTTCGGTTGATTCTTTCAGTACATGATGTGTGTTTGGTTGACTGTTCTTTACTTCCTATCGATATGTGCCACACCATCACTACTCGCGTCTGACTCTCTCTCTCTCTCTCTCTCTCTCTCTACTGATTCTTATTTTGTTTTTGCTTATATTCACGCAAAAGAATATTTCCTTGTTCATCTTGTTGTTGTTGTCGCAGAACGAAACTGTATTCCTCATTTAAATTATCTCCCTACAGACGAGAAGTACTCTTAATGTCTTCTTCTCACTTGACAGTATCACACGGTAAAGGCTGTGACCTTTTGTGACCTTTGGATTGTTACTAACGCTTTATTAACTGCCTTTGTGATTATTATTTGTTGTTTGTCGCCAACTGGACATTAAAAAAGATCTCACCGGCGAGAGGTTCAATGTAAATATCTCCTTTATGTTATTAATTTATGAATATTGTTCCTAAATCTTACCAGAAATTAGATTATCGTTGAAAATTTGGGTATGTAAGTAGGTCCTTAAAGAATATTGCGTCAAATGGTCGCTGGCCCCTAGAAAACTCCCAGTCTCGAGCCCTGTTGTTGACTACTTTGAACTGAGTCCTTTTTATACCTCTTCTACTTACTTGGGGAACCTATTTCTAGTTTGGTCATCTTCACCTGACTCACCTGAGGGAGTCACACACAGACACCAAATTTGTATCACAATGTTTAGGGTTACCTGTGTTGACTGACTGACTGATTCACGTAACTTTTAGGCTAGCCCGTGCTCTTCTTTAGAGATCCTGTCGTGCTTCGGCGAAACACACACACACACACACACACACACACACACACACACACACACAGGAGCTTTTGCTACGATTGAGAAGTTCCTCACTCTCAGGTCACTGAGAGACATGTGGTGACCTTGACCTGGGTGTGACAACCAACCTGGCGATATACTCGCCAATATCCTGTCTTTGACCTCAGACGACTTGTCTCACCACAAAAGAGAATGTCAACATCAACATCACTGCATTTTAGTGTGACCTCACTTGACCTTCCTTATCCTGTGACCAAAAGTGTCAAATTTGACTTTACATCATATTTCTCATTCCATGACCCAGCAAGGGGCGGCGACCGCTCCTTTGATGTCAAGAGTAAGTTTGTCGTCTGTGAGTTAATATGACGTTAATCAGGTGCCGTGGCAAGTTGACATTCTTGGTTGTGTTTACTCGACGCCCTGACTCTTAACTTCATCGTGTTCCTCAATATTGTGTCTCGCTGTACACGCAGGGTATACGCCTGTCCTGTCCTGCCCTCTGTCTCTTCCCTCACCCTGTCTCTTCCCTCACCCTGTCTCTTACCTCACTCTGTCTCTTCCCTCACTTTGTCTCTCCCATTACTCTCTCTCTCTCTCTCTCTCTCATCTCACTCTCTCTCTCCCATCACTTTATATCTCTCTCTCTCTCTCTCTCATCTCACTCTCTCTCTCTCTCTCTGTCTGTCTGTCTGTCTGTCTGTCTGTCTGTCTCTTCTCCTATCACTCTCTCTCTCTCTCTCTCCTCTTATTATTCACTTTTACCTCCTGAGCCCTGCCATAACCTTAAGCAACCTTTAATTCTTAATCTTGTTTCACTCTTCCACCTCGTTATCTCCCCACACCTCGTTATTTCCCACACCCTCGTTATTTTTCCCTCGTTATTTCACCCTCTCGTTATTTCCCCATCCCCGGTTATTTCCCCTCGTTACTTTTCCCCACCCCTTCGTTATTTCCCAACACAGTAACTTGAACACAACAGCTTCACCAACAAAAACATTACCGACATGCACACCACCACCACACCACCACCAACCACCACCACCACCATCACCACCAAGACCACCACCACCACCACCACCACCACCCACCACCACCACCACCACCACACCAACACCACCACCCACCACCAACACACCACCACCACCACCACCACCACCACCACCACCACCACCACCACCACCACCACCACCACCACCACCACCACAGCCCCTGGGGATTTTTTCTCCTCCATCCTCTACAATTGGATTTTTTTCCCTACGGTGGGGAACTTTACTGCAAGGTTTTGGGGTAAAATACGATATTGGGACAGAAATTCCTTATATTCGTTTTATTATGACGAAGAAATTACTTGATGTTATTCATTGTAAATTCCTTTAACATGTCTCACACAACGAGGTAAATTACCCTTACCAAGAATGAGTTTAGACTGTAGACCGAATATGACCCCTCAGTCCACCAAGGGTCTAACAGTAATGTATTTTCTTGAGTAATCATTTGACTCTCGGATGGTATATGTGAGGGAAAATTTCGTTTTAAGGATTAATTCGGGTGAAGGCTTGATTACAAAATCCTCTTTTCCCTGGAAACTTAATTTTTTTTACCTAATTACTGTCTTAAAACGATGTCTTTGATTTTTAAGAAGTTAAAGAAAATTAGTTTAAAAAATAGTTAATATGTTAAATTAATGAGTTTTGTGGAGAATACGGGGTAAAGTGTAATACAATACTCGTATGACAACACACTCGTATAACTAACACAGCAGCACCCATTAATAAGAACAAATTAATGTTACTTAACATATTTTTCATTACGGTCATAAAGCGAAAAATTACAGCCATTTGGTATTATATATTTTTAGTTAAACCTCAATTAATAAAACCGATATTAAAACTTAAAGTAAGTTTAATATACGTTAAAGAGAAACTAATGTATGTTATTATGACTTATTATCATTGTATTGAATCCATCCCAGGCCAGCAAGAAGGGGAGGATTGTATAATGTTTCAGACAAGAGAATAATAATCCACACCCAAAATGGCCCTTGGTGACGGGGAATTACTTATAAAACTACACAATAAAGAACAGATCATTGTAGTCGTCAACACAGAGCTCAGTGTAGACCTCAAACCACTCTTAACTGTAGACTCACTGATTCAATGTGTTCCTCGCCTGAATCAATCCCTTGTACTTGCTAGGATCTTGCCTGTTAATATAGGTCGGAACTTGTCTCTGGACCTCCCTCTCAAGTACAATAATCTCTCTGTGCTGCAACCCAAATGTGTCTGTTCCCGTTGTCTCTCTGCTTCACTGTACTGTACATAGTCTCCTTTCAGTGCACTGGGTAGCTATTTATTCACCGACAATGGACGTGGTATGAAGTAAAAAAAAAATTACAGCGGAATGAAGTCACACTAATCACCTTACCACCTTACTGAGCCGTCAACCATTCCCCCCAAGACCAAACAGACTAACAGACAACCACCCCTGTACTACCATCATCCAATCTCGTGATATTCAGAGGCCTGTCAACAACTGTGGAGCGACTCGTAGGTTAATGGGTGTGCTTGTTAGTGTTGGTACCCGTCATTAGCGAGGAACTGTGGTGAGTCCTCCTAAACTAGTTGTCGGGTCCTCACGGTAAGGCTGCTTATAGGAGTGAGTCACTGTATCTTAGAGTGGCGTCTTATTCATTAACAAGGTGTCTGTTTTAAAGCGGATCGGTGGACATTTTAGGTTCACAGGCAGGAAGGAAGGAGTTATTGAATGAAGGAATGAGTGAAGAAATGAATGAATGCCTAAGGACTGAATGAAGGGATAAATAAAGGAAGGGATGGAAGAATGAAGACAGGAACGATGGTTGTAACGAGCAAAAAAGAGAACTTAATTGCAGACTAAAAATATTGCACAGCGATCCACTTGAGGAAGCTAAGGACAACCTAACCTAACCTAACCTAACCTAACCTAACCTAACCTAACCTAACCCAACCCAACCCAACCCAACCCAACCTAACCTAACCTAACCTAACCTAACCTAACCTAACCTAACCCAACCTAACCTAACCTAACCTAACCTAACCTCTGTGTAATTTACTAGATATTACAAGTTAGAATAAAAGTGTTTAATTGTGCGAAAAAAATAGTGGACGTATTTTTCACGGTACGGTTTCATAGAATTTAGTTTTTTGTTATAACATGAAAAGATACTGCTGTTACTGTTGTCACTGCTACTGTTGTCACTGTTACTGTTGTCACTGTTACTGTTGTCACTGCTACTGTTGTCACTACTACTGTTGTCACTGTTACTGTTGTCACTGCTACTGTTGTCACTGCTACTGTTGTCACTACTACTGTTGTCACTACTACTGTTGTCACTGTTACTGTTGTCACTGCTACTGTTGTCACTGCTACTGTTGTCACTGCTACTGTTGTCACTGTTACTGTTGTCATTTTATTACGGTTTAAGGAATTTTTCATATGCTCTTGTTTAATAAATGGGTGTATGCTCCGGCTTAACGTTTGTGTATATGATCTGGCTAGGTTAGGTTAGGATAAGTTAGGCTGGGATAGGATTAGATTAGGATAGACAAGGTTAGGTTAGATTAGGTTAGGTTAAGTCAGCGTTAGAGTGATCCCCTAATTATTTAATGCCCAGGCGTCTCACCTAACCTAACCTAACCTAACCTAACCAACGATAAAAAAACATCAGTACTTAATCCTCCCGCAAAACAGGAAGAATAAAACAGCATACGGTATTTCTTCTAAGTGAGGCAAATTGCAATGACTGTGTACCGAGCTTACCAAGAATAAATGTTTAGACGTAACGAGGGAATTATGTAAATGCAGTTCTCTTTGTCCTTAAGGGAATACGGGTAGCCAAGACGGATTACCTACATAACCTGTACGTAGTCATTGCATACAGGTTGTGGTTAGGTTAGGTTAGTTTTGGTTAGGTTAGGTTTGGTGAGGTTAGGTTAGGTTAGGTTAGGTTAGGTTAGGTTAGGTTAGGTTAGGGATAGATGTATTGTAACTTGCAAGGACCTAACCTAACCTAACCTAACCTAACCTAACCTAACCTAACCTTTTAAACACTCTGGGAGAAGACAAGACGATGCACAGTTTGTTGTGATCGAAGTTGTCAAGTTCACATACCATCAAGGCAGTTTGTTTCACATCCCAGGAAGCATTCTCAGGGGCATGTTTCATCGAGTTGAACTTTTAGAAGGATGTGAGTTTACTAAGCACATCTCCATAGGGGCTTAGTGAGGTGAGCTCTTAACATGCACAGAATATTGAAGCATTTTTGATATTGGTAATTGAGTAAGAGAGCAGTGTATATTTCTAGCCTATGTTTGTGTATCTAGGAAAGATGATTTATGTTTTTTTTTTTTTTTATAGATGGTAGCTATAGATTAACTGGCCGCCGCTTTTCGTGTTTGTCCCCTTGCCTCCCTCCTAAAAGATTAGTTGAAAAATTAAAAAGGTAAAAAAGATGCTTAGAAAAAAGTAATTGGTGCACATGGACATATCTGTCAGTATGTACGTGTAGTTTGTGTGTGTCTATATGTATTTTTACCTGTGTGTACATATATGTTTTTTAGTTTTTTATTTTGCATGTGCATAAGAGTATTCTATGATTGCAAACGTTTAAATATACAATACAGACTATGGCATCTACAGGTTGTGGGTAAAGGTTATGTAACTTGTGGTAAGGCGTTGGAGGGGAGGAAATGGTGGTAGTTGTGGTGATGGTGGTGACAGGAGGTAATGGTGGTGATGGTGGTGACAAGAGGTGATGGTGGTGACAGGAGGTGATGGTGGTGACAGGTTCTGAAGTTGTGTGATTGATTATCCTCCCTTGACTCTTGAGGTGAAAGTAACATTAAATTTCACGTGGAATTTTTTTATATATTATTTAGAAAACAACGTTGTGGTTACTTATTGTCAATACTGGTATAGTTTTTCTGATATTATTTAAGGTCTTAGGTAGTGGCGCTATTTTTGTGGGTCTCTGTGTTATGAACAGTTCATCTCCTGACGTATGTTCAGATGTGTCAATTACTTTATTTTTAATCTTTCTTTTTATAACTGTTATTGTTCCTCTTGATTCTTCCCTTTGGATTGATTGATAAATATTATCATTGTAGACATCTCTCTCCTCCTCCTCGTTCTCCCGTGGTTGCCGCTTAAGCAGTAGAGACAAGAAACAGTGTTACCAAGACCCTATAAATCGTCCTGCACTAAACTGAGCTATACTGGTAGTTTCACTTAATGGGGGGAGGCCCTTCTCCTCTCTCTGTCTCCTTTGAAGTGGGAGGAGGATATTTCCCCCAGGGACCTCAGAGGGAATGTTCCCAGTAGGAGGCAGATCCATCGACTTGGGCAAAAAAGTAAACAAAAAGTGATAAGTAGGAGATGATGGTACTAGGACATTAGCGCTCATGTGAGTTGACAGCCGTTCAGAAAACTCAGTGAGCTTATCTCTGCTGCAGGATTCTTCCCCCAGCAGTGCGCTAACACAGTAAGGGCATTGTCTTCTGCGAGTCTTCAACCAAAATATACCCAAAAAGTGAAATGCTGTCGTGGTCTTCCTTGCATAGGGAGAGGCAGAGTTGGTGATGAGTCCATTGCATCGGGTTAGTGGAGAAGTTAGCTCGTTTTACAGGAACTGGTGTAGCCAGTAGTGGTTTGCCTTCAAAACAAACCTCCAGACCAGCTGTGTAGCCAAAGGTGTTATCCAGAAACAACCACCATCACCAACAGAACCAATCAATGATCTCTTATCGCGTGCTTGCCGTTTCCTTTCCTTCAGGAGATACGGTTGATGGTCATTATAACTATCCGGATATAGGCCGGTCGATAGTATAGATTTACTCTCGTATAGTTAAACCGGTGTCGGGCCGTTGGCTTAAATGCCGTAACCGTGAGCTATCTTGGTTGTGTAAACTGAACACAAGACTTAATGGCTGGAGTGATTGAACTAACATCCCGCCATCATGTGAGTTTAATTTGTTATTTAACGTCGAGACATTACACTTATTACAGTATTAAAACCTGTTGATGTCACTTCAAAGATAAACTGACCTATAGGTGTGTGCTGTGTTGATGCATCTATAGCTAGGGAGACTCTCGTACCTCACATGACAACGTTACATAGAACCAACACAACACTTCGTCAATATGAGTCATAGAGCTTGTGTTATAAGCCTCCTCCTACACCCCCTCCCCCCCACAGTGACCCAACAAAAGAAAATAAAAACTTAAAACAGTTCTTCGTAAATTGGGAAAACTTGTTAGTATTTTTGTCCCTTTCATCGTTAAAATGTTTTCTCGTTTCCCATTGTAAAAAAACAAAACAAAAGGATAAATGGGCAATTACGTGTAACATATTTGTCCATCATCGCTTTTAATGGTCGTCATGATTAGTGTCCCTCTTTCATACCAAGACAGCTGTGGCTCGCCTCTTATCCTTCCGTTGAGTCTTATTGTCTGACCATAAATTCTTACCTTAGCAGTTTACGTTTTTTTTTCCTGTCTTTTCAAACACCAAGATCATTTTGATGAGTTTTGGATGAGTTTGTAATCTCATCATCTAGCTACCTGTGTTATGATAATCCTCAGTAATTTGCGTTTTTGTTATTTTAATATGTTTGCTCAGTGACGCGGGGCTGGCTCAGTCTTCCACACATAGCACAAAACCTTTGAACAATAATGGAATTTTATGATCGCACTTTATTTACATTTTACCGATAGCTTATTTAATTATTTTGGCCCTCTGTTGTAACATTCCCTCGCCACCTTTAATTTTGTTTTTCTAGTTCAGTAATTTGTGATTTGTATTTCTTGTTAACAATTCTGTCTTTTAGCTGTATGTGTGTGTGTGTGTGTGTGGAAGGATTAAAAACAAATATAACCCAGTTATATATTTTATAATTCATAATATGATCAATTTAGATGCCCTTACAAGACCACAAGAGAGCCAGGACACTCGTTTATTATATTCCTGAGCTAACAAGCGTCTCTTTAGCAAACAGCAAACATCATCCAGCGAACCTCAGAGCGCTAACAAGTAGAGACCATCACGGGATTAGACACCAGTGGTATGAATGTCACTCGTTATTTATACGGAGTCACACACGGCAGGTAAACACAGCGATCACCAGGTAGGAGGAAAGCCATACGCCAAGTTTTATCATCACATAACAGGTAGAACCATCACATGACAGGTAGAACCATCACATGACAGGTAGAACCATCACACACCAGAAAACGTACAAGAAACTTAAAACAAAAACAAACTTTACATACATCATCCCTTTTCAGTACTGTCTCATGCAAATGGTGTCGAAGTGCTTCTATCACTCAGTATTTACCAAACCATTTCCTCTATGCATAACTTACCGAGAGCCAACGCTGTTATGTCGTGTTGTATAAATGAATGAATTACAGATAAAGAAAAAAAGAATGTTACTTGTGTTTCCCTCCCATCATGAAAGAGGAAAGAAAGGTTCGTTTGTTGGTGTTTGTTTGGATATTGTGTATTGGTTTCAATTGACTTATGTTCCAATTTGTGAAAGTTTTGTGAGTGATATTTTGAATTCGTAAATCATTGTCCAGAGTTTTGTTTCATGGGATTTTTTTAATACAATTTTTTTTTATATTTTTTCCCCCCAAAATTTTAACTGAATTCAATATTACAGTGATTTGACTTTATGAGGTCAATTATTTAAGAGTTATAATGATGTACTGTATATTGGTGAATATTGAGAGTGTGTGTGTCTGAACGTGTGAAAATCTTAGGTGATGAATAAATTGTCAATACTTTTTTGTCTGCCTGGTGTACTGTACAATGATGGTGGTAGTTAAAACACATCCACAACATTGCTAAAGCTGCCTCCCGAAAGCTGGGAATGCTGTACAGATGCCGTAGCTACTTCACTCCTGAGCAGTTGGAGTACTGCTCTCATATCTGGGGTGGCTCTTCTTCTGCCCAACTGTTAGATAGGGTGGAATCAAAGGCATTTCGTCTTATTAACTCTTCTCCTTTAGTCGACAATCTATCTTCCCTTTCTCTTCGCCGCAATGTTGCTTCACTCTCTCTCTTTTACAGGTACTTTAACGGGCAATGTTCGGCGGATTTGGCATCCTGTGTACCACCGGCAAGGCCGTGGGCTCGTAACACTCGTCTTGCCCGCGGTGCCCACCGTTTCTCTGTGGATGTCAGTCATACTAGAATAACCCGATATAGTACACATTTCTTTCCTCACACAGCCAAACTGTGGAATACTCTGCCTTCTTCTTTGTTTCCATACTCATGCAATCTGTCTCACTTCAAAAAGCTGGTTTTCCGGCATATTCGTGGTGTAAATTAATAAACAAAAATTCTTTCTATTTTTAATTATTTTTACTCTCATTTTTTCGTCCCCAAGGTCCCGTTGTGGGTCGATGACCTGTGCCCGGGTGGACTATTCCCCGTAAATAAAAATAAAAATAAAAATAAATAACAATAAAAAAATATAAACGATAATGTACCATGGTAGGTGAGTCAGGTTTTGCTTTCCATTCAATAGCAGATATTAAATACTTTACAGTCAGATTTTTTTTTTAGTTTTCATCATTAGTGAGTTGTAGGTCTTTGAAATGGATCTAGTGTGTGTAAAATCACTGTTAATGAGAGGTCGAGTCTCCCATTCCTTGTTTTATGGAAATTTTAAATATATTCTTCGATGTGGTTTGAATTATGATCAATTGCTATCTGAAAACATGACCAACAATAGCTAAGACACCTGGCATGTATTGTACCCAGGGTGTAGTAAACATATAAGACAGTTGAACTAAACACGTGTTACTGAGTGGGAATCTTGTCGTTGTTCAAGAGTAAAAGCAATATTGACCTGAGTGTTGGTAATGCGGATATTAGAAGACTTTCAATTTGATATTTTTTCTCAGTTTGTTTACAATTTTTTTTACCTTTCATCTGTATTTATTTGTGATTTTGTTGTTGTGTTATATTGTTACTTTGTTGCATGGGGTTGACATTGTTGGGTTTGTACACATTGATAGTTTTATATTACATCTATGAAAACATGTATACGAAGAAAGGAACTTTTATAATTAAAATTGTCCCTGTGAACTAATTGGCAATTCGTCTGGTCTTAGCAGTATACATAGTTTGGTGAATGTCTATGTATATAATGGTCATGGAAGATCGTGTCTGAGATGACTATTCATGTATATATTAACGCGGTGGTAGTGGACAACCATACTCCATCATTTACGTAATTACAAGATAACTACCGGTCTTTGGTAGTTAAGAGAAGATCCATTACCATTACCTGGTGTGTGACTCCGTACAGGTGAGTAATGAAGGTTATTATTAAGTTAAAGTTGTATACAGTGTAGGAGTTGTGGTTGTATAGTGAAGGGGCGGATGGTTGTTGTTGTGACTGGCAGCAGGTGAAGGAGATTGTTGGTGTCGTGGTGAGGTATGTGGCTATGTGCTACTGAGATGATGATGATTTTGACGTCCAGGTTATGATATCGATTCCTCAAAAGTCAAACATCGATGACCGTAAAGGTAAGTGAAAGGAATACAACCTTTCCATTTTATTATAGAGGTGTTGAGACATTAGTTCTCGAGAGAGTTTATTAGTAGTGAATAATCATTAATATTCAGGGTTTTTTTTTATCATGGTAGGCTCGGTAAATCCATGCATCTAACACTGGTTTATTTTTTTACAGGTTGAGACACCAGTGCAACGTAAGTACAGATTGTGTCAGTTTTACAGTGGTAGGATATCATGATAATAGAGCACCGAGAGAGAAAAGCCACATACAATATTTAACGTCACTTTGAAATGAATTATCAGTAATTATTCATATTTTTTTCACAAATTGGGAATGAATTGTGAATACTGAGCCTTGATTTATCCAGGGATCAGATTTTATTATTTTTTTATTTAATTTTTTATTTTATTTTTTTGCACGTATCTTGGTAACACTGCTGACCGTCGTTCAGTGCTGGAGACCTCTCGGTAATATCGCCAGGGACTGAGATATATCAAGGCTTGGAGTGATGATAGCTCTAATGTTAGGTTAGGTTAGTTTATGAAGTCTATGTTTAATTAAAAGTATAAATAACACTGCATGCTTGTTTATCAGATGACTTACATACATACTCATTCTGTTTACTATATTCATGAAGGTCATTTTAGCTGAAGTTTAAGTTCTTGTGTGCTATTCAATGCTTCACAAATTAATTTTTTTTTCATGTGCAGAAAAAATACATATTTATTTTAATCCAACAAAAATGGAAATTTTATTTTTAGATGGATAATGTATTTTTAATTTAATTTTAATGTAAAGTTTATTTCTAATGAATGTATAAGGATTATGAATTTATTTTAATGCGACACGTGTAATTTTTTTCTTTGTTTTAATTACGATGCAGCTTATACTATGTTGAATTTACTTTGCTATTTTCGACGTCTTTCTGAAAATATTACTGGTTACTGTCGTTGAATTACTTATTTTTTGCTCGAAAAATTTCAGTCAGGAATTTATAAACTTGGTGCTGTTACAACGCAATATTTATTAAGCAAGGATACAAATACTTCGGGCAAAACAAACATTATGCTTAGAATGTGGTGTTCTCAGCTTGTGCCACAGGTCGGAGCAATTCTATGGGTGACTGAACGGGCTGGGGTCTCTCAATGTGGTGTCCTCATATGACTGGGTGACTTTCACGACCCAATAAATTATGGATGTATTTGCTTTATTTACATAACTTTTTGACATAAGCATCTAATTGTTAATATAAATATACCCAGGAAGTAAGTAAATTACGTTTATTATAATTAATATTAATATTACGTTTTTTGGTCAGATAGGAATTCAGCTTTTGGCAAACATTGCTAAAACATAATGATCAAATTTGCATAGTTTCCTTTCAGTAGTTGTTTACACATAATGGGCAGCACACAACACTTTTTACGTGCACTGAAAAAAATACCTTCTATTTCCTTTTTAAAGTTAGCTGATCCTGGTCTGTGATTCTTGGTGCCAACCGAAGTGGTGAGCGGATGGCACCAGTCCTCACTCACCAGGATCACCAACACAACAGTCCCACACGGGTGATCAGCCCGGGTGAGTCTTGGCCTTAGCCCCACAGAGCCCGACGGTGGCAACAGTCCGTCAGGCCACACGAGGTGGTATACCAAATAGTTGTTGGAAGTTGTATTTATGTTTCCTGAACCTTTATACTGATTATTTACCTGTTATTGTATTATTATGGTGTATAGTTAAGACTAAAGGTGATATATAGTGTAGTGTGAGTGAGGATAACACGCGCTATACCAAGAGTATTGACAGTATAACATAATTTTCCCGATAATATATGTGTGTGTGTGTGTGTGTGTGTGTGTGTGTGTGTGTGTGTGTGTGTGTGTGTGTGTGTGTTTATAACATAATTTTCCCGACAATGTGTGTGTGTGTGTGTGTGTAAAACTCAACAGTAAATATTATTGATAACAGCATTACAGCAATAGTGTGTTATTTTCACCTCATTGTCATCCATAAAACAATTAAAATAATGTTATAAATTGGTAATACAATGCAAAATTTTCCATTATTTTCTGTTGTGATAACTGAGAACTGTTACCATTTCGAACATTAGTTGTCAACAGAGCCACGATAAATTAGCCTTCAAACACACTTTTAATACACCCTGTAACTCTCTTATGTAAACAACTGAAATGGTGTCAGGGGGATGTTAAGGGGAGGTGGTGTGACGTAAGGGGACGTAGGGGAGGGGAGGTCTCTGTGCGCTGGACAGGGGACAGTTGCACCGCCATACTGTTACATTAAGTAAGAATTACTAAAGAACTGAAAGCTAATACCCAACATTTGGTTATAGTGTCATTGAGATAAATAACATAACATTATTACAGCATGTCTGCTATAGTGTGTGGACATAAGTCATGCTCTTCATGTCAACTTTGGGCTAAGCCTGAGCCATGACGAAATGTGCCTATGCATGAGGAGAAATTGTATTTATGAGTGTTTTTTTGTATGATAAAAAATATACTATACAATATTAATAGTGCAAATATGTGTGTAATGATCAGAGATGATGCTTCTCCTGTTACGTAAGTGATACTTGGTAAAGAGGTAGAAAATTAGGTGATTGGACAGAAATGAGGCAGGCAAAACTATTGACTTTGTCTCACAATCCGAGGCACCACGCCACCACCACACCACACTCCATAAAGTTTGGTATAACATTTCTTAAACTTTCCTTGAGGATAAATAAAGTGGTAGATTTATACTGTGTAACCAACTGCTTCAACCTCACATTGTTCACTGCAGGACAGGTATTATTCACTCCACGTTAGGTGAATGAAAAGCGTCCATACTACACTAATTAATCTTATGTCAACGTTGCCGGACCAGGTAATGAGTCAAATTATATCATTGTGGTCCCAGGCTACTGTGTGTACCTCACGTCTCACCGAGTAGCTTAGTGGTTTCTGATTCACGTACAGATACTTGCGGGGTTCACACCTGACGGAAAGAATGGATTGACAACGCTGAGTGTACTAGTCGGAAATGTCACAATTGTACTTATATCCTAACCTTAGTCTAGCGGTTACAACATCTTGTAATTTAGTGCTCTTGTCACTTGCTTCATATACATGTTTTTATTTTTATACATCTCATCATGGTAAACAATGGATTGACTCGTGCCTGTTTGCACTTGTCTACAGACATCACATTCACCAGAAAGCTCTTTTCTGATTACAGTTTTTAAGGTTTCTCTTTGACAGCCCTAAATTGTACTCAACATTAAATTGTACTAGACCTTATTTACACCTCAGCGTCCTCAATATAATGAAATACACATCTCTACAGATTCATAAGACAATGAACACCAAATACAAAGTAACACAATTGATATAAAAATCCCGGTGACTTAACTTACATATAAACTAAACAGCCTTCAAGATTTTTATATTTTTATTTTATTTTATTTATTTATTGGGCACTCCCCTACATCCTTGTGTAAGGTGAAGCGCAGAAGCGTTTACAGCGCCCAACAGGGAAGCATGCTAAGTTCATGCTTGCCTTTGTCTCATGAGTTAAGGGCGTAGAAGCCTGAAGAGTCTAGTGGTTTATGTCATCAAGTTATTGGAAGCTCCAACAAATTTCCCTGAATACGAATTCGCATCTTTCGACTTACACCAGGTACCTACTTTACTGCTAGGTGAACAGGGACTAATGGGGGCTAGGAAGTAAGTCCAAACAACTTCCACCGGCCCGGGAATCGAACCCGTGACATCTCGCTTGCGAGGCAAGAACGGTACCGCTTCTACCACCGATCCCCCCCTTCAAGATTGGTGTCTCTCTCCTACCTGTGACCTTTCGACCTTGACCCTCTACTGTTTGACACCATAATATAACAGTGTGGACATGTAGTTGTTATCTTAACTGGATTGCTACATAAAACAGATGGTACTGACGGGTTCTTTCAAGTCAGGTAAAAGTTAGTATAGATATGTACAGTCCCCTTCACTAGTGCGTTTACAGGGACTTTCTCAAGTTTTTGCGCAGTGTGGCAACGCTGTGTTTGTTTACAATCGACAGAAGCAAACTCGCAATAGTAAACATACGATGAAATCAAAGTAAAAAATATTAAAATAAATATTTCAAGGTAATGATTTGTAGAATGTTTATATAATAAGCCCATGTAAACGCACTAGTGAAGGGGACTTTACATAACGATAACTAGCTCCAGCAAGTGATCCAGCTTTAAATATATAACAGATATTAGAGTAAAAATGACTTTCTCTGTTATCTCCTCAAGTTTATTAGTGAGTCCTCTTTCCTTCAGCCAGTTCCAGGAATACTTGTTAACGAACACCGATATTAATGATTCAGGGTAAAGGAGTGTGTCAAGCAAGCAAGCCTTTTATACCAACAAGATTTCTTCAAGTGATTTAATATTTCCCTTTGTTGTCGGACACAAAGACTCGGACCAATCAGGGAATGTTGTAGAACCTGAGGACGGATAGTCGTGCCCCTTAGGCTCCCACCTTCTACGTCATCTGAGTGTCAAGAATGGCTTCAGCGGTGCACGGACAAAAACTCACTGGTTAGCGTTAGGTTAGGTTAACAAGTGGGCCATTAGTCAGGCGTGTCGACAAGTGGGTCAGCTGGTCCAGAGTAAAAAGTCGTACATAGATTTTTAAGAGGAATGAAAAAAAAATTATAAATTGATCCATTGAAAGTATAAATTGTGTTAGAATTTTGTGTATGAAATAATTGCTCCAAATTTGATCACAAGAGTTGAAACAGAATATGTTGGGGGCCTAACAGACGAGAAAGAGTGTGTGTGTGTGTGTGTGTGTGTGTGTGTGTGTGTGTGTGTGTGTGTGTGTGTGTGTGTGTGTGTGTGTGTGTGTGTGTGTGTGTGTGTGTGTGTGTGTTGTGTGTGTGTGTGTGTGTGTGTGTGTGTGTGTGTGTGTGTGTGTGCGCGCGCTTCTCCACATAAGGTAAATGCCCCCTTTAACCCCTTCACTACTGGACACCACTTTCAATATTTTTATTTGGTTAACGCCAGACGACTTATTCAGCCTAGAGAAACCTCCTCGTATCCAAGGGGTTAAAGCTGTCACTTTGATTTATGATCTTTAGAGGCTGTCATGGTGACCTTATATATGTGTGCGTGAAGTATTGACGTCATATGTCCCTCAGTTCTCAAGTTGCAAAAAGTCACAGCCCAAACTCTTTAACTTACCTGTGAATAGATACAAACATTTAAGTTCCCGGAGCAAAATCGATAGTAGGTATTGCTGTTGTGTAGCTGTGATATATTTATTCCTGGTTGGCCACGTCCGTCACGCCCTTATAGTGCACAATGACTGACAATAATGAGTTGCATTACCACAATATATCCGTGTGATAACTTTTACTCCAGTAGCTTCACAGGACTTGATGATAATTATCTTCCACGCTCGTTCGTCTTGATATACAAATGTTTACCCATAGATACACTGTCCTCCACCACACTTCTCAGGCACTATCCTATCCTCGCTCAGAACTTTTACTGAGCACTATCACCAACTTCCACGTACTCTCTTCAGTGGTGTAAAGATGATGTCGAAAATAGTTTCTTTTCATCTGGTTGGAAGAAAACTTAGCAGCCCCTGGATGTTTTCATTTAATCATGGGTGCAGTATATATTTTTTTATTCCTGGTTGGCCACGTCCGTCACGCCCTTATAGTGCACAATGACTGACAATAATGAGTTGCATTACCACAATATATCCGTGTGATAACTTTTACTCCAGTAGCTTCACAGGACTTGATGATAATTATCTTCCACGCTCGTTCGTCTTGATATACAAATGTTTACCCATAGATACACTGTCCTCCACCACACTTCTCAGGCACTATCCTATCCTCGCTCAGAACTTTTACTGAGCACTATCACCAACTTCCACGTACTCTCTTCAGTGGTGTAAAGATGATGTCGAAAATAGTTTCTTTTCATCTGGTTGGAAGAAAACTTAGCAGCCCCTGGATGTTTTCATTTAATCATGGGTGCAGTATATATTTTTTCCCTTTGTTTTAGGGGGGAGTGGGGTGGGGGGGGAGGGAGTAGGGTGGTCAGGTGGAGGCTCCTGGGGTAACTTTAAGCCTAATTAACATCTGTTGATCACCTGAGGACCTATTATATCAAGACTTATCATAATAATCGATTTAGGTAATACAATACAGTGAAAACCTGAGGCAAATATTTGTCGAGTGTTCCGATGGTTGCTGCACATATTAGGGTGTGTGTGTGTGTGTGTGTGTGTGTGTGTGTGTGTGTGTGTGTGTGTGTGTGTGTGTGTGTGTGTGTGTGTGTGTGTGTGTGTGTGTGTGTGTGTGTGTGTGTGTGTAATCCGTACTTGGTGATATATTGTTTCTGGAAGTAAATAAAGCCAATGTCATCATCTGTCTGGTGTGGAGTGATTAATCTCTCGTCACCAAAACGTATCTACTCATTTATCATCATGTAGCGCGAGGGTGGAGGGGGGGTGGGTGGAGGGCTATAACTCGTTATTGTTCGGCACAAGTGCCTTTGTGTCGCTTCATTGGGTCTGAGCTTCTTCTGTAAAAGTTTGTCAAATGTTAAAGCGACGTTGTTAACTGAAAGTGAATCTGTGTGTGTGTGTGTGTGTGTGTGTGTGTGTGTGTGTGTGTGTGTGTCAGCTGAGGTCAGGGTTCAACAGCTGTCTCGCTTCTGTTATGATGAGATGTAGTATAGAAAAGTGAGGTTAAATTTAGCCTCTGTTTACCCCTTCCTCTGTCACACATACACACACACACCCACACCCACACACTCACTCACTCACTCACTCACTGTCGTTCCTTCCCTCTTATAGTTCTCTCTCTATTGCCTCTTGCAGTTATCTCACTCAAACACACGTTCTCCTAACATTAATCCCAGACGCAATCCTTTCTTGTACCCCAAAAGCATCGTCTCTCTTGTCTTGCCTTTCACAGTTGCTATGAAAGAGAACGTCCAGAAATAGACATACTCGTCCGTTAGAGCCCACAGTAGTAGAATTATTGTATATAAAATTTTTGTGTATGTAATTTAGATCACACAGGTACGCTAAAATGAGGTGTGTTTACTGTTTATAGTTTCCCAGGTAACTTAATTAGGGGACTTGTTGAGATGACTATTATATTTTTTTATTTTTTTATTTATTTTTTTTTACGAATGGTACACTTTGTCTTGAGTCACACGTCATGCATACCATCACCTGCCCACCTCTCTCTCTCTCTCTCTCTCTCTCTCTCTCTCTCTCTCTCTCTCTCACCTTATTCTTCTTTATATCCACTTTTCAGCTTCTACTCGTACACAAACTATATCAAAATGTCACCTAAATTCCCTGCCAGTCTTTTTATTTTATTTTTTTAACTCAATTGGCCATATTACTCCCCCTGGTGTCTACAAAACCATGAAATTTAAAACAAAGATCCTGGGGGGGTGAGGGGTGAGGGGGAGGGAAGGGGGGAGGAGGGGGGTAGGTGACGCATCTTTTTGTTTCACCCTAACCTTACTAAACTAACTCTTCGTTCTTCCACTTGCCTTCACATAGGTTAGGTTAGGTTAGGTTATGCTCTCACTGAATACTCTCTCCACGGGTCCTACACTCCCTCGACTATCTGTATTATCTGATGAAATCCATTTATTTTTTTACTGATTTCATTATGTGTTTTTTTTATATCGTCTTTTATTTCGTTGATATTTTCTCCTTCAGTATCAGGACAGTTGATCCACACAGTCAAGTCTCACTATAAACGTCTTTTCATTTCCTTTATTTTTCTTTGTGGAAAAAAAAATCGCCTCCTGCCTTACGGGTCCCGCTCGTTAACACCCAGCTCATCCGCTAGTCGACCCAGCATTGAATGGGTACCTCAAGCTCAAAACTGGGTGATACCGACAACATAATCTCCTTGTGTGGTAAAATAGGCTTAAGAGTCTTCAGCGGGTTATATCCACACTGCCCACTTTTATTTCCACATCCGGTAGGGAATCTAGAGAGAGAGAGCAGGTGGGAAGAGAGAGGAACAGCCTGCCTTTCCTCGGGGGAAATTCTGTGAGAGTGTGGCGTTGTGCGAATGTAGATTGATGGAGTGAAGTATTTAGATTGTTTTACATTAAATATAGCTTATAGTCTCTCTAAACAAGTCCAGAATTGATGCCAGAAGTATAAACCTTAAAATAATTGTTTGGGGGAGAATTTTCCCTATAATTGGAGTCTCTGTAGGGGATATTAACACACCATGTGGTCATAATACTGTATACACCAGCTGAGCTCTCCCCCAGTCAATCTCCCGTCTCTTCCAGTACCTTCCGGCCTCTTCCAGCCCCTTCCAGCCCCTCCCCACCCCCTTCCAGCCCCTCCCCAGCCCTCCCCACTCCTTCCAGCCCCTCCCCACCCCCTACAGCTCAAGTGATCTTATAGACACGAGGGTTATTTCATTTATTATCGATGCTCTATGTTTCTTTATTGCTATTTACCTCTTCTAGTCCGCTGGTTGGGAAAGAGACGGAGAGCACCATGGGCAATTAATCTGTGCAGAACATTGAACACTGCGGGGGATTATCCTTCAAGGGAATTAAAACAAAGACTATATAGACGATGGCAATTACTCGTCTGTTCTGCAATATGGAAATAAAAAATGGCTCAAACTAGATTGGAAAACACGTAAGAGAATTTACTACTGAGATTGAGTGGTCGCTTGATGCCGTACAAACTCCAGGAGCTCATGTTTAGCATTTTTTTGGGAGGGAGGGGGGGTATATTAGTGTAAGTGTTCAAGAGATACCGCAGTGACTGTCTCTCTTAATCTTCGCTATACATTAGAATGGGTTTTACTGTTACGTGTCACTGTTACGTGTCACTGTTACCCCTCACTGTTACGTGTTCCTGTTACCCCTCACTGTTACGTGTTCCTGTTACCCCTCACTGTTACGTGTTCCTGTTACCCGTCACTGTTACGTGTTCCTGTTATCCATCACTTACGTGTCACTGTTACCCCTCACTGTTACGTGTTCCTGTTACCCATCACTGTTATGTGTTCCTGTTACCCCTCACAGTTACGTGTCACTGTACCCCTCACTGTTACGTGTCACTGTTACCCCTCACTGTTACGTGTTCCTGTTACCCATCACTGTTACGTGTCACTGTTACCCCTCACTGTTACGTGTCACTGTTACATAGCAAGAGCTTCGTCAGGTGTTACAGTACGCCAGATGTGTTATTATGAGAGGGATATTGTTTGAATTATTCTTGATAATTTCTCCATCTGTTACTAATTTATTTGTTTCCTTTTGTTGGAATCTTTGCGGTCTATTTGTTTACAGTTTTTTTTTTTATTTTTTGTTCCAGTGAGATAGACACATATAAGAAGTACTAACCACAACCCAACTTAACACAACTCATGCAATCCTCAATTACATTACTCTGATCACACTTAATCTAATCTAACCCAACCTGTCCTAACCTAATCTAACCTGTCCTAACCTAATCCAGCTTGTACTAACCCAACCTGCCCTAAATTAACCCAACCTGTTCTAACCTAATCCAACCTGTCCTAACTCTAACCCAATCTCACGAGAAAGGCGTCGTACTCAAGGGGTTAAGTCGTCGTATTCAGGGTTAAGTCGTCGTATTCCAGGGTTTAAGTCGTCGTATTCAGGGTTAAGTCGTCGTATTCAGGGTTAAGTCGTCGTATTCAGGGTTAAGTCGTCGTATTCAGGGGTTAAGTCGTCGTACTCAAGGGGTTAGTTGTCGTACTCAGGGGTTAAGTCGTCGTATTCCAGGTTAAATCGTCGTATTCAGGGGTTAAGTCGTCGTATTCAGGGGTTAAGTCGTCGTATTCAGGGTTAAGTCGTCGTATTCAGGGGGTTAAGTCGTCGTATTCAGGGGTTAAGTCGTCGTATTCAGGGGTTAAGTCGTCGTATTCAGGGTTAAGTCGTCGTATTCAGAGGTTAAGTCGTCGTATTCCAGAGGTTAAGTCGTCGTATTCAGGGGTTAGTCGTCGTATTCAGGGGTTAAGTCGTATTCAGGGGTTAAGTCGTCGTACTCAGGGGTTAAGTCGTCGTTTCAGGGTTAAGTCGTCGTATTCAGGGTTAAGTCGTCGTACTCAGGGGTTAAGTCTCGTCGTATTCAGGGGTTAAGTCGTCGTATTCAGGGGTTAAGTCGTCGTACTCAGGGGTTAAGTCGTCGTACTCCAGGGTTAAGTCGTCGTATTCCAGGGGTTAAGTCGTCGTACTCCAGGGTTAAGTCGTCGTACTCAGGGGGTTAAGTCGTCGTATTCCAGGGGTTAAGTCGTCGTATTGGGGTTAAGTCGTCGTATTCAGGGGTTAAGTCGTCGTATTCAGGGGTTAAGTCGTCGTATTCAGGGGGTTAAGTCGTCGTATTCAGGGGTTAAGTCGTCGTATTCAGGTTAAGTCGTCGTATTCAGGGGTTAAGTCGTCGTATTCAGAGGTTAAGTCGTCGTATTCAGAGGTTAAGTCGTCGTATTCAGAGGTTAAGTCGTCGTATTCAGGGGTTAAGTCGTCGTATTCAGGGGTTAAGTCGTCGTATTCAGGGGTTAAGTCGTCGTACTCAGGGGTTAAGTCGTCGTATTCAGGGGTTAAGTCGTCGTATTCAGGGGTTAAGTCGTCGTACTCCAGGGGTTAAGGCGTCGTACTCAAGGGGTTAAGTCGTCGTATTCAGGGTTGAAGTCGTCGTATTCAGGGGTTAAGTCGTCGTACTCAGGGGTTAAGTCGTCGTATTCCAGGGTTAAGTCGTCGTACTCAGGGGTTAAGTCAGTCGTACTCAGGGGTTAAGTCGTCGTACTCAGGGTTAGAATCGTCGTACTCAGGGGTTAAGTCGTCGTATTCAGGGTTAAGTCGTCGTATTCAGGGTTAAGTCGTCGTATTCAGGGGTTAAGTCGTCGTATTCAGGGGTTAAGTCGTCGTATTCAGGGGTTAAGTATTAGTATTCCAGGGGTTAAGTCGTCGTATTCAGGGGTTAGTCGTCGTATTCAAGTTAAATCGTCGTATTCCAGGGGTTAAGTCGTCGTATTCAGGGGTTAAGTCGTCGTATTCAGGGGTTAAGTCGTCGTATTCAGGGGTTAAGTCGTCGTATTCAGGGGTTAAGTCGTCGTATTCAGAGGTTAAGTTGTCGTATTCAGGGTTAGTCGTCGTATTCAGGGTTAAGTCGTCGTATTCCAGGGGTTAAGTCGTCGTATTCCAGGGGTTAAGTCGTCGTATTCCAGGGGTTAAGTCGTCGTACTCAAAGGGTTAAGTCGTCGTATTCTTCTACCATTCACTTATGATCCTCTTATTTCCACGAATCATTCAAATCCGATTATCTCAATATGTCAAAACTGCTCCTTAGCAAAGCCTGGTTCACCCCATCCAGCAGTGCTTTCATTTCCATAACAACTTTGTATATAATTTTGTTTCTTGTTCTTTGCTTCCTATTGACTCACAGATGGTTCAAAGTGCCTTATCTCTGCAACTATTAATTATCTCACCTGTAACTTTCAACCGTGTCACCTGTAACTTTTCATTGCCTCACCTGTGTAATATTATCGTTGTTAATAGTCCATATCTTATACTGAAACACCTTATTTCCTTTATTTAATCCCTATTCAAACTTACAATCTGTCTTCGTCTAACTCTTACTGTTTCCATCAATACTTCTTTTGGTTTTTTTCCCATTCACAGTTAAGTCTCCTCTACCTCTACTACACACTCTTCCAAACTTAGTCACTGTCATTAGTCTGTTTTTTGTCTTTATTTTGGTATCACCCACCAAAACAATGTCATTTGCAGAGTGACTTTTACCTTCTTTGCACCTCTCATCTCTCTCTCTATCGTGTAAGCTTTCACCTCTCCAGCAATCTTTTGTTTTCACCACTCTTACTTCTCTAACTATGAGAATCTTGAAGAACAATAATACGCGTACCTCCATGAAGTATTCCTCCAGAACCACTTTTCTTCTAACGCGAATTCACCCTCCTCTCATCCTATTGTAACTTTAGTATGTTTCACAAACATTTAATAACAAAGTTGTAGCAGCAGTTTGGACACGATGATAGGAGTGTCATAGTTTGATGATGGTTGCCATGGAAACGGTTCTGTAATAAATAATGCACACTTTCTGACCCCACACATCACCCCCCAACAACTACTACCATTGGCATTTCTCAACCCGATCACTTGTGTTATCTCCTTAATCAGGCATCTTGGATTTGACTGGTGGATTAAAGCATTATCCTGCACTGTAATCTCCCCCTCCTCCCCAGAAGACACCTACCACGACACACCCCTCACCTCTCCCTTACTCACTAGCAGAATGTTTCGATTTCACACTTCAGAGTTCGGGGTTCACACCTAAGGGAGGGAGAGGATTGGCAACGCTAAGTAGTAAACCCGGGAGTGGAGACAACTGTACAGTATTTTATATATGACTTTTATTTATTATTCTGAAGAGTTATTGAAGTTCGTTGTTACAGACTACAGTAAACTTTTTCCATGAAGAAGAATATAAGTTTTCTTGTTAGGGAATTTTTAATAAAGGATGATGACCATGTCCTCGCTCGTGGCTTCCTTGCCTGCTGCTCAAAGAGAATTTTTCTGTTTAAACCTCGGGGTCTCGGCTCCCTGGCCCTCCTACTTAATAGTCACCTCCCGCCAGCCACCACCGTCTAGTCCTTACAATGAATGGTAGGGTGAAGGCTGACCTGACCTCACCTGCCGCATCACCAAAAATTTTAAGCCCGAATACTCAGGAACACATTGAAAGATTACCTGTTTAACATTTTGTCTATATAATTTTTCTTTGATTAGATGTTTATAATTACCCTCTTAGCTAATAGTTATGTTAAGATATTCACCATGAATCAATTATTGAACAGTACACAACCTACAATATTATCGGCAGAAGACATGCTCAAGGGTTGTATGTTGAGGCAATTGTCAACTGTTGAGATAGATGCAAGGAGTGCGTGTGTGTGTTATGGTGTTCTATAATGTGACAAAGGTCGTTCCTCCAACCCCGGAAAGTGGTTCGAGTGACTTACTAAAAAAAAAAACTTGGGATATAAATGACCAAGGACAGTGCATTGTACGTCGTCAACCAGGATACAACTATTTGCTAACCAACAAACCTCACGGAAAACAGTTGCCTCGACGGATAAATTGGGAGGCGTGTTGGAAACTTTTTTACTGGATATGTGATATATTACTGTCTACTGTACTGGGGACAATCATGGTAATCTTGTGGCAGTTTTGGAGAAAATCTGGGATAGTTTGCGTCGTATTGAGTCTATTTGGTGAATATATACGATCTTATACTTCGAGATGAGTTTGATGGATGTTCAAGATTTCTCAGTATAGAGTTGGGAGGTACAGTAAGTTTGTCTCTGATGATGATTTGAGGAAGCTTTGGCAGTGGAACAGAGGTTAGTTTAACTGAAATTTGATAGTCTTGATAATATTAAAGAATCGGTAGATGAAGCCAAGGACACGGGTAGTTAGATATACCCTGTAGGATCACGATGTTTGGTTTCCCTTAAAATCTAAATTGAATATACCGAATATTTTAACTTGGTTGACGTTAGACAATGCTGCTTTGTGGTATGTTGTGATGTGGTACACCTCGGCTGACTCCTTCCTTGCCCATTTTGGATCGTAGGGGTGGATGGTAAGAGGCTCTCAACTCCAAATACCAGGGAGCTTATTCTTGCAAGATGTGACCTACCTAACGGAAAATAACAAAATGATAAGGGCAGCTGTGGCTCAGTATACAATTGGACCCTCTTGATAAAAATAGAAAATGTTTCAATTATGTTCGCTTGCTGAATTTGCATCGCGTTTTCTCACGTGGGAACAGATCCTTGTGTGTATAAGCATAAGGGAGAAGCGTTGCCATGCTGGTGGGAGATCCCAGGCACTACTGTACTGAGAGCATCACAAAGTCGCCTCACCTACATTATATCACAACTGAGATCATCTTGAGGCAGTAAGGGGAAGTCTTGGAGGCTAGACGTGGCTTAAAAGTGGTTGATGGTCGAGTGGTTATCCCCTGAGAGTGAAGTCATGATAAACAATGCTAGATTCGACTCTCAGTATAGAGGTAGACAGTACTTCAGCTGTATGTTTACTATATGACTGTTTTTATTAAATTATATTGCAATTTTGTCAACGAAATAAAACTACTCATTTAATTTTCATAGACTGACAATTAGCTATTTTTATCCCTTTAATATATATATGGTTTAGATGCCTAGATACATCTTGAATAGCAAATTTGTAAAGTAGATGCTGCTCAAACTTGGATTGCGACAGATGCAAGACATGCAAAGTAAGAACGAGTGACTAACTCTTGACATTCAGCGCCAGAATATTCAAATTGTTCGTGTACACAGGAGATGAAGCCATTATAGAAGTTAAAGACAAATGTTAAGGTTAACCAGACATGTTTGAGTTTTCTTGAACAGTTTTGCATGAGAGGTCAGGTAGGTTATGTCAGCTCAGGTGTGGGCAGGTGACTTATTAGGTGGTTGTGGTAGGATCTGCTGCCAGTTACCACCCCTGTGTCTCCCCACCAGTCACCACCCCTGTCTCCACCACCAGTCACCACCCCTGTCTCCCCACCAGTCACCACCCTGTCTCCACCACCAGTCACCACCCCTGTCTCACCACCAGTCACCACCCGTGTCTCCACCACCAACCATTACTCCACCAGTAACTTCCCTCGG
>NW_024741924.1:510000-522500 GCF_018991925.1 Homarus americanus | reverse complement strand
AAACTAACCTACCCTAACCTAATCTGAACTAACCTAACCTAATCTGAACTAACCTAACCTAATCTGAACTAACCTAACCTAACCTAACCTAATCTGAACTAACCTAACCTAACCTAATCTGAACTAACCTAACCTAATCTGAACTAACCTAACCTAACTAAATTCAATAACCTACCCTAACCTATCCTAATCTGAACTAACCTAACCTAACCTAACCTAACCTGAACTAACCTAACCTAACCAATAAAAGTTGATGTTACTCGGCCACTACTCATGTTGACACTCAGAGCCTTAGTGAAGTGTGTATGTTGAGACGCCTTGGGTGTAGTGATCTTCAATAAATCAATTGTTAGTCCTTCACCAACTGGGTACACACTCTCCTTGTATCTTTCTCTCTTGTGTTGAGTTGTATTGTGTTGTGTTGTGTTGTGTTGTTGTGTTGTGTTTTTTGTGTTGTGTTTTTTATGTTGTGTTGAGTTGTGTTGTTTTGTGTTGAGTTGTGTTGTGTTGTGTTGTGTTGTGTTGTGTTGTCCTTACAATATTACTCGGTACAGTACTTGTTTTATCAGGTTAGGTTAGATTAGGTTAAGTTAGGTTTCGTTTAGTTAAGTTAGGTTAATTTTAGTTAGGTTTTATTAAGTTAAGTTCGGTTCGGATATGTAACATTAGGTTAGATTAGATTAAGTTAGGTAGGTTCGATTAAGTTAGGTTTGGCATGATACATTAGATTACGTTAAATTAAGTTAGATTAGGTCGGGTTAGGTTAGATTTGATTAGGTTAGGTTAGGTTTGGTTAGGTTAGGTTAGGTTAGGTTAGGTTAGGTTTGGTTTGGTTAGGTTAGGTTAGGTTAGGTTAGGTTAGGTTGGGTTGGGTTAGGTTAGGTTAGGTTAGGTTAGGTTAGGTTAGTTGCATGATGAAGAACATTTCGTCATTTTAATTTTCTTTCATTTCTTGTCGTTTCTACACTTATCTTACGTTATTCTCTTATATACGATTTACTTCCTTTATTGAGGTTTGTTATCCACATGGAAGAGTGAGAGAGGAGAAAATATGATAAATAGACGTATAAGAAAATAGAGAGATAGTTAGAGAGAAGATGATGATAATGAGAGATATAACATGATGGTAATGAGAAATATAACATGATGGTAATGAGAAATATAACATGATGGTAATGAGAGATAACATGATGGTAATGAGAGATATAACATGATGGTAATGAGAGATAACATGATGGTAATGAGAAATATAACATGATGGTAATGAGAAATATAACATGATGGTAATGAGAGATAACATGATGGTAATGAGAGATATAACATGATGGTAATGAGAGATAACATGATGGTAATGAGAGATATAACATGATGGTAATGAGAGATATAACATGATGGTAATGAGAGATATAACATGATGGTAATGAGAGATATAACATGATGGTAATGACCCACCTTCAGGCAGATGAGGTGTGTCATAGGGAGAGTGGGTGGTGGAGGAGGAACCCCCCCACACCTCGCTGGCGGCTGCGGCTGCGGCTACAGCTGCGGTAGCCATGGGGTTGTGACTCCCACTCTCCATCGTCCACAGGTCGATATTACTCACTTCCATACCACCAGAATATACTCAATATATATTCTGAATGTATATAACTATAACTTCTGTGATGAAATGTATATATGTATGTGTATATATTTTTTTACTCCTGTGTGCACATTTTGCTTTCAATTTTTTTATACTTTTTTCCATTCAACAATAGAGAAGAAAAATTGTTTCACATTCACACATAGTTTTTGTGAGAGTGTTACCTGGTATGTCATCATTCGCTGTTCACAATACTAATAACCATGATTTTTACCTTGTTTTTTTTATTTATTTCACAATTTTTGTCAATTCACATCACATTTGACGTCACTGGATATTCCTGTAGCTTCAACAATTATCAGTTTTTATTTTTTTCTGCTTGAGATAGTTAATTAACCTGTACCTGGATCATTAAGTCACAGGTATCAACATTTATACACTCACCACACCTGTTTCATCTCACTCAATATCTATCAACAATAACATCGTTGAAATCAAGAGTGTGCTGGGAAGTCCAAGTCAGCGTAGAATTTATTACACGGCTCTCTTTACAACCTTCAGTTACAGATAATCAAGTACTGCCAGGTACGTCCACAGACTCGAGTTCTTTGCCTGCTATTAGCTCCTGTAGACAGCACAGTAACTCTCTAACCTCGCACCAAACCACACCTCCTGAAAAAAAGACATATAACCGGTAAGAAAATGTGTGACATGATGACTTTCCTGGAAAAAGACATATAACCGATTAGACGCTGTGCTACATGACGACTCTCCTGGTAAAAGACATAACCGGTTAGAAAATGTACTGCATGATGGCTCTTGATATTGCAAACATTTTCTTTGCCGTATTCACCGCCCCCAGGTGTTGTGTGGGAACAACTCAATCACGGTAAAGGGAGGAACTGACGAGGGAATCAATCTGCCTACACTTCACTTTATTTCTCCACCACTTTGCAAGAGAAATTATATATCTTGAATCCCTATTCTTCTCATTAATTACAAAACTTTCAGACACCCTTAATTATTTCTTCATTAATGGGTGTTAATATTATTTTATACGTAAATCAATAAAGGTAGAATATTTCGCCAGGTGTCGGAAATATATACTTGACGAGTCTACTGAATCACAATATTGTTGTTTTCGTGTGTGTGGGAGGGAATATTTAACACGAGGGCTAACTAAATACATTGTAAATCTTTTTTGTTTTTTAATTGGAAGAAAAGTTTTAAATTGTATGAATGAAATGTGTTAGAATGTGCAGTTTGGTGTTGATGTGTGGTGTTAGGGACGTGGGGCGAAAGAAAGGTATCGATGTTTTTGCCTGCGAGAAGAGGGACACTAAAGTAAAATACGATACTTTAGTCAGTGAGAAATGGAGAAGGACAGCGAATAAAGAGGAGAGGGTTGTGGTCCTCTTGATTCTGTTCAATATATGATAAAGTGAAAAATAAAGTTTGTTAAAGTTAAAGGCATAAGCCGTAATATGACGTAGCGGTATTAACACTTAAGATTAATGGTAACTTAAAGGTACTGCTAAGGTTTACTCGTCCAACACACACACACACACACACACACACACACACACACACACACACACACACACAATCCGGCTGCAACTCTCTTAATAAACCGTTTATTATTATTATTATTATTTTATTATTATACACACGGCTGAAAATATAATGAATGGAATGGAAATGGAATATGTTAAAATCGATGTGTCAATGTTAGGAAACGTTCAAGAAAACCTTTATGTGTGTGTGTGTGTGTGTGTGTGTGTGTGTGTGTGTGTGTGTGTGTGTGTGTGTAAACTTCTCGACCTGCAGTAACAGTTAGCAGTACTTGAAAAATAAATACAAAATCAAACTTTTCACTCCGACCATTCTTCATCATCTCCCCTCACAGCTCGCCCATCACCTTCATATCAACCCAACCTAACCTAACCTAACCTAACCTCGTCTGGCCTATTGTTAAGCTGAAAAAAAAATTACCCCAAACTTCTCTCCAGCCCAACTTCTCTTCCATCTTGCTCCTGTCAGCCTCAAGTTATACCTCGGAAGTTTCCCTCATTCTCACTGTCTCATCATTTACATATTATTATTGTTAGCCTCGACTCAGCACTCTATAATTCCTACTCCTCTATCTAGCTTCATCGTTTTGGTCCTCTTAAGCACAACACTTCCGGATTACCTGAAGATTAAACCCCCCTCTGTTTGTTTCACCTTGATATTAACTACCCTAACCTAACCTGCCCCCCCCCCCAACCCCAGGTAGGGTTGGGTGTCTTATCGTCAGGTTGATGTAAGCCGGAGTGTTTAATCTTTAGGTGATCCTGTGTTTACTTCAAGTCATCACTCTGATTGCTCCTTTCCTTGAGGGCAATAAGGTTTCTCACCTCCTCATCGCCACTTGTAAACAAGGCCTGGCATACTCTTGTTGGTTCCAATTTACAGGTAATGACAGCGCAAGGTTGTGAAGCCAACTCTGGTTGTTGCCTCGTGTGTGTGTGTGTGTGTGTGTGTGTGTCCTGAGATAGGTCATTATCAGGACTACATAAATGTTACCACCGTAATTACCAATATGCCATTTGTCCCATGTGTATGTCAACCTTTGTATTTCATATATGAATGTATCTCTAAAACTAAATTCTCATCATCATCCACATTATATTAACCCCGGCAAGTTGGTGGAGCGTTAACTAGGTCACGTAACGTCACTGCTAACCACTATCACTAATACACTTTAAACTCATAGGATACCGTAAGGTTATCATATATATATATAAAGTACTATACTGTCGTGAGGAGTGAGGAAGGCCGTCACAGCAGGCAGCCAAAGACGATAATCAGGGCTAGGGTTAAAATATGTGACTTAAATATTTGCCGCCTCAAAGTAATGTCCCTGGAGACCCGAGTCATGTGATCTGCACGACCCTCCCCTCTCTCCTCTCTCTCTTCTCTCCTCTCCTCCCCTCTCCACTCCCATCTGGCTAACCTTAAGGGCTCTCTCTCACCTAACCTGGCTCGGCTTCCTACGCATTTCCACCATTCCCAACCTTGTCTTTCTTTGTGTTACTCGTATATAACGTCACTTGTGTTCATTGTTGAAATTATCCTCTTCCATGGATACCTACAGGATATTATTCGAATTTCGTAAAACATATACAAACTCAGGAAGTGATTTATCAATATCCAAATTAACCTCTCAACCAGCTTGTGTCTTCTTGCGACCCTGTACCTTATTTCTGAGACACAGTAATTGTGTCACAATATTATAAGTAAAAAAAAACAGAAGAATTTTATGAAGAGTTTTCACTTACATTAACATCTGTGTGATCTGTAATGCTGACCGACTGACTGTCTGACCGTGAAAACTTAAAGGAAGTTTCTCCATGCCGGGCTGACCTTCAAAGCTCTATAGACAGATTTTTAGTTACTCTCTTAACCTTTATACCGCCCACGCCAGGATTCACCCTTTTTTTCTGGAGCTGTGAAATGATTGCTTGTGTGAATGAGTGTTGCGTTAAGTGTGATGTAAACGTATAAGGCACATGAGGTTTGTTACTTTATCTTGGCAACACTCAATGGCTGGGGGAGAGGGGAGCGGAGGTTAAACTACATACAAAGTCATTGGAATATTTTACAGATCAATTCCTTCATTTTTCAGGATGTCATCTGATCTTTAATTACTCTTGCTAACCACCACATGACCCGATACAGTCTAAGTCTACCATAGCTATTACACCCAGACTACCTACCTCATGCCACATAGTCTGTCTCTCTCACTACTACACCCCACATAGTCTGTCTCTCTCACTACTACACCCCACATAGTCTGTCTCTCTCACTACTACACCCCACATAGTCTGTCTCTCTCACTACTACACCCCACATAGTCTGTCTCTCTCACTACTACACCCCACCATAGTCTATCTCTCCACTACACCCCACATAGTCTGTCTCTCTACTACTACACCCCACATAGTCTGTCTCTCTCTCACTACTACACCCCACATAGTCTGTCTCTCTCACTACTACACCCAACATAGTCTGTCTCTCACTACTACACCCCACATAGTCTGTCTCTCTCACTACTACACCCCACATAGTCTGTCTCTCTCACTACTACACCCCACATAGTCTGTCTCTCTCACTACTACACCCAACATAGTCTCTCTCTCTCACTACTACACCCAACATAGTCTGTCTCTCTCACTACTACACCCCACCATAGTCTATCTCTCATCACCACCTCTCATGTAAACTAATTTAAACTAAGCAATAAATATATATATATATAAATTAACTATTACCTATGTCATGTTATCCTGCCTGACGATACACCTTGATATTAACCTAACCTAACCTAACCTAACCTAACCTAACCTAAACCTAACCTAACCTAACCTAAACCTAACCTAACCTCCTCCCACAAGACTGCCAACTATAGCTACCATGACGCTGTATGAGGTAACTGTTCTTCCTCAATACTCTCTGTATATTATCCAATTCTGTCCTTCCCAGAACCTTCTACAAAGATAAATCGAGTCACGGGAAGAGTAATATATGGGTTGGGTTTAGAGGTGGGGTGGGTTAGTCTTGTCCTCCTCTCTGTCCCTCCTCTCTATCCCACCTCTCAACCCCTCCTCCCTTCCTTTCAACCCCTCTTCCCCTCCTCTCAACCCTCTCTGTTCCTCCATTCCTCCTCTCAACCCCTCTTCCTCCTCTCAACCCCTCTGTCCCTCCTCTCTATCCCACCTCTCAACCCCTCCTCCCTTCCTTTCAACCCCTCTTCCCCTCCTCTCAACCCCTCCCCCCCTCTCTGTTCCTCCATTCCTCCTCTCAACCCCTCTTCCCCTCCTCTCAACCCCTCCCCCCTCCCCCTTCTCTGTTCCTCCATCCCTCCGCACCTTAACAAAGCTCTAACCGGCTGTTTATTGGACTCATAAGAACGTAAGAATATATTCATGTTAGATCTTCTCATGATTTGTTCACCTACCAAGCTGGTCAATGATGTACTGTCATTTGTATAGCAGGACAGACGCACGGACAGAAAACATTAATTTTTTTGTTCCCGTTCTTGACAACAGGTAGAGTAGGTCAGTGGTAACGCCTACAGATATAATAATATATTAGTCGAAGCTGGGATCGACTTTGGGTCTCCTAAATGGGAGATAATTATGGATATCTGTATTCTCTCCCTCTGTCTCTCTGTCTGTCTATCTGTCTCTGTCTGTCTGTTTCTCTCTCTGTCTCTCTCTCTGGATTAAGACCAATGATCATCACTCGTACATGCAACGGAGTTAATATGTCTCTTTTTAGTAGGCAAGTTAAACTCCCATGTATATTGCGTTTATACACAGACACACGCACCATCAACCCAGAATACGTGCTCTGACTTCTGAACCACACAGGGAAGAGCTACAGTAAAGAGGCTTCAGTACCTTGCAAAGCCAAATGGACAGTAAATATTGTCGGTTCCCTCCAGGAGTTAGTGATAATGCTATGCAAACACCACCACGCCTACCTGAATGGCTGCCTCTCTAACATTCTTCAACGTTCACTTTTTTATTATTAGTTGCATTTTTATACTATTTTTATACCTTTGTTTTATTGTGTGTGTGTGTGTGTGTGTGTGTGTGTGTGTGTGTGTGTGTGTGTGTGTTCCCCCCCCCAAAAAAAGTATCTTCACCCCTTTGGTCGATTATGGTTCGTGGTGTCGTGTCCAGCGTTAGTCCACGAGTCTCAGAACCGTTGGTATACAGTCGAGCACAGGTATTGGTGTATACCTTTACCTACTAATGAATCAAATTACCTGATAACACTTTTGCACAGGTATACCAACATATGACGATGCACTGGCGAATATATGAAAGCTTTTCTCGTCCAGCGTTTCAGGGTATGAAGATGGAAAATGTAACGATACTTTTTGGGAACTGTACATCAGAGAGAGCCATAGACTGACCTCCATTGACTCGGTAAGCCTGAAGGATATATCGAGGTCTTAGTAAACACATTTGCTGGTAACGAGAATGGCATCCCTAGCTGAGGTCTGTCACTATGGATCTCTCACCCTTTATAATACTTCCTAAAAGTCATTTCCATATTCATTTCAGGCATCAGTTCCTCCCAGAATCCTTAATATTCAGATTGATCTAACTCGATGTGCCAGCGCTGAACACCGGCACCTTCATTAATTCTTGTGTAAAAACTTCTTGAACTCGTGTCAAAGTAACAGGCCATTGACTTTCCTTTAGACAACAAACTCCCTATTTCGATTCACAATCTAAACATGATATTGAGATGATTATAATTGTAAGAAAATGTGAAATATGACATCCCGGCGTACCTGTGAGTTGCTAAGATGTTACCAAAACGTTTGACCGATTGAATCTTCGTAATTAAATGTGAATAATTACGAAGCTACGGTGTGAATTATTACTTAGTTTGGTGGTCCTAACTTTTTGGTATAACTCACAAAAACACAGAAATTTCCTAAGTGGATTAGACTTATCAACATCAGTACGGTACAACCATTTCATTTTAATATTTAATTGTCTGCTGCCTCGTCTAGGATCATGTTCAGTGTTGAATCGACATATGTTGACTAATAAACAATGTATTCCTAACAATGTATTCCTAAGCTGGACACAAAAGAACACACGCACACGCACACGCACACACACACACACACACACACACACACACACACACACACACACACACACACACACACACACTTACTGTTCGTGGTGAATATCGTTGAAGTCTCATATATTTGTTGGTCTACGTAATACTGTAACTTCATCAAGGTAGACAATAGACTACAGGAATAAACTGTATTCTTAGATTACAGTACAGTATTCCAGTGCAGTGTGTTGCCTTAAGCATTTCAACCTTACAAGCATGTCTTTTTGGAATGGCGTCCTTATGTAAAGAGCCGGGACCCTGTGCTTCACCTGTAATGGGGCGGTGACCATTGAATAAGTTAAATGTTGTTAAATAAACATGACGGCTGGTTTTGTGACTAAGAGCCACTGGCGGTAATCGCACTTGTAGTAGTTTCTCTAAATTGTTATTGTTTTGAGGAGTTGGTGAATAATATAGGAAATTACATATCAATGGTATATGTAGTGGCTCTATTATGAGAAGTATTGATGTGACTTTTCACTGGTAAAAGTGGCTTGGCATGGGTCAAAGTGGCTTGGCGTGGGTCAAAGTGGCTTGGCGTGGCTTGGGATAGATCACCACCAAATAACACTGATGTTCCTCGACTTGTGATCAAAGATATTTTCTAAACGCTCTGTACATGTTTCGCTCTAGCAGTTTATATTAATCACTCTGAGTAGATTAATGAGGGCTAGAGGTGGTTGGGTTAGGTTAGGTTAGGTTAGGTTGGATTAGATTAGGTTAGGTTGGATTAGGTTAGGTTAGGTAAGGTTAGGTTAGGTTAGGTTAGGTTAGGTTAGGTTAGCCGTATGTATAGCGAGTAGCATCGCCTCCACCTGTTGCCGGGTCCCCTCTCTGGCCACTACAGTCATAAAGTCATTTGTCGTGCATTTTGGTCCAGTTTACTGTACACACATTTGCTGGAAGTAACGATGAGTGTTGAAAATGTTAATGATATTGGAATGAGGTGTGTGTGTGTGTGTGTGTGTGTGTGTGTGTGTGTGTGTGTGTGTGTGTGTGTGTGTGTGTGTGTGTGTGTGTAAAACTTTTGAAATGGAGCAAAATTACAATAGGGAGAAAGGAAAAAAAAAACTTTACACGAAAAAATGGGACGTGGCCGAACTAAGTCAAATTGACGTAAATTGTGAACAAAGGTAAAAAAATCAACTCCACTCAACCATCAAGGTAATTAAAATGCACAGTTAGGAGAGGGTTGGACTCTTATTCATTGGGAACTGAGAAATAAAAAGAAAATTCGTTGCAAAACTTCAAAGTATTTAAAGAGCAAAAAACGCGACTGGTGCTTCAAAAAAAAAAATCCAAATAATTCAAGTATTCTGCCTCCAGCCTTTCGCTACTAAAAGGGAAAAAATATGTGATGATATAATGAATTTAGATGCAGAAGTAAAAAAGGCATACCTGAATATCTGCGGATGACTTCAACGCAAAATTGGAAAAAAATGGATGAGGAATCGTATCTATATGAAAATTTGTTATCGATGTCCATTATGAATTATGTGTCCGTTTCACTGAAGTCACAGAGTACAGCAGCTTGTTCAGCGTGAGTTGTTTGTTTGGGGAGACAACTGAAGGGTCGGGAGCATAAATTGGATTCAGTGGAAAGAGAAATTGAACTGATTTTTCCGTAGACAAGAATCACACACTTCAGAAGGAAGAAAAGATAACTTAGAGCAGGTGTAAGATGATGGTCTTCACGTGAGATAACTTATATTGGCTTTCTACAGTAATATACCAAAAATTATATCATGAATGAAGGAAGAGGAATGATACAAGGATTTAGCCAGTCCTTTATGAACCCACAGGACAGAGAAGTGTGAGAAGTCGATTCCTGTTTTGGTATTGTCTCACTTTTTTTCATAAAGGAAATAAAAACAAACTAAATTAACACACATTAATTAACTTTCTGCAAAAAATGCATAAATAGTTCCCAGGTATAATCAGCCAGTTGGAAGGCGAGTGCTTAAGGGTTATATTCTGCATGCACAACTATTTGCTGTCGGCAGTTTAGGAAAGTTTTGAAGTAAATGAATGCAGTGAAAAAATATTAATTTTTTCATCGGGACAAAGAAAGCTCCTTGCAGTCCTCTGATGACATTATAATGTAATATAAATAAAAAAAACCAAACAAAGGTCTTACTTGTCCTGCTCCACTTTGTACTTAGGTCCTGGTGTAAACTTCTTGAGCTGTGAGTAATGCCTATTGTCTCTGTCTGTGGGTTACAAGTGCACACAGTCCCATGAGCTGCTCGCTGAATATAATTGTTCCCCCACAGAGAACTTCTCCAGTAGTTATATATATATTTATATATATATTCTATGCATTTCTGAAGCTTATATAACATTTACCCTAACATAACCTAACGTAACCTAATCTAAGAATAGATTGGATACGTTATAATAATAAACGACGTTTTAATGCAACGGAATACTTATTACCATGTATGGATTTATTTACAATGATAAAGGGTTACCACAATCAAGAGCAAATATACACACACACATTTCCCCCTCTATTTGTTGTTCATTCACTCTTACGACTCTAAATATATAGTAAGTTTGTTCTACTATGGATCTCTCTTACGACACGACCCCAAATACCACCACTCCACACAAGGCAGGGACACTTTCTACCCCCAGCGTCACATAACTCTCTCTCTCTCTCTCTCTCTCTCTCTCTCTCTCTCTCTCTCTCTCTCTCTCTCTCTCTACCCACAATGTTTATCTCGCTAACACCTTGGTCTTCTCCTCTCCACCTCTGCACTACACACTCTTTTCAACAATCTCTCTCAACAACTTCTTACAACACGTATGCTCTGTACAGTCAGCCAAGTGGGAACTGCGACAGAATATTATGGTGTATGGAGACATGTGGAGGACAGGGGAGCCAGTTTTTTCCACACCCCAGAATATTTCATCACAGTTCCCACACTTGGCTCACTGTTGTACGAACGACCTGAGACAACCAAACAACCAACTACCTGAGGAGATACTGATTCGCCTCTCCCAAACCAACGTTGCTTTCACCTTCTCATTTTTCTGTATGTCAGTGACCTCTCTCCCCCCCCCAAACACACACAGTGCTCTCAAGCCCTTAATTTCATGGTCGCTTTTAATTGGCTTCTTTTCCTCGCCTCCAGGGTCTTGAATCACATCCGCGTGGTAATGTTAGGTCAAGGATTTTTCTTAACGTCTTAGTCTTTGCCTCCTTGCATGTGTTTTTTCCTCTCTATGTAATTTTCATTCCTTCCTTCTATTCATCTTTATTCGCCGTCTCCATTTGTTGACTCATGCACAACTAAGAGATTAAATAGCTTCACATTATTCATTTCATCTTCCTTTTAGTTAATTATTTTGTTTCTTCATTTCTCACTTTTTGTTCACCTTCACTATTAACTTTCTACTATACACTTCCTTTCATATTAATTCAATCACAGGGAAAAACTACTTATGGCGGGGAAAAAAACTACTGATGGCGAGGAAAAAACAACTGATGACGGGGAAAATTCCTCATAGTCCATCACTCAAATCTTGTTGGGGAAATACCTGCCTTCTGAGTTTGAGTAAAATGCACATTGATTTATTTTTCGAGTTGTGCTCACAGCTCTCAGATTAATGTACACACACACACACACACACACACACACACACACACACAGCAGACCCCGTTTCCTGGACGGTGAGGAACAAAAGGGAAATTCGAGCGTGTTGGCCAAAGCACATGGTGGGAAAAGAAGGGCTTAAGTCATCCCTAGATGCTTGAATTTACCCCACACTCCCTATTCTACTCCCCACCATCACTCCCCTACCATCACTCCCCCACCATTATTTTCCAACATTACTCCCTACCGCTACCCCTCACCATCACTCCTCCACCATTATTTCCCACCATCACTTCCCCATCTCACTCCCCCATCCTAATCCCGTCACTCCCCAGCATCACTCCCCCAGCATCACTTCCCCAGCATCACTCCCCATTACATACACAGGCGTTAACAGCAAAGTAAGTAAATTTGTTGCTGACACACAACTAGGGCGTATAATATAATGAAATCTGACGAGGACTCACAAAAAAACTACAGGAAGACCTAAATAATTTTTTTTATGGACTGAAAAATATCAAATGTAATGTGGAAAATGTAAAGTTCTAAAGCTAAGAACTGGAAACAGAGAAACCATCCACCAGCAGAAGAACGGTGAGTGAGATTTAAGGGTGATGATGATAAGTAAG
>NW_024741924.1:270000-507500 GCF_018991925.1 Homarus americanus | reverse complement strand
CGAAAATAGATGTCATAACATAACAGGATTTTTAGGGAGTGGACAGCAGCAGAACAGAGGGAGGTGAGGGTTGGTCACTCAGCTAACACCACTACTCATAAGGCCCACCTGCGTCAGCCAGCTCCATGAACGATACTCCCCCACTGCCTCAATGACTGAACGACTGAGGAAAAATTTTACTCATTTTTTTTTTCTCACTAGCAGAGCGTAAATCAGGTCTTGATCATCCTACTTGTTATTCAATATCAAAATCTCCTAAAATTTGGAAAACGTGAACCCCTCAAAATCCAGGAACGAGTACCCCCCCCCTCTATTAAAAAATCCAATACATTGCTGGAAATTTCACTCGAAAATAAAATTGATTCTCTTGGAATTTTAATAAAGCAGAGTTTTAAACGTTTCCAGAGTGACTGAGTGACTGAGTGACTGGAGACGAAGCACAGACTAGGTTCAGGCAAAAGCTTCCTTCTCTATCATCCGTCGGTAATGACTCTATGACTCCTGCCTCATTAGCAAGTTTTTCACTGTAGTTGGTCAAATGGCTTGTAGTTTTAATTAGTAAAATAAAAAAAAATGGATTAAGATCCCATGAGTACGAGGGCCTTACAGTCATCGTACTCAAGGGGTTAGGACTTAAAGGTTGTCATCATACTCAAGGGGATAACGCCATCGTACTCAAGGGGTTAACGCCATCGTACTCAAGGGGTTAACGCCATCGTACCCATGGGCTAAGATTGGGGGTGGAGGGGAGGGGGCTTAAGGACTGGGAAACATTAAGAATTGAGCCTATTAGGCCTGGGTTCCAATTATATTTGGGACCAAGTAGAACTATAATGCTTAGGTCAGTTTAGAGACAGTTTAAACTTATATCTGAACCTCACAGCTTAAGAGAGGAGTTTATCATCACAGCTTAATCCTATGTTTTTTTTATAGCTTAACTTCACAACTCAACCTCATCAAAGAACCTCGCAGCTAAACCCTCACAAGTACTTCGTGTTTGGTTATAGCTTTAACCTTCGTCCTGCATTAAGTGTGAGACAAATGGTAGTTGTGTGGGTATCAGATGTAGTGCCATGGTGTGTGTATAGTGTGGAGTGATGTAGCGCCATAGTGTGTGTATAGTGTGGAGTGATGTAGCGCCATAGTGTGTTTATAGTGTGGAGTGATGTAGCGCCATAGTGTGTGTATAGTGTGGAGTGATGTAGCGCCATAGTGTGTATAGTGTGGAGTGATGTAGCGCCATAGTGTGTGTATAGTGTGGAGTGATGTAGCGCCATAGTGTGTGTATAGTGTGGAGTGATGTAGCGCCATAGTGTGTGTATAGTGTGGAGTGATGTAGCGCCATAGTGTGTGTATAGTGTGAGTGAGTGCCAGTGATGTATAGTGTGTGTATAGTGTGATGTAGCGCCATAGTGTGTGTATAGTGTGGAGGATGTAGCGCCATAGTGTGTGTATAGTGGAGTGATGTAGCGCCATATGTAGCGTGTGTGTATAGTGTGGAGTGATGTAGCGCCATAGTGTGTGGAGTGATGTAGCGCCAGTGATGTAGCCATAGTGTGTATAGTGTGGAGTGATGTAGCGCCATAGTGTGTGTATAGTGTGGAGTGATGTAGCCGCCATAGTGTGTGTATAGTGTGGAGTGATGTAGCGCCATAGTGTAGTGATGTAGTGTGTGTATAGTGTAGTGATGTAGCGCCATGTATAGTGTGCAGTGATGTATAGTGTGTGTATAGTGCAGTGATGTAGTAGTGTGTATAGTGTGCGCCCGAGTGTATAGTGTAGTGATGTACAGTGTGTGTATAGTGTGCCATGATGTAGCGCCATAGTGTGTGTATAGTGTGGAGTGATGTAGCCATAGTGTGTGTATATGATGTAGCGCCATAGTGTGTGTATAGTGTGGAGTGATGTAGCGCCATAGTGTGTATAGTGTGGAGTGATGTAGCGCCATAGTGTGTGTATAGTGTGGAGTGATGTAGCGCCATAGTGTGTGTATAGTGTGGAGTGATGTAGCGCCATAGTGTGTGTATAGTGTGCAGTGTATAGTTGGCTCCCGTAAATCTGGGGAATCTTAACAAACAATATAGAGGCACAGGTCCTGTATTTAGTTGTTGCGACTCCCCAGACGTAATGACACGTAAGGAGACAAGGGGAGGGGAGGTCCCTGGGCGCTGGACAGAGGACAGGAGACAGTTGCACCCACATAAAGCCTGGCACTATACTAAAGTCTCTTACACTTTCCTTGAGGATAAATAAAGTGGTAGATTTATACTGTGTAACCAACTGTTTCAGCCTTACATTGTACACTGCAGGACAGGTATTATTCACTCCACGTTAGGTTAATGAAAAGCGTCCATACTACATCAATTAATCTATGTAAACGTTGCCGGATCAGGTAATGAGTCAAATTATATCATTGTGGTCCCAGGCTACTGTGTGTACCTCACGTCTCACCGAGTAACTTCGAGGCTTCGGATTCACGAGTCGATACTCTCGGGGTTCACACCTGACGGAGACAACGTTGTGTGTACCAGTCGGAAATGTCGTCAACTGTACGTTATAAGAAGGCCATCTGGTGTGTGGACTAATAACTATGTGGGTGGTAGGAAGGTCTCATCATCATCACTATCATCATCATCATCATCATCATCATCATCATCATCATCATCATCATCAGGTTATACGGACACGCCACCCGAGTCGATTTTTTTAAAAATTTGCATTAGACATCTTCCCCAGTATATCTAGACAGACAATTAGCGGTGTATCACTCACTCATATGTAGAGATGTCCAGTTTGTCAGGTAACGTGGCAGTCAAGCAGCGTCACAATGCTAAAATTTCTTGCAGCCTAATTAACTGTCAGCCACTCACCTCAACGTTAGGTATCTTTTTAATTAACGTTCCTTTGATTTATCGTTTAACAGATTTTTTTTTGGGGGGGGGGGGAATAGTATACGTTAAGGATTATAAACAGATTTTGTACCATTTTCTACACCAATGACGTAAATGAATCGGAAGAAAATAAGTTACAGTAATAGTTTTACTGTGTGTTTAAGTGAAGGAAGTTTGTTTATAATGACAGTAAAACGACAAATTTATAAATGGTCAAGTACTGAATATGTCAATACCGTAGAGAACTTCTATCAGGGAAGCCTTGATATTAATAGATCTTACTTCACTACAGAAAAAAAATAATGGGATCACCCGATAATTAGTCCGTCCCAATTTATATCACCTGGTTTTAAACACCCTAATGTAACCCGGGGAAGGGGGGGGGGTCGATTAGGGTAAGGTAAGCATTAAGGCGTTTAATCACCAGGCGAAATAAGCTCGTGTGCCTAATATTTATGAGATGATCTAAAGTTTATTACTGGTTCTATCAATTCTGAGTTAATATTGTAGAAAAAACGGGAAAACTTAAGATAACGTTGAACTATTTAGCATAAACATCTTCTGGTCAGCAGCACCTCAGTAAGGACATAGTGACGAGGCCCTACGATAAAAATTTCTGTGACTTGAACTTTGTCATGAATCTTTGTTTACTTTTGGTTTAATGTTTATATCCCCAGGTAGTCCAGGTGATCTCCCCCCCAAAAAAAACTTTAAAACTGAACTTGTGTTTCCAGACATCAACCTTTTCATTATTACTTACAACTCTAAATTTCACGAGAAACTCCAGGCAAAATTGATACGTTCTATTTAACTTTTTATTCTTCCCTCTGTATAGTAAAGCTTAATCGTCAACATATTGCGTGAAGAGAGGTAAAGTTTTGCTACACTATGCGGCATCACGCTGTCAACATCGTGTATTCTTAACAACACGAGTAGTAATGCTTTTAAGGAATGTGATGGAGTGAGGTGTTGTTGTTATTGTCCCAGATCTTTCTTTTTCATCATCAAGAAACAGTGACTTACGAACCTTCTTGAGAGTATAAAGAAAGACATACAAATGAGACACAACTGTAAAAATTTCGAATGGCTAAATGTAACCCAGAGTTTATTGTCAGATATGAAGTAGGGTATTATGCTGTTGATCGGTTAAAAAAAACACACACACACACACACACACACACACACACACACACACACACACACACACACACACACACACATTATTTTCGGCAGGTAACTCAAACACAGGTGTCGACCGAACATACTGGTGCAGGCAGTGAGTGTATGTGTTCAGCCGGAGATGCTTTGTTCAAAACCCAATACAGGTTTTCCACACATAAACAAGTTTTGTTTTTACGGTGGACACTCAAAGGCAGAACGTGTGTATGAGTGGACGAATAACACCACATGTCAAGGGGTACAGGTGTAAACAAATATTAATTGACAGAGGATAACGTCACGATAGCTGAACCTTGACGACTTATAGAGTACCTAACCTAACCAGAGTTAACTAACCTACTGTAACCTAACCTAACCTAACCAAAGTTAACTAACCTACTGCAACCTAACTTAACTATTCTTACCTAAGTTTTCCAAATATAATTAACCTTAGCTAAATTACCCTAACTTAACTTGAACCAAATAGCGATAAAAAATTCGATATCGTAATAATAGCCACTCCGTTTTGCATCAATTGGCCTTTAATTGGTGAGGTGATAGAGGCCAGATGTTATCCTCGTGTTTGTGTTGCTTGCTTGTGTTTTGTTCGTCTCTATTCTCTTTCATTTTAATTGTCGATCAGTCAAGCAAGTCTTCGTGTGACTAGTGTGTTTACATCTCGCTGACCTTAATGAGGAAAGCAATTTAGTGTTATCCCATGAATAAACACGTGCCTTGAAAGTCACTAATTAAAAAAAAAAAAAAAACCTGTCTTTTACTGCAGAACTTAAAATAAATCTCTGCGAATAGGCAGATTCTCAGAAGATATTAACTATAAACGACATTCTGTTCTATTGAAAAAGTCAAGCTGGTCTTCGTGTCACAAATTTCTGTCATCAAAAGGAAGCAACATGAACTGAGGCTCGTTAAGTTTATCAAAGATTTAATGCAAATCACAAAAACCAAAGAAAAGATTCCAATGCTCAAGGTTTCTGAGGAAAAAAAAACCCAACCCTGGCTTTGAGGAGCAGTCGTACCCAGGAGCACCAACCATCACAAACTATACAATTATACTCAAACGTCACAGTTGTATGTCTTGGAAAATTGAAACAGATTACTTGGTCTACTACGAATTTCCTTAATGAACTTATTCAGAAGTGATGGATGTCTACGTTATTGGATGTACCATTTTCTTATTTTTGGTATGAGCCATAATTCTCCCTCATCCTCGGCGACTGAACGCGACAACATCTATTATTACTGACAACACTCTGTTTACCCCCCCCCCCCCTACTACCACCATCACCAGCACGATGATAACCTTGTGTGTGGATAATGATGCACTCAACTTTATATTATACCTTCAACGCCACTACTATTACGAGGAAGAGGGTACTTTACCGTATAATGAAAGAGAGAGAGTGAGAGAGAGTGAGAGTACCTTTCATTTTGTGTAGGGTTAAGCTAGTACAGGAAAACTTAGCTCGGTATTACTGGCCACACCGCTCCCTGACTACAGCCACTCAAATAATTCTTGGAAGTTGAACTTGACGTTTCCCAGAAGTGATGCCTACAGTATGCCATGAAAGGTTATATACGAAGGATTTGCTGTTCGTAAGGGGAACATCATACTTGTGTTATTACCTCACTCGAGTACACTTTAGTAAGAATTCTTGTTGTAATATAAGCTGTTGGAAATATTATCTCAAAGTATAAAATATTGACTAACACAAAAGGTCACTGTCATTATCTAGGGTCTCACGTTGCATTGTATACTTTGATTATTTTTTTGACTTCACTTCAAAATTATCTATATTTCATTATTATTTATAGACTAAAACTGTGGGTTATAGTTTTATAGTCTGTTAATCTATTTTTGTGTAAATTACCACAACTTTTATATTTTTTCTCCGCCTTATTGAAGTATAGTATAGCAGCTTCTTGGGTCTGTAGAGATCTAAGGCTATCATAAGGTACAAATTCATGGCCTTAGAAATTATTTAAATGGGAATAGAAATTATGTATATATGCTTACCATAGTTTGTTAATCAAGACTTTATAATTGTTTTCCAGTCATTGATATATTTTGTGGTGAGATTGGCTGGTTGTCTCGACTGACTGACTGACTGACTGACTGACTGACCCATCCTTGTTTACACTTCTTTACTATCTATCTCTTGTAAATATACCCAATCAATATTAACACATTTTCTACAGTTTTACACACGTGCTTACCTTAATAGCAAATGGAAATAGTATAATAAAAATGTAAACTCGGAAGGTCATCAGTAATTGTTGTGTCAAGGTGGTAACATAATGTATTCTGCTCGTGTGTGTGTGTGTGTGTGTGTGTGTGTGTGTGTGTGTGTGTGTGTGTGTGTGTGTGTGTGTGGCTGGTAAGAGGGAAATATCGAGACTGGGGGTAATTACCGGCACATGTTATGGTGTTAATCTTCAACCTAATTATCCTATATAATACTCCTACTTTATTCTACTCTCTTATAATAATAATACTAATACAGGTATACTCAAGACCCCGTACCTGGTGAAATAAACTGAGGAGGGAAAAAAAATAAATTCATATATCGTGGGTGTTTTCATTTTCATTATGTCGACTATTTTTTTTTCCTTTATTTTTATCAACTTGTTCTGTTTTTACATTAAAATCTTCCCTTTCTCTTCATATCGGAGTAGCAAAGCAATTACCACGAAGAGGATTAAAGAAAATTGGATCTTTGTTACCATATTTCACAACACACACACACACACACACATATTAATGAACCGGGACACCCAGAGCAATCAAACAATCATAAAGTGCACCGCCATATTTACACTATCGCTGGCCACTGTAACATCGAGTCCAGTGAGGTTTGTTCCTTTGATGTAGGAGTCATGAGATGGGCCGGCACGGTGACACTAAGGCTGGCACTTTGACACTAAGGCCGGCACTGTGACACCAAGGCCGGCATCGTGACACTAAGGCCGGCATCGTGACACTAAGGCCGGCACTGTGACACACCAAGGCCGGCACTGTGACACTGCACTCGGCCTGTGATGAGGCCGGACTGTGACACTGACACTAAGGCCGGCACTGTGACACCAAGGCCGGCATCGTGACACTAAGGCCGGCATCGTGACACTAAGGCCGGCACTGTGACACTAAGGCCGGCACTGTGATACCAAGGCCGGCACTGTGATACCAAGGCCGGCACTGTGATACCAAGGCCGGCACTGTGATACCAAGGCCGGCACTGTGATACCAAGGCCGGCACTGTGATACCAAGGCCGATACGACACTAGAGCCCAGCTATTGGTATTTGGGGTCACCTGTTGTTATTGTTGTGTTGTCTTACCCAGGAAGGTTAGAGCTGCCATGTTGGAGCGGTTCATGATAACATTTATATGACTGTGTTATCCTTACCTTTTATTACTCTTTTATAAGATTGACGATATTAATATTCTTTCATTAAGTTTTATTGGCTACCTGACCTGACCTGATCTGATCTGACCTGACCTGACCTGACCTGACCTGACCTAACCAAACCAAACCAAACCTAACCTAACCTAAATATGTCTTCTGTTTCATATAAAATCTCTATCTTTTATGTTCAGTTCTTAAGGAAAAAGATAATTTTGAACGAGGTCTTGTGTTCCTTACATTCAGTATGGCAGACACTTCTCTTATTTCACTCATTGACATTTCATTTTTCCCAAGACATCAACAAATTCTTGCTTGTCAATTTAGGAGACGAAGTCATCCATAATGATTGTGAAATGGGTTTTTCCTTTTTCAGCCAAAGTTCCTTCCATTTTTATAGAATTCTTCCATTTCTCCACCCGAATAGTTATGATGTTGGGCCATACGTCTAGTGGGGTGCTTGGGAACTTATATATATTGTTTTAAAGACACATTATTATTCACTCTGGTATACTTGTGACTCCCATAATGTTATTCTTTGCTTTACTATGATCAAGGAACTCTGTGCCTCTAATATATTTGGTTTCATTTCCCTCGGTAACAAATATCAGAGAGCTTGTTATTCTGCCCAGGGATTTTCAGCATCTGTTACCCCACATGCAGGTACATTCACTAACTAGACAAGGGGATGTATAGCTTGCTGTGAGTTTATATTATTAGAGGTGCAGATTATAACATGCAACACTATGCTGGCCAGAGGCGGGTTTGCTATACACCAGCACTCTCACTCTAGCAGGACTTTGGCATACGAAGTTCTGATCACTGTTGCCATGTTGTCATCACTATACTGGTGGAAGGTCTCCCTCAGCGTCCTCTCTCGAGTGTTTGTCGACTTCTTCACTACTCTTCCAGGTGTATTGGAAATTGTTCATGATATTTAATGACATAATATCCTGACGTCTACTCATTATTCTGCGACCTCAAAATTTCTTAACTTAAAAAAAAAAATCACCTGTTGTTTCCTTACCTATAGTTACCTGCTCCCTGTGGTATTTAATTAAGTCATTTCCTTGACCCGCTTTCAAGCTGGTTTTCTTGGCACCTGTCATTTCATTTTCTTCCTTGTTTTAATTACTCTTACTGTAGCATGAAATCCCAACCATTTATTTTACTTTCTGTTCATATACTTGAGGAGTTGTTCTCATCATATTTCTCCTGTGTCAGTATCGTCAATCAAATCTTATCGTATTTCTCTTGTTTGTACTTGTCACTTGCCTTGTCTCACTTCATTCTGTTATTTTTCTCATTATCTTTTGTTCTCTTCTTCGCTCTGTGTTTTTATTTATGTATTTTTTGTCTTCATATTCCACCCCAAGAGATTCTGTATAATAGTTAGATCATCAGAATGTTCCACCAAGCTTCTCAAATCAATTTTACTCTTGCAATCCTTATATAGTAACCCAACGATACAGTTGTACAAGTAGTATTATTTTTACCCATATTTGCATAGTCAGGGCACTCGATAAACTTGACATACAGTACAGACAACCAACAACCGGCCGATCAGTTTGACGTCAGTAGTGGGGAAATTTCTTGAATCAATTATAGCAGATAGCATCCGAGCGCATCTAGAGAAAAGCAAATTATTCTACGACTCGCAACATGGGTTTACAAAGGGAAAATCTTGTCTTACAAATCTGCTGACGTTTTTTAGGAAAGTCTTCGAAGTAGTAGATAATGACGAAAATTACGATGTTATTTACTTAGACTTTAGCAAAGCATTTGACAGAGTACCGCATCAGAGGCTTCTGAGAAAAAATAAGGCTCGTGGTATCGAGGGGAAAGTTTTAAATTGGATAAAATCATGGCTCACCGATAGAACGCAGAGGGTCAGCGTAGATGGTGTTAAATCTGAGTGGGGCCGTGTAACCAGTGGGGTTCCCCAGGGGTCAGTACTAGGCCCACTCTTGTTCAGAATCTACATAAACGATCTAGATACTGGGATCAGCAGTGACATAAGCAAGTTTGCGGATGACACCAAAATGAATCTAGGTAAATTTCTCGAAATCAATTGCTCGACAGTAAATTGCTCGAAATCAATTGCTCGAAAAATAATTTCTCGAACTATCAATTGCTCGACAGTAAATTGCTCGAAATAATTTCTCGAACTCGACAGTAAATTGCTCGAAATCAATTATTTAACGGTTGAATACTGAAGCATTTCGAAGCTCGAAGCACCACGTCAGCTGAGCACTGCGCCTGCGCCGTCTAACGACACGTCAACGTAGCAGGTTATATAAGGAGCCACAACACTCACCTTAGCAGTTATACATTTGAATTTCTAGTTGAAAATGAAATTTTTCCAGATGAACTTCAAGGAGTAGTGGATCATTTTGAAGACACGTGGATTGGGCGGCCGTATAGACGCAGCCGTAGACGTGCTCCTTTGTTTAAACATGAAATGTGGAACTGTTTTGATAATGTTGTAGAAGGAATGTCGAAAACAAACAATGCAATTGAAGGGTGGCACAACAGTTTTGAACATCAATTAAGTGCTCGTCATCCGTCTATTTGGAAGTTTATAGATGGACTAAAGAGAGAACAAAGTTACAAGAATTGCGAATAGAACAACATGTGGGAGGAGTCAGTACAGCTGGGGGCAGAAAAAAGTACCGTGACTGCGCAATGCGATTAAAGAATATTGTATCAAACTATGACGAAACAAACAATGTAGAAGAATATTTAAGAAGTGTTGCATACAATATTTCATACTAATAGAGTAAATATTGGCAATAATACATTATTATTTTTTTAAGTATGCAGAACAACAAAAATAATAAAAATGTACCCATTCTTATTTTAAACTATGACGAAACAAACTGTTCGATTAACAATAATAAAGTTGTATTTCTTTATCTTATTTTTGGATATTCTTCATTAAACCACTATTTTCGAGCAATCTGCCTTTCGAGCAATTGATCGTTCGAGATATTATTTTTCGCGCAATTGATTTCGAGAAATTTACCGGATACCCACCAAAATAGGGCGGCAGATTAATTCAGGGCAGGATGCAAATGCATTACAGGAGGATCTAAATAAACTGCAGGGGTGGTCTGATAAATGGCAAATGAAATTCAACACCAGCAAGTGCAGCGTACTTAATATTGGAAGAACAAATACTTATAATGTATAATGTATACATCAACCTAGAGAAGTCGACTTGTGAAAGAGACCTAGGGGAACTTGTAAGCCCGGACCTACGGCCTAGAAAACAGTGCGTTAATGTTCGAAATAAGGCAAACAGAGTATTGGGTTTTATATCTAGAAGTGTAAGTAATAAGAGTGCAGAGGTCTTATTACAACTATATTTTGCGCTAGTCAGGCCGCACCTCGATTATGCGGTTCAGTTCTGGTGCCCTTATTATAGAATGGATATCAATTCACTAGAGTCGGTGCAGCGAAGAATGACGAAAATGATTCCGGGACTTAGAAACCTTCCATATCAGGATAGGTTAAAGAAACTTAACTTGCATTCCCTAGAAAGACGAAGGGTGCGGGGAGATATGATAGAAGTATTAAGTGGGTGAAAGGAATCCATAAAGGGGATATAGATAAAGTTCTTATAATATCCGAGCAGGATAGGACTCGTAGCAACGGATTTAAGTTGGATAAGTTTAGGTTTAGGGGGGAGATAGGAAGAAACTGGTTCACAAATAGGGTGGTGGACGAGTGGAACAAGCTTAGCAACTTTGTAGTAAGTGCTGGGACTCTGGAAAGTTTCAAAAAGAGGCTAGATAGATTCATGGATGATAGAGAGTGGTAGTAACTCTCGACAGGAGCTGCCATGCACAAGCCAACCGGCCTATTGCAGACTCCTTATTTTCTTATGTTCTTCTTATGTTCTTAACAACAACCCGCCACAACCCACAACACCAACCCACAACACCAACCCACAACACCCTGAGAGGAATATACGAACAACACTGCAAGATTCACACCCACGAAACCTACTTGACAAAATTTCAGACAAATGCATTTCTTGTGTTTTTCTGTCACATAACAATAACAACTTAGCGGTACAGTGAAACCTCTATTTAACGGAATACATGGGAAGAAAAAGTCCGTTATATCAAGGGTCCGGATATGTGAGACCACCATCTAATGAACTACATAGAGATGAAAGTCCGTTATATCGAGAATCCGGTTGATGTGAAACCTCCATCTAACGGATGATATATAGAGAGAAATCCGTTCTATGCATGTTTCACAGTATTTATAAAGAGGATAATTAATGTTGAATTATATACTCAGGTGAAACACAACGAAGGGATGTTGTACTCGGTAGCATTAAGGTATAATCAGTAAGGGAATGAGGAAGGCCAACTCAAGTCATTATATAAACACAGTGTAAAATACCTCCTTGCATATAGCCCATGTTATTGAACCATAAATTTACTAAGAATACTGTACATATTGCCTCTACCATCTGGCGACAATTTATGATGTTATTACTCACTGATGATGCTCTCTGAGGCTTCAAGAACACTATAATAAGGTTAGGTTAGGTTAGGTCAGGTCCATATTTCACTAAGCACATTTATTATGGGGATAAGTATGATAATGTCTGTTATTATGTGTTATTATACCTAGTTTTCTACCTTATGGCTGTGGAGACACTCATACGGTCACTAAATCTTGTGTGTGTGTGTGTGTGTGTGTGTGTGTGTGTGTGTGTGTGTGTGTGTGTGTGTGTGTGTGTGTGTGTGTGTGTGTGTGTGTGTGTGTGTGTGTGTGTGTGTGTGTGTGTGTGTGTGTGTGTGTGTGTGTGTGTGTGTGTGTGTGTGTGTTTAGCTCGTTACCGACATGCACTCAGGTGACACTGACTCCTTCATCACACTGAACCCAAAATACTTAAGAGATCAATAAATATGTTAATAAACCAAAGCGAGATGGGAATAAAAAGAGAAGATTTCATTTCACAAAGTTTTACGATATTGCTGTAAAGTTTCCCCTCTTGGTTCAATAACTTTCAGTATTTTTAACAACTTTGGTTCGTAATTTCAATTCATGCGTTTAAGAGAAAAACAAAACAAGATAAATAAAGCAATATTCTTAAACAGAGAAATATACTTTGAGTGTTTATACTTTGTGAAGTTATTTAAAACCCGTTCAGATATATTTTTTTAAAAGTGAAAGAATAAAGAAGAAATATAATCAATGTAAAATATGGATGAAGGTTATATTTTACAAGTCAGTTATTGAATACATTAACATTTTCAATACTGCGTTTGATGTGGATAATAAACTGCACTTGGGAGAGGTGGTGTAGTGTGACCCTAATGCATACATACATACATAATTACATACATACATACATACATACATACATACATACATGCATACATGCATACATACATACATACATACAAACAAAAACTGACCACCCTGTTCACCTGTCAGTGTGAGTAACAAATATCAAAGAATTTAATTTTCAGTTTCAAAATTTAAACTTCACTTTAATTATACAAAAGGTGAAGTAAATTGGTTATGGCGGCGACAGATTGGTACAGGTATCAGAAACTTTATTTTAGTGTGTGTGTGTGTCTGTCTGTTTGATGGTCGACATTTTCATTTCATCCGGGGTATAAAAGCTCTGGCGTTGCTTTGATCATCAGAGACCAACAAAACTCTTCATTGTACATAATTTCTTCCTATGCTTAATAACTGAACTACAAAGTCGAGGTGATTAGGTTGGACTGTAAACACAATATCTCACACACACACACACACACACACACACACACACACACACAGCGGGAAAATTATAAACGTGTAAGCTTGGCTTCTCAGAATGGTCGTGGTTTTATTGAAGATGGTGTCTTACCCTGTCCAAAATTGTCTCAAGTCTACTGAAGATTATAACCCCATAAATTGACCGAAAAAAAAAATGATCATCATACTCGTTCTAGATATTTATGATATGAAAAATGCTTACCAAGTTTTATTCTGATCTCCTAAGACTCCCTCAAGTTGATAAGCGGATGTGGCGTAAATAACACATGATGTAAAATATAATATGACATTGGTATACAAATTACTGTAGGTGCTTTAAGTATACACGGGTGTTTTGCCATCGTGAGAAAATAATAAGAGTTAATTGAACTTGCTGTGGAATTTACTTTATGAGTATGTGAAGCAGAAGGGTGACTGTTGAAGGGAGGTAATAGTGATTGTAGTAAGAAAAGAAAGGGAGGAAGAGGGAACGTGTGTGTTTGAACAAGAGAAGGAGAGAGACGTAAAGAATTCTGAAGTAGGGGGTCAGAAGGAGATGGCTAAGACAGTGGTTGGTTAATTCCTTTATTAATACAACTCGGGAAGAGAAATTATGGCTTAAAGACAACTGAGACTTAGAGAGAAAAAGTATTAGATCCTATTTGTATGTAATGGGATGAATAAGGTTTAAGCAAGGCAAGAAATGTCATAAGGAACTTCACTAAACTCATTATACCCATACGAGTTTGTTGGCCCTTGACGGAACCAATCTCGGAAGTAAGCAAAATTTGGATAATTTAACACAGAAGCTACACTAAGGTTGATGTTATATTTAGGACGGTAAGAGAGAGAGAGAGAGAGAGAGAGAGAGAGAGAGAGAGAGAGACACTGATGGTTGGGTAAGTGAGACAAGGAGGAGGAGAAGGAGGAGGATGATGATAAGGGTGAATGCTAATAAAAGTATGAAGGTGTTTATTGACAAAAGGGGAGTCAGAATGGTATATGATTGGTAGGGGAGAAATTAGCAAGGGTTCAGAGCTTCAAGAAACTGCTGACGAGCTCTGGCAGTTGGGACGGAAGAATTTATGTTGAGGAAAAGGGGAGACGAGTAAGTGCCCTAGGTGATGATGATAATGATAATAATAATAGTAATTTAAAAAATACTGTACACCCACGCAGTACGGTACATACATACATACATACATACATACATACATACATACATACATACATACATACATACATACTTACATACATACTTACAAGATTTTGCATATTTGAAGACAGTGCTTAAACGATTCTAAACATACACCTTAGGAAAATAACAGTTTTCATGGTTCCACAATTCTCTATATACCATTAACTCATTCTATCTGTCTATTTTCATCTTAGCTTGAAAGTTTTCGACAGGATACTCCACCTAGTTTTGTTCCCACTCTTATGTTTACACGTGAAGATGCAAGGTGCAGTGTGGCCAGGCTGTTACAGTAGGTGGTATATAATTAATCTGTATAGAATTATTATGAACATTTTTCTATCTTGGATTATATTTCTGTATTATAGTGACTTCCGTTGTACTCTTAAGTGACTTCACCAAACTGTGATAATTTTAATGGCACTTTCTGATGGTTCGGCTCGTAACCAGGTGTGAAATGACTAAAAAATTTCAATCTCAGCCTCAGGTAATGTTTTAAAAGTTTTCTTCGTCTTCGTGGATTTACTTTAAACCCGGTCACGTGTGTTATAGCCTCTTATATTGTGAGTTTAATGGTAGCTTAAGTTTTCTCAGGGCCAGTATAGTAAACCTCGGCTGAATGGTAACAGTAAGACGTGGGTTGTTGGTGGTCATAACCTAGTCGAGTGTTTACTGTAATATCTTCCCGGCGTGGTGTAGAATAATAAATATATCCCAGTGGAAAATTAAAGTTTGAATCTCAATATAATATAACAAACTACTTCCACAAGTGAACTATAAATATTACAAGAGAATTTTAATACTGTAGTGGCGGCTATTTTTTTTATTTTGGAGGCCGGTATTATTTTTTGTTCTTAGCAATTTTTTGGGGGGTCGGGGACATTTATACACATTAGTTTATGTTTTCCTTTTTAGAATTATAAAAAAAATCAGAGAAAAATTACATTCTTGTAAATGCTATTCACTGGAAAAAAAATTATTTGATGTGATGATGACAGCCATCTTGAAATATTATCACTGGCTACCTCCTCCTGACATAAGAAAACTATTCGTATCATTTCACCACTTATCAGCTCACAAGCCTTTTGGTCGGTTGGTCTGGTCTTTGTTACTTTATTATGACGTTTATTGTCGGTGTTAGTACAGGAGGAAACAGGAGTACCCAGAGAAAACCTGCGATATCTGGTAAAGGTTACTCTGGATAACACCCTTCTCACGTATATCCAGGGCCGAGGACTGAATCCAGGACATTGTTGTGAGAGGCACGTGCGTTATTGCTATACTCTATCAACTTTTTCTCCACGGTGTGTCTAGGGAACCTTTAAACAGCGTCGAAAATTGTGTACATACGGTAAATTGGTGCAGGAGGATATACCAGACACCCCTTGACAACAGACGTCCCTTGACACCAGACGCCCCTTGACATCTGACGCCCCTTGACACCAAACGCTCCTTGACATGTTACGCCCCTTGACACCAGACGTCCCTTGACACCAGACGCCCCTTGACATCTGACGCCCCTTGACACCAAACGCTCCTTGACATGTTACGCCCCTTGACACCAGACGTCCCTTGACATCTGACGCCCCTTGACACAAAAAGCTCCTTGACATGTGACGTCCTTGACACCAGACGTACCTTGACGCAAACGTTCCTTGACAACAGAGCGCCCTTGACGCAGACGTACCTTGACACCAAACGTTCCTTGACACCAGACGTCCCTTGACACCAGACGTACCTTGACACCAAACGCTCCATGACATGTGACGCCCCTTGACACCAGATGTCCCTTGACACCAGACGTCCCTCGACACCAGACGTCCCTTGACACCAAACGCCGTCTTGACACGTGACGCCCCTTAACACCAGACGCCCCTCGACACCAGACGCCCCTCGAGCAGGTCCAACCACAACGAGGCGAAAGACAGTAACTCAGCAGTGTGTTGAGGGACATGGTTCAGCCAACTTAGGTATGTGCGTCACTGAGACACGACTCCGTATGACGACTCTCACGGGGGCTGTTACTGGTGATCCTCGCATAGAGAAGAGTTTATGGGGATACATAAGTGAAGCAGAAGGTATAGTGGAGAAGAGGATAAAAGAAAGGACTCAACGTGGAGGGAGGAAGATGCAGTATATAGAATAAAGATAATTATGGAGATTTTACACAATAAAGCAACAAGAAAATTCGTAAAATATCACTAAAGTTTGATACGATTTTTTTGGGGGGAGTATATTTCTTTTGTTTATATTAGGTAGAGAGTGTTGAATTTCCCACAGTTTATCTCACAGAATAGTTGATGGTTAAATAACGAAGGATAATTGAAGACACAAGTATATACAGACTATAAAGGTGAAATTCATATGAAAAACAAAGCAAACGAAAACATAACATCAGCTGTGATTTCCTGGCGCCACTGTCTCCCCCCCTTCCCCTCCTCCTTTCTCCCGTTCTCCCCTCCCCCCCCTCCCTCCCCTTCCTCTTCCCCTCCCTTCCTTTCCACCTCCCATAGGGCCTTGTTATGATGTCTTATATTTCTCTTCTCCAATTCACTCACCATTTAGCTTTCCTTCTCTTCCTCCTCGGACCTTCCCTCCACCTTTTTCTTTTGTTCTGCCTCCATATTCCTTCCTCCTTCTCTTCCACTTCCCTACTCCTTTCCCTGTTTCTTCTTCCTTTTCCCTTCACCTCCCTCCTTTTCCTCCTTTCCTCTGCCTTTCCTCCCTCTCCCCGGCTCCTGTTCACTTTTCCTTCACCTCCTTCTTCCTTTCCTGTATTCCTTTCCATCTATCTCTCTCTCTCCTCCTTCTTTCCTGTGTTCTTCCTCCTCTCTTCCTTTCATCTGCCTTTATCTCTCCTCCTTTCCTCAATCCTTCCCCTCTTCTCCTTTCCCCAAACCCTTCCTCTTTTCCCTCCTCTCCCCCCTCATTCCCCTTCCTCCTTCCCCAACCCTTCATCCTTACTCCTCCTCTCCCCCATACTGTATACTTAAAATTCTCAACAGGTTTCCTCTGGTTCCCGTTGAGCAGTACACAACTGTCAGTGGGGCGACTTATGTTGGACTCTCACCGTATTGTTTTACTTCCGTCTGTAGAATTTTCCCTCTCGATAGATTGTTGTTGTTTTCTGCTTGTATTTTCTCACTCCCTCCTTCCCCCTCCCCCCTTTCCTTCCCCTCCTTCTATATCTTCCCTCCTCTTCCTCTCTATCTCTCTCCTTGTGCATCTTCCCTCCCACTTTAGTCCAAATCTCTCTACCTCCATTCCTCCCTCCTTTCTCCTCTTCCTACATTCCTCCTCCTTCTGCATCTCCCTCTTCCTCCTTCTCCATCTCTTCTCTCCCTCCACTTCTCTCCTCCTTCTCCTATTCCTCTTCTTCCCTGTTTTCTTCTACACTTCTCTTCATCTCCTTCCCATCCCTCCTCCTATCCCCCCTTCCCCACTTCCCTCCTCCATCCCCTCCCCTCCCTGTCCACACTCCTGCTACACATCCCTCTTCCATCTCCCTCTTCCTCCTTTCCTTGTTTTCTCCCCCTTCTCCATCTCCCTCTTCACTTCCTCACTCTAGCCCACCCCTTCCCTTCACCCCTCCCCACTTCCGCTACATTGCCTCCTAGTGCGGCAGATATTGGAACAATCTTTCAAATTGTGAAATATGTCGAAGGAGGTTTGTCAGATATAATTCTTCGTGGGTGTATTTCTCAAAGACCCTCATCGGATAATTTAAAAGTATCCAACAAGCCGATCGAGCTTAATTTGGCGGACAATGGCTCTTTAAAATGATTTAATACTCTGGGATATTTTGTCAATTGGAATGTTGATTGGTGGAAGACAGTACAGAGAGACACTGACGGATTCCTTTTTAATGATAAGGACCATCATAATTTTTACCGTGGTTGAGGGAGATATGAAATAACTGGTCAGCAGATCAACACACAAACACAAAACTTGACTCACTTTTATAATTCTCTTGATTGAACGAATTTGAGCTAAAATAAGTCATTACAAATACATAAACATTATACACAATACAAATATATGTTGTACTATAATGTACACATAAAGCAGGAGACGTCCCCAAAACAGTGATATATAAACAATATATTTGTGTTGACTAGGGGATCAGAACTGAGATTGTGGGTGTGGCATAACAGAGCAGTTTGTGACGGAATCATTCGGTTCGGGTCTCACGACAGACAGGTAAGATATGTGGTTTATGAATTTATTTATATTAATTTTATAGTATTATCGTTTCTATTCTAGTAGGAGCCAATAACACGTTTTTTTAATTTATTACTTTTCACGATTATTGGGTTATATAGACAAGCGTAAGGAAGACTAGCGGAACGGCATATTATGAATTCGTGTCTACACTTTCAGATGTCTCTATGTCTCGACAATTGGGGTTTGCTTGCTCCAGTGAACTGATTCTGCCCCATCAGCATCTTTCCTCTCCCCTGCAGTTGTTTGGTGTCAGAAGATGTGGGTCAACCAGCCACTAAGGTCTCTCCCTGAACGTGTGTTACAGGAGTGAGGCTCTGGCTGGCTGGCTGGTGATAGATAGTGAGTCGTGTTCTTTGAGTAAATAGGAACAGTATAACACATTTTCAGGGACACTAACTGTTGATGATGATGAGTTACAGTATAACACGTGTTGATGATGACAGGTGACAGTATAACAGATGTTGATGATGATGAGTGACAGTATAACACGTGTTGATGATGATGAGTGACAGTATAACATTTGTTGATGATGATGAGTTACAGTATAACAGGTGTTGATGATGATGAGTGACAGTATAACAGGTGTTGATGATGATGAGTGACAGTATAACACGTGTTGATGATGACAGGTGACAGTATAACAGGTGTTGATGATGATGAGTGACAGTATAACACGTGTTGATGATGATGAGTGACAGTATAACAGGTGTTGATGATGATGAGTGACAGTATAACACGTGTTGATGATGACAGGTGACAGTATAACAGGTGTTGATGATGATGACAGTATAACACGTGTTGATGATGATGAGTGACAGTATAACACGTGTTGATGATGATGAGTGACAGTATAACACGTGTTGATGATGATGAGTGACAGTATAACACGTGTTGATGATGATGAGTGACAGTATAACACGTGTTGATGATGATGAGTGACAGTATAACACGTGTTGATGATGATGAGTGACAGTATAACACGTGTTGATGATGACAGGTGACAGTATAACACGTGTTGATGATGACAGGTGACAGTATAACACGTGTTGATGATGACAGGTGACAATATAACACGTGTTGATGATGACAGGTGACAATATAACACGTGTTGATGATAACAAGTGACAGTGTAACAGGTGTTGATGATAACAGGTGACAGTGTAACAGGTGTATAAGAAGAAACACAACAACTCAAACACCTGGTCTTTAAATCTGCCAAAATGTCCAAAAGACCTTACCTTCTCTCCACCTACCCTCCCCTACCTCCCACTCCCACTGCATCGCCAAGTCGCTCTCATCCTAAGTTATGTTCTTTCCGTAATCTCTAAAAACCATTTCGAGTTATGAGAGTTTTCCCGAACAGGTCACAAACACCGATAAGACTTAAATTTATTTGACCTTTAACCTCGTTTATCGTGGTGTAGGAACCCTTGGAAACTTACTAAAACAAGTCTCAGTTCCTTAAAAGTTCCAACCTTAAACTTTTTATTTATTTTTTCCTCCTTTGACATATAATAGTAAAGGTATATAATTGACTCATCTAAGTTACAGCACATAAATGACATCCAAAATGACATATAAATTGCACTGAGACTCTACCAAAATAAACACATTCTTGTATCATTACTTAAAGAAGAATTTATACACATAGACCTCTGAGAATTTAAACCCAGACAAGGCTATAAGGTTTGTAACCCACCATCTAAAACTCGAGCTAAAGTCAACCTTATGATAGAGTCTGTTATGGCGTAAATTACTCTAGTTGTTGGATTACGCTGATTAATAGTTCAGATTATGGTAATAAGCTGTTAGTTAATGCTAGTAATTCATAGTATGGGAGTATATTGCTAGTTCATCTTTTTTTAGTTGAAGTAATTACAGTGTGTTGCTAGTTGATGTCATGTCGTTAGTTCAGATTATACTAATGGTCTGTGTACAGTATAGATAAATAATTCTCTCACCACCACCACCACTACCACCACTACTACCACCACCACCACCACCACCACCACCACCACCACCACCACCACCACAGGAGAGCGTTAGGTAGCGAGGGAGGAATGACCCCCAATTATCTGTCCTTCCGTCACATACAGTATAATATAACGTTAAGAGAAAGAGAGACACACTACAGTACACCATCACTATAGTGTTTCTTGTGTGTTTCATCTAAAAAAAAATTGTGTATTTATTTATTTTAATTTGGTTGGTTTTATTATACGTATTTATTCCTTTAATTATTATTTGTTTTTAATTCTTTAACCTTTGTGTTGTTATTTTATGGTAAGTTGGGTTTGGTGGATCACGTGAAGATTAGACACCCTAGTTTATTTTATCTGATGATTATATTACACAATGTTACCTGGGGGGGTTAGGTTAGTTTAGGTTAGGTTAGGTTAGGTTAGGTTATGGTAGGTTAGGTCAGGTTAGGTTAGGTTAGGTTAGTTTAGGTCAGGTTAGGTTATGTTATGTTATGGTAGGTTAGATTAGGTTAAGTTAGATTAGCATTGAGGTATTTAATCGTTACGTGAAATAAACTAGACAGCTTAATCTTCACGTGATTCCTTGTTTTACTCTCTCCAAAATATAACTTTATCAGCAATTGTGTTTTTGTCTTTAAGCTGGGGTAAGCTTTTTCAGCATAGGAGTAGTGAGGAAGTCATATCTCCTGACCAGCTGACGTGTCTGACTTACTGATGACTTCAACACAATGGTTCACCTGATGATTCCCCCCCTCCACCCCTCACTCTCGCCCTCCCCCTGCCTCCCCCTCCTTCCCCTCCCTGCCTCCCACTCCTTCCTCCCTGCCTCCTCCTCCTGCCTCCTCCTTCCTCCTGCCTCCTCCTGCCTCCTCCTTCCTCCCTGCCTCCCCCTCCCCTGCCTTCCAGCTTATTTCTTATAAAAAGATTAACCACCATAACTTTATTTGGGGGACGAGGTTAGGTTGTTAGGGTTAGGTTAAGTTAGGCTAAGCTGAGGTAGAATAACAATATGAGAGAGAGGATAAGACGTAGAGAGAGAGAGAGAGAGAGAGAGAGAGAGAGATTGGAAGGACTAAGAATGAGAAAATGGGGAAGGAATGGAATGGAGAAAGCAAAATAAAGAGGAGAAAACGAATAAAGTTAGCTAAAGATGAGAGAGAGAGAGAGAGAGTGTGTGTGTGTGTGTGTGTGTGTGTGTGTGTGTGTGTGTAATAATAATAATAATAATTAACGGTTTATTGAAAGAGCTTGGCAGCCAGAAGGCTGAAAATATACAGTTACATATTTGGGGAATTACATGAATTACAAATAATATACAAGTGACATAAGTGACACAAATAAGACATATGTGTGTGTGTGTGTGTGTGTGTCGAAAAACCACCAACAGAAAATATGGTCTAGACTAAACAGTAACTATAAAATGAAAACATGAGGTAAGAACGGCATTAAACTCCTACAAACGTCGACAATTATCACAAAAGGACATCAAAGGACCTGTAAATCCTTAAAGAGATTGGCCAGATCCTATAGGAAGCTTACGACGTGTTGAACGATGACCTGGAAGACGGTAAAGCAGATAATAGAATTGACAGGAATTTTTTCTATATGTATGTATGTATGTATGTATGTATGTATGTATGTATGTATGTATCTTGCCTGCCTGTTTCATTCATGTCGCCACAGCCACTTAGGAGATCACTCTACCGTTGGTCGCCGTTCAAGGTCTTTTGTTCGGAAATTATAAACCAAGATATTTTTAAACCTCTCGAAGAATTTTGAGATAATAAACATAAAACAGAGAAAAAAAACACACACTAAAAACATGATGTAATTAAAAAAACAGAAAGATATGGTGATTGGTAGATAATGATAATCCGGTAAAGATATACAGTGAAACCTTTATTTAACGGATTGTTTAGAGGGGGGAATCCTTTATCTAGAGGGTTTGTTTAGATGTGAAATACCTATATAATGGATTATATAGAGATGATTCCGCTATATGGAGGTAGATGAGTCCGCTATATAGAGGTTTCACTGGATGGAGAAAATATTTTTTTTAACGTAGTAATAAAAAAAAAATATATATAAAGAACTCAATACAATTTTTTTTCCTGGCTCTTATAAAAGTTGTTTCCTCATAACTGTTTTTAGGGCGGAGAAAGGCAGGTCTCAGGGGGGGGGGTCTTTGGTTCTTCACCCCCTTACGCTTCCTGAATTCCAATCAGTATTGTTGGCGAAGTTTTTTTTTTGAGGGTAGGGGGTGGTTGTGGTAGTGAAGATGTTGGTGTTAGTTGTGGGAGTGGTGGTAGTGGTGGAGGTGATTGTTGTGGGGGTGGTGGTAGTGGTAATGGTGGTAGTAATGGTGGTGGTTGTGGTAGTGTTTGTTGGTAATAGTAGTGGTGCTGGTGATATTAATGATACTACGTTTGTTGAATGGTGGTAATGGTGTTGATAGTGTTGGTGGTGGTGGTAGTGTCAAGAATGTCGGTAATATTGGTAGTGAGGAGAATGTGATCAGGGAAGTAAGACATGTATAAATGGGTTACACCTGAGGGCTGCTGGGTCACCCGTAATGACCTTGCCCACCTGTCCGCTTCACCATTTTTCTTAAGAGAGGAAATTTTTCGTATTGTCGTGTGTGTGTTGGAGTATTGGTGAAATAACGCAGTGAATGTTTCGGTATTTTTCAAAGTTATAATTCAAAGAGAGTTTTTTTAAATTGAATTGAAATATAGTTTACGTCACCATGATAAGGTAAGGTATTATTAATTAGGAAAACAATTTGTTACGAAGGAAATATTTGATCTTTTAAAAGTTCATTGTTCTTCAAGTGACCTCCGATAATATTGGATGTAGTATAATATTTATGATCCAACTTAAAAAAAAAAAACCATCTTGCTATTTAAACTGATCAAATCTCTTATCTCAATCATAAACTTGTATTGCATCTCTTGTTCTCATGTTATCTTGTTATCTATATTTGTTTTTTAATAATAGCGAAACCAAAACAACACAGAATACTTAAGGTGGGGAAGAACTGTAACATTATTATTAAGTTGGGTCAGATTAGAGCCACCTGAGGTTTTCTGTTCGTCGTATTTCCATCGGTAAAGTCAGTAAAGGTAGATGTTAGACTGGCTAAACGAGGTCGATAATCCCCTCCAATATCCGCGGGACCGAGGCGAAGGCGTATGTACATAAGTCTTATGCTGGACGTGTAAGAAAATAGACCATCATTCACTTTCTCATATTCTTGAAAAGTAAGTAAACGATGGACGCGAATCCTTCCATGAGAGAGGAGCTGGAACACACACACACACACACACACACACACACACACACACAGAGAGGGGTTCCAGAGGGCTTTTCCACACCTCCCGTATTCCTGAACTTTCAAAAGAGTAATTATGACATTAATAAACATATAAGGATAATACCGATTCATAAAGCCTTTAGTAAAGAAAATAAAAGAAAATAAAAAGAAAAGAAAAGTGCGCGAGATTCTTTCTGTACAATTCTTGGTTTATTTATGAGCAACATCCTAAGTGTCGAATCCGTGTTCAAGAGGACCTTCCTCCTTAAGATGTTTAATATTGGCCGAGGCTTAAGGTTGGTACGCTTCTCTGCTACACACACACACACACACACACACACACACTAGCTTATGTATCTCTCTCATGTTCGTTCTTTCCGTTGTTCTTTCCTTCTTTCTCTTGTTCACTTTCTCTCTCGCTATTTCTCTCAGTATATCGTTTTTTTTCTCTTTCTCGTTCATTCTCTATCGTTATTTCTCTCTTTTTGCCTCTTTCTCTTACGGTCGGTCATTTTCTCTTTCCCTCGTTCTTTCTCTCTCTATATAGGTCTTTGTCTGTCTGCCTGTCTCTCCCTCTCTCAGTTAATCGTTCCAACAAACAGAATAACCAGCCGGCGAGTTGTTTATTTTTCCTCGATGGTGAATACGAGGGGATAGAATTAACCATTCCAACTTGCCGTGTATAATCCTGGAAATTGAGGGAAGTTCTCGACACAGCCCCAGCGAAGTCTAAATTAAATCTGAAGTCTAAAACCGTAATGGCAGAACATGTGATAATTATCCCCTTTTAAGCTTTGATTATAAAGCTTGTACGTACAGACAGATACAGTGGTGGAGTGTTTTCAAGTACATGTCCCTCAGTCTGACTCCCTCTAAGGACGATGGGGGGAATACTAACACAGTAGCGTCCCTAAGGAAGGAAATTGTACCCGGCTGTAAATTTAGAGGAACATGTGGAAAATTTTATGGTCTGTGGCTCTTATGCAGTACTGGAATCACACACACAGACAGTCACATAAAAATGCGCATTTTTTTTTAATCTTGTAAATAATGAAAATATACGTTAGGAATTTGATGATGGTCTTTCAATAAATTTTATTTCATAGTAAAAAAAAAGTTGCTTGATCTTTCGATACATATTTGGTAGAGTTTATTGAGGCCATTGTTATTGTTTGATAATATTCACAGCAGAATAAACAAACAATATGAACTTGGATAAATATAACGTTGGGTCATGGAAAAAATATATATATGCAACTTTTGATAAATATATCTCGACGGGTTTTATAAACAGTATAAAACTTGTACAAACACATAATCGGACCGTCTCAGTAACGTGATCCTATTAGGGAATCGAAACCTATAAAAGGAAACATTTAAACAAGCACGCCTTATAGCTACATCATCAACTAAGGTATACCCAACCGGTAGCTAATATAAACAGATGGTGGAGTGAGACAACAACACGGTCTGAGAATACTTGACTCAACGCTTCACCTCTGTAGTGTGGCTTCTCACTCTCCATCCTGACCTCACGACCTCTCTGAAACACAAACCGATATTCATGCTATCTTTAATCCTCCCTCTTCCATTTTTGTGAGGAGGAAAACAAGGTGTATAAACTTCAAAGAAAAGGGGAGAGATGTGTTAAAAGAAGGGAGTAGAAGAGAAGAAAAGGACTAAGCCGATAAGTAGAAACATCGATAGACCGTTGGCCATATTTTTCATCTTACATACAAATTAAATCTCTTGCATTCACAGAGGCATTACATAAATCATAAACGATTGAACATAGGAACGAGGGGATCGAAATAGTACAGGGAGTATAAACGATATAAATAGTAAACAAGTATGCGATAGCTTTTGTTTTTTGTTATTATTAAATTGGATAACAGTGGAGACGTGAATCTTTGAGAAGGTCAACAATAAGAATGACAACACCAGTACTCTACCTATTTGGGGGTAATTAAGTGCTGTCAATCTTCACTACCACCACTCTATCACTGCCACCACAACTGTCATTACTGCTACCACCTCTACCACTACTACCACCTCTACAGCAACATGTAGACCAGGAGACCGGGAAAAAGAAAAAGAAAATCTTGATAAAGTAAAATATTTAACAGAATAACAACTGACTGTGTGACTGTGTGTGTGTGTGTGTGTGTGTGTGTGTGTGTGTGTGTGTGTGTGTGTGTGTGTGTGTGTGTGTGTGTGTGTGTGTGTGTGTGTGTGTGTGTGTGTGTGTGTGTGTGAATCATCCAATAAGCAGATCAAGAGGGTAATATGATTCCCATGACCCGCGCATGTGCCAGTAATTATCTCTGTTACTAAGCAATTTAATTAATCTTATTATATAAAAATCACTGTTGTAGACTTTTGTTGAATGTTAATGACAATACATATTTAACTTATTTACTATGGGGGTTAATAGCAATACGACTGACAAACGATTATGAATAAAGTTAATATATATCGAGGGTAGCGAGGCATAACAAAGTTCATTCACTTCTCCTTACGACTCTGGTGAATACTATGGTAATAAGATTGATCATAATACATAAATGTGCTTAAAATACTCAATTGGTTTATTTGTGATTGAGAATTTTTCCGTGAATTATATTTTTAACCAGAGAAATTATCCCATCAGTTTAGTTTATAGTTTGGTAGTGTTATTTCAGCTGCGATTTTTAAGACGAAATGAAAAGTGTTGAAATTTTCACAACATAAAGATTGAATGGAAATACAAATATCATATTCAATCATCTGAAAAAAAAGTCCTTGTAAGATTATTATGTAATTTTTTCACCTTACACAATATATCTTGGAGGAGAGGAAACATGGCTTGAAGCATCCTAAGTCCACAGCCTCATAACATTAATCATTCAAAGACTCACTAACAGTCCAGAAAGATGAGTCAGATGGGAACGAAACATGCACGTCTATACATTAAACAAAACAAAACATCTTGGCAGCCTCCTGAAGTAAATTGGTTTTTGCTTTCCCGTTCTGCTCGTTTTAGTTTCATCATTAACTCATCCTGTGTGGGTGATGACTTTTACCAGACAATCTTACTGTAATTCTCTCTCAGTGTTATTTAAGTGTTTACTCCTTAATCTCAATGGTTGTCCTTTTTTTTAGAATTTAAGAGATATTACTAATTCATTAACTAAGGATATAATACTTCAATGTCTTTACTCACACGAACCACAACAGCTCCGCAGCTCACATGATAACAGTGGACAGTGGTCATGTTTGGGCATTAACCTCACGTCACCTGAGTGTGTAGGTGTGTTTAACAGTTGAGTAAAGAGCCACCTGTTGCAGACAATGATGGAGATCAGATTAAAAGTTCCTCGGCTGGTAATGATGGCAATTTGGGTTCAGAGGCTCTTTTTGCTGGAGGTTTTGCATTTGCCATGGGTTCGAATCCTGTGTCGATGGTGTTGCTGATCACTGTAATTTGTGGGTGTGTGGTTACGTCACCACCACCACCACCACGAGTCGCCCGCACCGCTCCCTTCCTACACTCCCTCTATGCCAGTTAACTATATTACGCTCACATAATCCATTTTGACAAGCTCCCTTATATTGTATAGCAAAATTATACCTACTCACTGGCATTGCTTGTTTAGGATAATAATAATAATAATAATAATAATAATAATAATAATAATAATAATAATAATAATAATAATAATAATAATATGAATACAGTAATAATAATAAAAATAATAATAAATACCAATAATATAAGGTTTATTTCCTCATGGCTTATAACAAAATATGAATAATGAATAACAAAAAGTACACACGTTACAATACCTTAATTCACTATACTATACGTGTGACTACAAGCATCACACAGCAGTACTTGTAACACCACCACCAGCACTAAAAGTTTCCCAAATTTTAAAACAATACATTTATACCTACATTGCTCCTCCTTTTCTAACTTAACTGAGAGATACTGTTCAAAGAGAGCCATTGTCTGTAGATTGAGGTAATATTTCTCTCCCTTGCCCTTGTGTGGTGGAAGAGCTGCCGGGCGTATAACTTCTCCTACCAGTACGATATATTTTCCTCCTGTAAATCCTTCGCTTGTTCGTTGTTAACCAGAAATCAATCAGATGATGGAATGGAGATGTGATCTACTTAACTCGGCTTATCTGTCTGTCTGCTTATTTGCGTAACTCGGCTAAACACCAAATTACGGCTTAACCTAGTTTCTAAAGCCATATGTTAATACGAGTTTAATAGAGGTTGGTTGGGGGCATAGTGGTGGTAGGAGAGTGGTAGTGGTGGTAGGAGAGTGGTACTAGTGGTGGTAGGAGAGTGGTACTAGTGGTGGTAGGAGAGTGATAGTGGTGGTAGGAGAGTGGTAGTGGTGGTAGGAGGGTGATAGTGATGGTAGGAGAGTGGTACTAGTGGTGGTAGGAGAGTGGTAGTGGTGGTAGGAGAGTGATAGTGGTGGTAGGAGAGTGATAGTGGTGGTAGGAGAGTGATAGTGGTGGTAGGAGAGTGATAGTGGTGGTAGGAAAGTGATAGTGGTGGTAGGAGAGGATGATAGTGGTGTGGTGGTAGGAGAGTGGTAGTGGTGGTAGGAGAGTGATAGTGGTGGTAGGAGAGTGATAGTGGTGGTAGGAGAGTGATAGTGGTGGTAGGAGAGTGATAGTGGTGGTAGGAGAGTGGTAGTGGTGGTAGGAGAGTGGTAGTGGTGGTATGGGAGGATAGTGGTGGATAGGAAAGTGATAGTGGTGGTAGGAGAGTGATAGTGGTGGTATGAGAGTGATAGTGATGGTAGGAGAGTGATAGTAGTGGTAGGAGAGTGGTAGTGGTGGTAGGAGAGTAGTAGTGGTGGTAGGTTGGTAGTGTTGACAGGTGAGTGGCAGTGTTGGTAAAGATGAGGAACAACAACTTTTGATTGAGGTTGATAGCAGAGTGAAAAATCTCCCCACGCATCACAACTTTGCCCAATAATGACAGAAAAAAAACTCTTTGTCTAACTCACTGAAGAACCACTCTTGTTTACCGAGTTATAATGTTTACAACTTCTGGAATCACAGCATAACGGACGGACGCACGGACAGATCCACGCACGCAAGGGAGGCGGGGAAGATGTACTGTAAGAGGAGTCACACTATAACCCCCCCCCCCCTACAGCGCCATAAACACCGTCTTTCTCTTTACTTCTCAACCAAATTTTCGCTCTGCAATTTTTAGCCTACGCGATAAGATGTCGTGGGATTTTTTCTCATGGTTCGTAATATACCAACTCAGGCAGAGTGTGATGGTCAAAAGGGTGAATTTTGCCTTTTATTAATTTATTCTACTTTTAGCGCCTCAACACCTAATGTCTTTAAGAATATTTTACAAGTATAAAGTTTCATCCTCAAACAACAGGTTTGAGGATTATGAAAGGTGTAATGTTCTGGCAATAGACAGAGTATGTTAAGAGAAAGGAGTTTTAATTGAAAAAAGAAAAACTAGCCGCCATACACTCGTAATATGAACCAGTAATCAGGGAAGAAATTTATGAAAGTTGTAAGAATTTTGAGCAAGATTTTAATTAAAAATTTAAAATAAAAATCGCAATCTATCAAGCCTTATTAACATTATGTAAGTTAAACTGTGTGTGTGTGTGTGTGTGTGTGTGTGTGTGTGTGTGTGTGTGTGGGGATAACTTGTGCACATATTCGGTGTCGTGTATTTGTGTGTAAATATTTGAGTTATTTTTTCCAGATAATCAGATTCACTGCCTTCAAGTTTATCGTGAACATTACTACTATACTGCGACCAGCATTGTACAGGACCCGGGTCTTAACTCACTTACATAAATTTTCATTGAACTGTAATTGAATTTTTATTTTATATAATCTCTTTATCCAATTTTAAACAAACGTGTGATTGTTCGTAGAGTCGAGGCGAGAGCTCGAGTTTCAGACCACATCAATTCCGGCCACCTGGTCTCTTGGCCCTCTGGCGGACTGATTGCACAGCTTTCAATGTAAACAGAATTTGTATCTAGGAATGCATAATACACTCATGGGTGGATCGTGTGCCTTATTAAATCACTCTTCCGGGATGAAATGGCACAAATGAAGAGAAAATGTAACTAACAACTGAACTGCTGAGGAAAGTTACACCAGTGGAAGGTAGTTGACGGATTAACAACCCTTAACCTAGAGACACCTACTGCATACATTACCACACTTGTTATTGTAATGTGTTATGTTTATATTTTCTCCACACCTCTCCCAGTCCTGCGGGGTGGATCAAGGGGTGCAAGAACCTCAGAGACGAAGGTAAAGAAGACAGGTGTGTAGAACGCGTCAGGAAAAGGTTTGACTCGGTAGAAATATTCCCACATACTTGTTCGTGTTCTCAGTTTCAATACACAATATACAGTGTTAACTTCTACACTGATTTACGTGACATATAAGTTCAGTGTAAATACTAAGTTGTAAGGATATATAATTAACGTTTCTCTCTTTCGCTAAGACAAATTGTAACTCTTATTTCCTACGTTGCTCCACGTGTGAAAACTTTCCATGTTCATTAATTCTCCTTAAACGAAGACGGAGACTAGACAGTACAAGACACTCAAACAACTCCGGTGTGAATTAGTCTTAGACGAAGGGGGTAATGCCCTTGACCTTTGACTTATAGTGCTCATGAAGGGGTCGTCTAAATTGCTAACCAACCCAGACGTTTGCACTTTAGTTCCTTCCGTTCTCGAGGTATCATATGTTGATAAACTTATTTGTTGACACATCAGGATATATTCACAGGGCCGTGGTGGCATCAGTAATAATATCATCAGTTCACATAACTATATCAAATTTGTATAATCAACCAATCATTGCAGTTAAAATATTCAATCAGTTAATTAGTTCTTACAATGAAATGCAAAAATGTGTTGTCGGTTTACAGCCAATGCAATTATCCACTGTCTGTTAGTAATAATATCAAGTGCGGAGCTGAAGGTTTGACCAAGCTCCAATAATAAATATGTTCTATACAGTATATCCAGCAACTATCGCATGGTTTGTTCCTCGCCTTAGGGTTAATAAAAACAGACAATATAACAGTTTATATGGAAGTATCTAGTGTAGTGAACTGTGTAAAGATAAAGTTTCCCGGCTAGAAAGGTACATTACGACGGGTAGTGATGCCTTACAGTGTGGCAGTGCTCATCATTGTCTTGATACACACTCAAGAGGGAGAATGCCAGGGGAATGGAGAACCCTTAAGACAAACTCACTACCATGATTCATTTGGACAGGTTGAATATGATACTGGTAAAGGAAACAGTGAGTTGGAGTGGAGAATTTATTCCTGGAGAAGACTTAAGTGTGAATCGAAACACGTAAAAAAATTTTTATTCTCTACGCCAGTTCATTTACTTCCTATGCCACTCTCCTATCAGCAAACACACTACACAGACCAGTAGACAGAGGCAGCACTACGTAGGACGACCAAGGACAACCAATTAACCAAATAATTACGCCATGTCACAAGACTACCGGGACCTTGACACCGGCGACAAGTGTACCTAAGTCCTGGACACAGTTACCAGATAGGAGAGATTATACGTAGGAGGATTCAGGCAACGAGGAAAAGTGGGCAAGGACCTACTGAGCGGATGTCCTCACTTAATGTGCGGTCGATGGCAGGAGGAGGAGGAGGAGGATGCAGATAACGGGGAATCGTAGAGAAGAAATTTGAGGAGTTGCTTTGTGTGTAAGGAGACGTAATGGAGGAAAGAAGAGAGAGAACAAAAGAAGTTATTGAGGAATGTATAAGATGTTACAGGCGAGAAGAGATGGAAGAAGAATTTAATGAAGAAGTTATTTATACAAGGGGGGGAAAATCATAACAGTGGAGGAATGCGGTGAGGTGGGGGTCAGCGTGTGTGTGTGTAGGACTGATTGGAGGTCCATAGGAGGGTAGAAAGAAGGATTTATAGGTAGAATGGCCATAGGGTGGAGGGAGTTATTGTGAATATATAACCTGGAGAACGTTGTTTATAGCCGAGGGGGGATGTGAGGATAAGAATGAGAGGAGAGGAGAGTTAATTTACCGACTGTTAGGCATAGCAAGGGATGACGAGGGAAGATCCAGTTACTTGTCTAATCACTGACGGGGAATTGCTGTGAACCCTAACATAACCCGCTGGTGTCTTGGACGGTAATTGGGGGAATAAATGAGCAGAAATACACAAACCATAGCTGATGTAGAGGGTAATTAGGTGTTTGAAAGGTAATAGAGATGAGTGAGACAGGTGCTAGGTTAGGTTAGGTTAGGTTAGGTTAAGTGAAACAGGTTGTAGGAGGAAGTGAGGGGAAATACTCGTATATGAGAATAAAATGTATATAGAAAGGAACTAGAGAGAGAAAATGGAAGTAGCAGCTTTTAAGGAAGGAGTTGTAAAGTACAGTTGAGGAAATTTGAGGCAGAATATATGTGAAATCGACACAAGAGGGAAAATAAAGAACAGTGGTAATGGAATAATGTTTCAGACTCAAATTAAGATAAAAGAAAAAAAAAACTCGGAAGAAATTGGAAGAGGAAGGGATGGGAGAGAAAGAGGGGGATAATAACACAGACAGGGAGAAAAAAATAAAAAGAAGATAGAAATAAGGGGGAAGAGATGAAAAACAGAGGACAAAAGACTGTTGAAGATTGAGGCAGAAAAAAAAAATCTATGCAATTTAACGAATAAGGAATAAGTTATGTAAATATATAGATAAAGAAAGAAAGGAAGCGATAATAGAGAGAGTGCTAGGAATAATGGGAGGAGATTAAACCACACACAGGGGTAGGATGAGAAGGGGGAGGAGGAGGAGGAGAAGGAGAAGGAGGAGGGAAGGCGATAACAAAGGCTGGAGCACAACGGAGAGAGAACTATAGTGAATGAGGAGAAATCGATGACCGTTTGAGGTGACGTACTGATCTAGGCAATGAGGTTAAGTTAGGTTAGGTTACGGTACTTTAGGAGGAGCACCATCGTAAAGAGGAGCTTGAACGATGCAGGAGAATATTTAATGGGTGTTTTAGGACAGGGGAAACAACACCGACGGAATAGAGGAAGAGGGAGAGGAGACGAGAACAGAGAGGTAATAACAAGAACATAAGAATGAAGGAAACTACAGCGGGCCCGTTTACACCCAACCCCTATCGCTCATATATCCATCCAACCTATGTTTGAAGCTATCCAGCGTATTCGAGTTAATCATGATGTTTGGTAACTTGTTCCATTCATCCACTACTCTATTTCCAAACCAGTGTTTACATATTTCGCGCCTAAATTTAAATTTTTCTAATTTAAAACCATTGCTACTAGTTCGCTCCTGGTTGGATAGTTTGAGTACATTTGTTAAATCACCTTTGTTTAGCCCTGACTTCCATTTATACACCTGGATCATATTGCCCCTCACTCTACGTCTCTCGAGGGAGTGCAAATTAAGATGCTTTAACCTGTCTCTGTACTCAACGTTCCTAATGCCCGGGATTAGTCTTATCATTGTCCTCGGAATTCTTTTTAGGGATTCTATATCCATTCTGTAATACGGTGACCAGAACTGAACTGCGTAATCCAAGTGAGGTCTCACAAGCACAAGATATAGTTTTAGGATAACGCCGCTAGTCTTGTAACTAACACTCCTTTGTATGAACCCAAGTACTTTATTAGCCTTGTTACGAGCAAATACACATTGTTTACTTGGTTTAAGATTCCTTTATCATTACTCCTAAATCTTTCTCCCATTCGGATTTCTCTATAACATCGTTTTTCATCTGGTATCTGGTTTCTTTGTTTACATCTCCTAGACTAAATACTTTACATTTGTTCACATTAAATTTCATCTGCCATTTTTCAGACCATTCGAAAAATTTGTTTAGATCTTCCTGTAGTCTTGCGGAGTCCTCGTGAGATTTAATTACACGTCCTATTTTAGTGTCATCAGGAAATTTACTTATGTTGTTGTCTACGCCGATATCTATGTCGTTTATGTATTTCATAAATAGTAATGGTCCAAGTACTGAGTCTTGGGGTACTCCACTAGTGAAGTTAACCCAATCGGATTTGCTGTTAATGCTCACTCGCTGTTTCCTGTCCTGTAACCACGCCCTAATCCATTTTAGAACATCTCCAATTCCACGAGCCTCCACTTTACATATTCATCTTTCGTGGGGGACTCTGTCGAAGTCTTTGCGAAAGTCGAGATACACCACATCAAAATCGTGCCCGTCGTCCCTGATTCGAAAACAGCTGAAAAGAATGTTAATAGATTAATCAGACATGAACGCCCACTTGTTGGAAATCATGATCAACTTGTTCTTCTTCAGGTGTTTTCGAATAGAGTTTGAAATTATTGCTTCCAGCAATTTGCCTACAATTGATGTTAAACTAAATGGACGGTAGTTAGAGGATAGTGATTTATCTCCCTTCTTGAAAATCGGTATCACATTCGCTATGCTCCAGGATTCTGGTACTACACCCGTTTTTAATGACATGTTAAACAAATTTGCTAAGGGCATAATAAGCTCTTCTTTGCATTCCTTTAATACTCTGGCAAACATCTCATCGGGACCTGGTGACTTGTCTATTTGCTTACTAACATCGTTAGGAGACATGAGAACTAAAAATAACATAAAGACTAGAGAGAGAGAGACTTAATAGGAGCACTTTTGGGTGACAGTGGGCCTCAGATAGGGTAATGAGCCTTGAGGCTTCACCTATTTATCATGGTAATGAGATTACTATATCACCGGGAAGGGGGACGAAGCAGCAAGTGATGAAGATAATCGAATATGCAAAAATGACTTGATACTCGAGATGGAGAAGAGGGAAGAGAGATACAGAGAAAATTAGTGGATTCCTGTGATGACTCTGTGAACTATAGACTGAAAAAGAACTTGGGGATAGATAGAGTTGATGTGGGTGATGGTGAATGATTTAGAATTGTATTATTATAACTGTGAGGGGGGAATACCACTAAACTGTGAGGGGGGGAATACCACTAAACAAGTTGATAGTTTTGTATATATAAATGGGAAAGATAATAGACAATGATAATGACAACAGGAGAATTAGGACGAAGAAATGTAGAACTAGTTATGTGGGATATGAAGAAAAACAAAAACGGGAAAGAAAAACAGGTAAAGAAAGGGCAAAAGGAGGAGAGGTGGACCAGGAAAAAAGATGAAGAGACGCGGTGAAAAAAAAATAGGGAAAGAGGAGAGAAGGATAGCGGAGGACAGGTGACAGCAACAGGCGGACAGATGATTTAGAACTGGCAGAGGTGTGTGTGTGTGTGTGTGTGTGTGTGTGTGTGTGTGTGTGTGTGTGTGTGTGTGTGTGTGTGTGTGTGTGTGTGTGTGTGTGTGAAAGAGAAGGAAGAGATATATATATACAATACAATATAGGAACGTAAGAATAGAAAAACAACAGAGTCTTACATATAACCAAACCTGCTATCACACACACACACACACACACACACACACACACACACACACACATATACATTTTCCTGCCTAAGACAACACACTTACTACTGCATTTATACGCCGAGTTTAATCTCGAGACATTTTTCATACTTTACCAACATTTCCTCGGGAGTGAAGATCTTTTAAAAGGCTACTGAGCGAAAACTTTACCTCGGAGTGTGTCAAGAAGCAAAATTTCTTAATGTTGATAAAGTTCCGTAATTCCCAGCAGTATAATACACCTTTACCTGGAACAACCTCACTGAGCTTTATGTGATACAGTAAAAAGGTTCTACTGCAGGTATTATATTATCGAGAAGAAAACATTTAATTTCTTCGTTTTTTTTCAGCTTTTCCTACTACTACCAACCTCCATCCTCCCTCTCAACAAAAGATAATCCCTCATATGAATCATTTCTCTATCTTTACCAATTACACATAATCAGTATTAAGGAATTAGTCTACTATAATAACTCAATGGATTAAAATTATATAAGTTCCCCCCCTTGAGTCACTCCCATCTGTATCTACCTGTTAACTAGATATGTTTACTATATAACAAGAGAGAGATATGAGCATTATTATTTACATACGCGTTATATATACTCACCACAACAACCCTCAGAGGTCAAAGGTCAAAAGGTGATGAGAGGACTTGATGAGGTCTTTTCATACTAATGGACTATTTAATCAACGTTATTATTGTATTAGCTAAATTTAAAGCTATTGTTTCAGGTGAAGTGTCATATCAGGTTAATCACGACAATGTTTACCTGGGTTCATGTCGGGAGCATGACACAAGAACGGGGTAAACTACAGTGGTATTATTATTTTTTTCATAGGATAGATGTAAAGGTTTGAACTCTTTATGTATTTTGTCATCTGATTCGAGTATGTACTTATGTTAGTGATGCATCTACTGCTTTATATATAGCTCTGAAAAAATTGACACATTGGTTGGTTAAATAATATTCTTCGGTGATGTACGCGAAATGTTGAATCATTTTTACGTGGTTGACACAAAGAGGACCCTTATGGTGATGGGCAATTAGTGCTCTCAACCCTTGACTTATCAAATTACTGACGGCCAGCTAGTGTGTGTGTGTGTGTGTGTGCGTATAGCTTATAATGTGTATATGTGTGTGTGTGTGTACGTATAGCTTATAATGTGTATTTTGAAGTGTGTATAGCTTATAAATGCGTGTGTTTGAGTGTGTTTGAGTACGGTAATGTTACTTTATGTGACTATGTGTTTGTAATTCAGTAAAAACATTGTTACCTTACCGTTGACACAATATAATTTCAGTTTATGGACGCCCCCTGCACCATCAGACCTTACTTGTGGGGTATTATTACACACACACACACACACGCACACACACACACACACACACACCCACACACACACGTGCATGCATATCTGTGTTCGTAACATGCACTTGTTAAGGTACTCGTCTCGTTTGGGTTATTAAATGAAACAAAATCCCAGACATCTCTTAATAGCTGTCAACTGTGTGTGTGTGTGTGTGTGTGTGTGTAGAGAGAGAGAGAGAGAGAGAGAGAGAGAGAGAGAGATGACACGAGGAGGTGATGCGCTCGACGTTCAAAGCGGATCGGGAAATGGACCTGGAAGTGGTGGGGAAATTTTGAGACGCCAGTGACGGGGGATTAGAAGAGAACCTTTTTGATATCTGGGAAGTGGCGTCTCCCTGCGGCCTGTACAGCTTGTGGGTGTGTCTCCTCTTGACTTACTTCACTCTGCTGTAGGTGAGGACTCCAGGGGTTTGTCGTGTTCTGTTTGTTTACACTTATCGGGGCTACAGCGAAGAGGTTGGTGGAGACTAGACCTGTATTTCTTCTTATATACAGCATTAAAACTTTCTTAAATGAACTTACTCTGTACCGGCACACAAGGCATGTGATAATATTTACAATTATAGAAATATCCAAAAGAATACAACATTAATTAATACTATAATATAACATTTACAAAAGAACTAAACTGCATTGGTAAACATGAAGTCAACATTGTTTTTACTGGACGATTTCAATAATTACAACCACCTGACAAACATACAAACATTCTTCTTTAATGCCACAAGGCGTTAACTGTTGCTTGCTATCAAAGGCGCTATAAAAACCAGTTCATGATATTTAGCTTATGAAGACGGGAGCGCTTAAAGAATCCTTGATCTCATCTTACAAGTTTATTATTGTTGGTGACTAATAGGAGAACAGTTTAAAAAATATCTCCCCTGAGGATTGTTCACGTTACTCTAATAACCTAAAATATCTTTCGTAACAAGTTAACCAGAGTCACGCCAAGATAGTGTCGATAAGTTTGGTTCGAATTTGTCAACTATAGTCTGTAATAATTGACCCCATAATACCATCAACAGTAGCTCCCCCCCCCCCACCCCATACTGCTGTAATACTGATTTAGTTGTTGATCTGGAGGTTACTGTCGCAGGTGTGGATCTTATCTCTTAAGTATATACAACTGGTCGTTTATCACCAGATACCATGTTGCTGTAATATAATCTTGTGACCCCTGAATGAGTGTTTCTTAGGTCATTACTGTGTTCTTAGATGTATTGTTGATGTAAGGACTGTTGATATTGATAAGAAAAATATGATAAGAAAATATACAATCTATCTACTTATCTGTCTGTGTGTGTGTTATCGTTACTCGCTTTCCATTTTTTTGCGTGTGTGTGCTCTTAGGTGAGGAAGGCAGAGTTGTACAATACGGGTGTCGAAAGGTACAGTAAAGACCTGACACACACACACACACACACACACACACACACACACACTCTGTCTCTCAACGCGTTTATAAAGTACAAAATAGTGAATCCTTACAATACTTAATTTATTAAATACATCTTACAATAAATCAACCAATTTCTGTCTAGTGGTCCAATCTTGCGGCATTGGTTAACCTGGATTACCCTAATCAGTTCTCCTTGTTGTGTGGTCTCTCGCAGCCTCTCTCGAGTGGTTCTTAACTCTTATGTCATAGCTTATAATATTTCCCCATGGTATTACTGGTCTAACCCTTGGCTCTCCTCCTCGAACACCTCTCTCCACATGCCCAAACCAACTCAGTCTTCCTCTACACAAAACTTCTTCAATGCTCTTAACTTTGAACACGGTTTCCTAAATGTCAATGTCACTTGGCACTTTCACCTCACGATTCTCAATTCAGCTTTGCTCAAGCCTGTGTATGTCAGCCTCTTTAAGCACACACGTTTCGCTGCCATACAACATCGCACGTTTTACGCCAGTTGCATGTGCCATTCCTTTCACTCGGTGGGGAGGAGTCTTCAGCCGTCAATAAAGGCTGCAACTCCCTAAACTTCCTGCACCCACTTCTAACTATTGCAACTGGTCTGACTAGAGCACCGCCTCCAGCATTGATCATGTCACCTAGGTAAGAGAACTCATCGACACAGTCCAGGGATATATGCCCAAAGTTGAGTTCCTCCATCATTGCTGAGGCCATATGATTACTTGCACACACACACACACACACACACGGGAACACTGGTCCTGGTGGTGTACAATTGAGTCCTCAGGCCATAGAAGGTAAAGGTCCTCCCGCCTCCCGCCAGTATATTAAACCGTTCAGTAACTCAATGCATAAAGGGAATAGTAATGATGATGATATTATTCATGATGGAAGCTTCGTGAGCCTTCAGTATCTCTTTAAGTAGGTGGGTGGAGGAGGACTGGGTAGTAGGTGGGTGGAGGAGGACTGGGTAGTAGGTGGGTGATGGGGCAGTGCTGGGTAGTAGGTGGGTGATGGGGCAGTGCTGGGTAGTAGGTGGGTGATGGGGCAGTGCTGGGTAGTAGGTGGGTGATGGGACAGTACTGGGTAGTAGGTGGGTGATGGGGCAGTACTGGGTAGTAGGTGGGTGGAGGAGGACTGGGTAGTAGGTGGGTGGAGGAGGACTGGGTAGTAGGTGGGTGGAGGAGGACTGGGTAGTAGGTGGGTGGAGTAGCAGGAGTCAACACAGTAATGAACTGGTAACTTATGCATGAAGTTGATCGTCATAGATGAAACGATGATGTCCGCTACTCACACAGGTCCTTGGGGCTGGTGTGGCCCCGCCCCCCCGCCCTTCAACATTATAGTAATTTATGGATTTTATCATAAACTACAGCAGTATTTATTAGTACCTTGAAACAATTACCAACTCTAATAATATATGACCTGACGTTGGTAAATTTATAATAACAAGATTCGCTCTCAATGTTTACAATCCGGTTTCAATTTCACATTCAGTTTCAATCGATTTTTTTTTCTCTCTATCAGACCTAACTTGTTTACCTGCTCGTAATCTTCCACCTTAAACCTCCTCAAATCTGATATAATACCCAGCTCTGTGCCCGGGTTCCTGCTTGATACCCAGCGGCATAATAATAATAATAATAATAATAATAATAATAATAATAATAATAATAATAATAATACTGTAATAATAATAATAATAATAATAAACAGACAAATTACTAAAATAACAATAACCTTCCGAGCTATACCAGGTGAGTGAGAATACCTGCAATAAAGAGAGAGATTAGTAACTGGTCATTACATCACGGGGCATAAGAGCTGAAGGAGTGTTTGTTGACTTTGTGTAGGCAGGAAGGTGGGGAGGGGAGGGAGAAAGGGAGGGGGGAAGAGGAGAGAAGGGAAGGGGGAAAGGAGAAGGAAGGGGAGGGAGAGGGGGAAGGGAAGGTGTGGGTAAGGGGAGAGAGGAGTGGAGGGAGAGAGTGAGGGGAGGGGAGGGGGAGATCAATGATTTATTGCTTCCTCTTCAGTGTAAACTTACCCTTCAACTTCTACGGCAACTCCGCCATCATCATCATCATCATCATCATCATCATCATCATCATCATCAGGTTACACCCAATACATCACCACTATCACCATCCCAAGTATCCCTTCTATGCCACCATCACTACACCATCACCACTACCATCACCACTAACTGTCAGATCAGCATCAAGAAGGATATATTGATGGGAGTGTATCAGTAAATGCTAATCTGATTCTCTCGCTCAGTCGTCATTCACCCCTTTACGTTCAACTCAAATTGATCGACTAATTTATCCCTTATAACCTGAAACTGGGGATAAAAATACATTGTTTGGTGTAAATAATGTAATGTGTGACGTGTTGCTGTTGGTTAATTCCTACTGAGGGACGTCTTATTATCTCGAGTGTTAAAAGTTGATGCTAAGTGTATTTCCTAACTAAAAATATCAACTACAAAGTTACTGAGATGTGTAAACTGTATGTATGAAGTTAAGAGAGAGTGACCTCGTGTATGTGTGTTGTGTCGCGTCTAACAGCAGAACGTCTTTAAAAATCACTCTGCCAATACATAGTAAGTTGTGGAGTACTCAGTGTGTGTGTGTGTGTGTGTGTGTGTGTGTGTGTGTGTGTGTGTGTGTGTGATGCATCAGATATTTTTTTTAAAGACTTTCAGGCTCGACTAGTTATGGCTCGAGAGGTATTGTGTTTGTGGGTGAGTGAGTACTTGTGTATTGATTTTAATCCTTGCTGGTGTTTAAGTGCACGTGTGAATGAGAATCCTTCCTCCTCGTCCTCTCCCTCCCTCCCATCTTCCACGCTAAAGCCTTCTTCGACTATCTCTTTGAAGTGTGTGAATGGATCTTCTCTTTACTGAACTGGTGAATCCAAACCAAGTCCATCAGAATCGAAATATATATCAAGACATAGGAGGAGTTTCCATTCGATGTGTTTCCTGTGAAATATCCAACACTTTCCTGACTTTATTTCCAGAATGATTTGACGTGTAGTGGAGAAAGGGAAGGAGGGAGGGAAGGAGAGAGGGGGGAGGGAGGGAAGGAGAGAAGGAGGGAGGCAGAGAAGGGGGGGGAGGGGGAGAGCAGACCTACCATCCTCTGTAGGGTAACCAGCTATATGTATTTGTGGTTCGGAACACATATTTATTTAAGTACGCAATAAATATCACATGATTAATTCCTCCCTGAGTTTTCCTCCCAAATATACCCCAAAGACTTATTCAGAAAAAAAAAGATTTATCCTCACAAAGAAAATGGAGAGAGAGAGAGAGAGAGAGAGAGAGAGAGAGAGAGAGAGAGAGAGAGGAGAGAGAGAGAGAGAGAGAGAGGAAAAAAAAAAAGGTGTTTTGGATTTTCGTCACTGATAGAATTAGAACCGAAAATATAATGTTTATCCCCAGAACACGAATTACCCGCTCAATGACCATAGACATCACACAACCAGCAGACCGTAAGAGCAAAGAGAGAGAGAGAGAGATCTAAAGGGTCTCAATTCTAATAGTACCAAGCGTTCACTTTATCTTTAACCTAACCAATAGTACCAAGCGTTCACTTTATCTTTAACCTAACCAATAGTACCAAGCGTTCACTTTATCTTTAACCTAACCAATAGTACCAAGCGTTCACTTTATCTTTAACCTAACCAATAGTACCAAGCGTTCACTTTATCTTTAACCTAACCAATAGTGCCAAGCGTTCACTTTATCTTTAACCTAACCAATAGTACCAAACGTTCACTTTATCTTTAACCTAACCAATAGTACCAACCGTTCACTTTATCTTTAACCTAACCAATATTACCAAGCGTTCACTTTATCTTTAACCTAACCAATAGTACCAAGCGTTCACTTTATCTCTAACCTAACCAATAGTACCAAGCGTTCACTTTATCTTTAAGACAATAAATAAATAACGAGGGATAGAATTCCTTTTTACTTGTGATAATAGATGAAATTTTTGCTTGATAAGGAAGTGTCGTCGTGGTTTCATTAATTATTTTATATAGAATCTAAACCAAACCATAACGCCTGTGGTAGTCCTTACAACCTATACAATTCTCTATACAGAACCACATTAGTTTATTTTACCTTGAACAATACAAAGGAGAATCACATTGTTTTGTTGTGTCTTCAGGGGAAAAAAAAAAGTTTGTCTATTCAAGGATCATAATAGAATGAAACTAATTATAGATTTTTTAATGAGCGTTAATGTTTTATATCTTTTAATACATGGATGTGAAAGTTTGTCCTGACACACACACACACACACACACACACACACACACACACACACACACGCACTTAATTTGTAATTGTTGATAAGTAGTGTATTTACGAATCGATTACATAAACACTTAAAGACCTTAGTTGTTGAAGTGAACTAATACATTATAAATAGGAACATAACCACAGTGTGTGGGCGGTAAAGTCTCTTAATTCTTGATTATCTCTACTGATGAATAATTCTTCCTGTTTACTCTTCCTACGTCTGTTTCGGTGTCATGATCTTTTATTCATATGCCGGTTATGTATGTATGTATGTATGTATGGATGTATGTATGTATGTATGTATGTATGTATATGTGGTCAGATTAGATTGCAAATCGGTGACTGTGATAATATTGTGGTGGTCGTACTTAGCTCTCCGTGTTTACTGAGACAACTCCTACTGACCTGTTAATTAAGCTATTTGGATTAGAAAGGCCGAAACATCAGTGTCATCACCCTGAATATATTCTCTCGTATTGAGGCAATTTACGTAATGTCTCTATTTTACGACTGAACATTCCTAGTGAGAAACCTAACCTAGCCTAACCTAACCTAACCTAACCTAACCTAACCTAACCTAACCTAACCTAACCAAAACCTAACCTAGCCTAACTTAACCTAACCTAACCTAACCTTACCTAACCTAACCTAACCTAACCTAACCTTACCTAACCAAAACCTAACCTAACCTAACTTAACTTAACTTAACCTAACCTAACCTAACCTAACCTAACCTAACCTAACCTAACCAAAACCTAACCTAAACCTATTTCCCTATACTGAGGAATGTGAATCAACATTCCTAAATTCAGTTCAATGAAATCTCTTTTTAACGAACGATATGGAGAAGAAAATCCTTTATATCGAAGACCCACAAGCTATGAAACCTCCATCTAACGAACTACATCGAGATGAAATTCCATTATATCGAGATTCCGTTATAGATGAAACTCCCCATCTAACGGAATATATACAGTGAAGCCTCTGTTTAACGGACTATAAAGAGAGGGAAATTCATTATATACAGGGTCCGTTATATCCGAAATCTCCATCTAATGAACTATAATATAAAAGAAAAATCCGTTATATCAAGGATCCGTTATAGAGAGATAAATCCGTTATATGGAGGTCTCACTCTATCAAGTACTTCACCATTTCCGTCAATATCAGCATCTAACTCATGACTAAAAATTAACCCAAAACCATAATTAACTTTCATAGATTAAAAACAAAAAAATACGTTTCTTTCTTACTAAATTTACCATCATCATGTTATCAATTTCCTTCAAGTGTTTCCGAGATTTTTTTTTAGCCTAAAGTTGAGGAGCGTGAGACAGCGAACGAGAGGCGCTGGTAGGGAACTATTGAGTCATTCTTGTTTGTGTTGGGGAGGTAATTGCTTCAGCTGTCTTGGTAAGTGTTAGGACAAGAAAGAACGAGAGATACTTTGATGAGAGATAGATAGAGAGGGGAGATAGATAGATAAATAAATACATACATACATACATACATACATACATACATCACTAGCTCCTCTACTCACACACAACACCTCGAGACGGATAAGACACAACATCTGGTGTTTGGGGTGAACACTAATGAACTTCTAAAGTGATTCACCCATAGACGCTTGGGTGTTTTTACATAGCAATTTGTCGATTTTACGTCGTCACTCCACCAACTGTGAGGAGGCGAGGTTTCCGGTCTGCAAGGATTCATCATCATCATGAGTATCTCGTGAAATACCGCCAAGATCAACATTAACCCGAAACAACATATAGGGGATGCCAAGACAGAGATATATTAACTTCACCGAGGAATGTTAACTTTACCGGGAAATATTAACTTCACTGGGAAATATTAACTTCACCGAGGAATGTTAACTTTAAAACCGGGAAATATTAACTTCACTGGGGAATATTAACTTCACCGAGGAATGTTAACTTTACCGGGAAATATTAACTTCACTGGGGAATATTAACTTCACCGAGGAATGTTAACTTCACCGAGAAATACCTACAGAAGCTCTCCAACTAATGTCCTTGAAGCACCAACAAAATTATACAAATACTAGACATGTTTGTTTGTGTCGCTGTGAAGGTTTTTTATCGAGTCGAGTCCAGACCATGATGAAATAAAGTTATTACCGGGGAAACTCGTGAATATATGTATGTATGTGATATATGAAGGTCCTTAGTGTTAATACAAGTTATTAGAATATAGATAAGTAGAGAATATATCTAAAAGTGAGTTACTTCACCGAGGAAACATACGATAGTTATATTGTTTTTCTTCTAATTTTTATCTTTCTATCACTTTCCAAATGCACTGGGGGATAATCGTACACCAATCAGCCAACACTATCCTCAAGTACATTTTACCTTGTACTGTATCGGGAAGATGGAATATCACTTTAAACCCCTTGTGTACGGGGTCCCCCTACGAGCTGAATACAATCGCCTGGTGTTAAGGGTAGTGTAAGATGCCTGGACACCTTGCCTAGGGAAGTCACAGTGTCTAACAGAAGGAAAGTTATGTGCAGAGAGTATCGCTGTCACTAGGTGCGGGTGATAACAGGGAAGCAGGAGGAGGATGTTGGTATGCATGGTGTTGATGATGACGAGCGGTGAAATAACCGGAAGAGCCTTTGGGTTAAACTGCATGAGTGTAGATGGTAATGTGTTCCCTGAAAACTGAACTCACAAGAGACAGTAGAGGAGTGTTGATTGATATACCGAATAATTGATGGTGTTTTATCCGGTCACAGGTGATAGTACACGATCATCCCCTAACCTAGTGGTACCGGCCCATAGGTCAAGATTTAATGGTCCGTCGGTTTTTTTTTTAATGTCACTTATTTTGTTTATAATTTCTTAGTAAAACATTTAATCTGACTCCTGTGTGGTCGGGCGGATGATAATTTAGTTTATGTCGGTCAGAGGTCTTCACTGTCTCGACTTCCTCCTTGAATTATTTCAATTTATTACTATTTTTTAAAACTATAATTACCTACGATTCAACGTAAAGATTATCAGACAACAATACTGTAATATACTGTACTGTGTGCTCCTGTACCTATTACAGTGGAGCCTCAATACTGGGACATTTTTGGTGTACAGTAGTTTCGAGTCTCCAGTCCTGTATCCCCTCTTCCCCATTATAGAACGATGTATCGTAACAATTATATTTCACTGTAACTATCGGTCCCAATCTCACGAAATACTGAGGGTCAACTGTACTCGTATATGGAGTATGTACAGTCAGATATGTGTTATGTAAATCTTGCTGGAAGTTGTCAATCTCACAAACCGCATCATTTTTTACTTTGTTTACAATTTCCTCAAGTACTGTTTGTTAGCTTGATCTTTATTGCCATTTACTTTCTTGTCTGTGTGAAACAAGACCCAGACACACAGTGGTATTGGGGTTGGGTCTTGTATTTGAGGAGGAGTTGGAGATAGTCAGCAATAAGTCAGTCACGTAAGGAGATCTCACACGCTGCAGGCTGGCTCAATCTAAATGTGATGTTAGCCTCTCTCGAGCATGGCTGAGGCCAAACCATGACGTGCGTGTCCCAGTGGGCTTGTTTCTGGTCCTTTTGGAGATGCTGTTCGGAATATGGTGCCTCCCACTGGATGTCCACTTTAGTTACCCCTGGATCATGCACTCTATACAGCAGGCCAGTAAATGTTGGATGTTATGGAATTCCAGATATTGCTTATATCCAATAATGCAGATAAACCGAGTTTCGGAATCCATCTTATTTCTTTAATAAAACGCCGTCGACCGGACTACCCAGGACATATATCAGTAACGGTGCAGGAGGTATATGGCAGTGGAGGCACCAAGGTAACCTATCATATATAGAGATGTTCTACTTTTGTGTGAGTGGAAATTCTAACTGGCTATAGACGATCAAGTAGAATCATCATTATAACCTAACCTAACCTAACCTACTTAAGTTATGATTTGGTTTTATTATTATGGCAAATGACATTCTTAATAAAACAGAGTCAATTTTACCATAAAAAATTACTTTCCATTAAGCTGTAACAACGAAAACAAAAAGTTATCCCTATTTGGCCAAAACGTCAGACCTTTTGAAGCCAGTTGAACATAATGCAAATGAGATGAACAAATTGTCTCCAGAATTTAAAAAAACAACAATAAATTCAAGTAAATTCCAGTAAAATTCCACCACCGAATAGAAGTAAAATATTCTCCACTAACGGGTAAATGACCGGGGATGGACATAAATAAAAAAAAATAATAAATAAATAAATAAGGAAAATGAAGGAAAGACAAAGGGTGAAGGTTATGTGGGCAGGTGGCAGGTGGCTAATAAGGCTGTTGGCTGAGAGTGTTGTCAAGGAAAACTAAGAGTGGCTCATAGTGCTTCTCCCTGGCGTGTAGAGCCAATATACTGTATGTACCAGGAGCTCGGCACCATCCTCGTGAAGGGTGACTGATAAAACGAGTAATGGATTCACAATATTTTTTTCTCCTTTTAAAATATTATTCAAAATTCTGTATAAAAGTAATTGATGGGAAGAGAAACTAATGTATTATATATATAGAAAAATAGAAAAAAGTAACATGATTGATGGGCTTTTGAAGAGGAAGGACATCTAGGAACTTGTTATTTGTGATACTGGTGTAATTTTTTGATGTATTTCCTCTCACAAGATTGGGTTTTTCCTCACTTTGTAGAGGCAGCGGAGAGAAGAGGGTTGTGAATGTACACTTTATGGTGGTTGTCTGTAGATAAATTAGTTTTTTTGTAGATTTGGTTGAGTCGTAAGAGAGAGTTGTGAAGACTGTTCTTGGTTGAAAAGGAGATTTCTCGTGAAACTCTCATTATAACGGATTTAACTCAATATAAACCGTTTGTTGGAGGTTTCACATATAACGGACTCTTGATATAACGGACTTTCATATCTTTAGAGTCCGTTAAATAGAAGTTTCACTGTTTGCAGTTTTTGGTTACTGGTAGAAGATCAAATTGCCTATGTGGGTCAGGTCGTATGGAGAACTGTATGTATGTATGTATGTATGTGTATGTGTGTGTGTATGTATGTATGTATGTATGTATGTATGTATGTATGTATGTATGTATGTGTATGTATGTATGTATGTATGTATGTATGTATGTATGTATGTCGTGGACCACTGCACCACCACCACCAGCTTTTCAGAAACTCCCATGGATGTCACTGAACACAAGCACACCTGTACACCTGTTGATGCAGCACGAAGCAGGAGTCTCACCTCAGAGGGAAGATTTGCTATAGTAAGAGGCGGATCAATTGCCACTCATCCATCCACCTACACAGGGGATTATCTTCGTCTGATTATCACTTTAGATTAATTACGTATTAAAGTTTGACACTAAATGACCATTGGCTGGTAGTAGTAGTGTTCGATACAAGAGATTCAGAAGTCACCTGGTTGTGTCATTACCTGTCTCGTTGGATGATAGAATGAGTCTTTTTTTGTTCTATGACTGACGACACACACTCGCGCTATGACCCGAGGACTCATATTTATCTTCAAGGTAGAGACTTTATTCCTTTTGGTATGGGAACATGTTTATTGAAGCTGCTCATCAGGTATTTTAAAACCTTCCAAATTAATCTTCTCAGCATCGTTTAATTTTTTTTTTAAACAAGTGAAGCGAATTTATGGAAGCTGTAAACATGACGGAAAATTAATTGTAATGAGAACCAATTGAACGCTTGAATAAATTAAAAAAAAAACACTGGTATATTTCAAAACAATTACTACCATATCTTGGGATTTTCCTGTGTAATTCCTGAAGAAAAAAAAAAGAACCTAACGATTTATATCATTAATTCAACTGTAGGTACTGTAGGGGTTAGATCCCAGGCCTGGTAATACTGTCCTTGATAAGACTATTAATGGTAAGTAACCCAGCACCTTCTTGAACCACTACAGCACAACACAAGAAACTCATTGTCTCACCCTTAATATACGACTGCCTCTAAATCCTGAAGTAGATGATGTATTATACTTCTACCCGATAGCTTAGCCGTCATATATATATATCACCAGAAAGAGAAAAATTCCTGTGTTTTTCCATTTATTCTTCTTTTTGTTACAGGACAAACTATTCCACGTAAGAAAACGTAATCACATGTATAGTGTAAACCTTTATTTAATGGACTATATTTGCGAGGTTAGTCCGTTAGATCAATGTCCGTTAAATATGAAACTTTCTAATAACGGACTGTGTGTAAGAGGTTAGTCCGTTAGATCAATGTCCGTTAAATATGAAACTTTCTTCTAACGGACTGTGTGTAAGAGGTTAGTCCGTTAGATCAATGTCCGTTAAATATGAAACTTTCTTCTAACGGACTGTGTGTAAGAGGTTAGTTCTTCATATGGAGGTTTCACTCTTATTAATTTCTTTCACTTCTGAAATACATGACTGTTATGAGGTACTCAATATATCCTGCTTGTTTATCATGTTAACTTATTTCTCTTTTGTGAACTGATGATTGAACAGTATTGAACATGTACACAAATATGAACACTTCACCTGTTTAACGATGATGTACTACGTCCATAACAAAACAGAACGCAAGCTGTTCAATGGGCGTGCAGTAGATGTAAACTGTTCAACGGGGAAATAGTAGATCCAAGCTGGCTGACGGGTGTACAGTATAGGTGAAGGTACAGCCGGGTAGGTGTAGGTGAACTGTGGCGTGGATGTAGATTGAGGTAGGTGGACTGTGGCGTGGGTGTCTTAGAAGGTCAAAATAACAAGTGGTTCCAAGGCTCACGCACTGGCCTCCTTCTTCCTCCTCCCCTGTCTTTGTTTTACATTTTAGGTCTGCTAGCATCCTCCTGCCCATCCTTGTCTTGGAGGAGCAACTCAGAAGAGGCTTTGTACCAAGATGCTTTACCAGTAATTGATGGAATCTCAAACGAAAACTGATACTGGGTGATATCAGGGGTCATTGTTGTTACTGAGGAAGGCTGCTGAAAGATCTGGAGGGAATGTCATATATGTCCGTTCCTCCACTAACCTACACCTAACCTAACCTAACCTAACGACCCGACCCGACCCTCGACCCGACCCGACGCGCGACCTTATGTAAGTATTCGTACGAAGTCTAAGAAAAATATTGAAGCACTTCGAAATATCTAAGATTTTTTAAAATATTGTCTCAATTTGTATTTAAGTGGACTTTTACGCCTAGAAGCCTTTTCTCTCTCTCTCTCTCTCTCAACACCACACACCTAGATGAAGCCGCACATCTATCCATCTATCTCCCTCTATCCTTCAACAACGCACGAGTAGATGAAACAGCCTAGTCAGTGATAGATGAACAGGTCCAGGACGCGTCACTGTCGAGTATCAAGTATTACCAGTGTACCATATAGGGTCAAGGCGAGGTGTCTGGCGCTCGCTTCCCCAGGTGGGAGGTCGTCCATCCTGGTCCTAACCATACGTGACGTTGTATAACCTTATTGACCCGGAGCCTGAGCCGTAACGCACTCATAACAAGGACGTAACACATAACACGGCTGTAACATCGAATGACTCAGCCGTAAAATATAACACACAGCTTGTACACACACACACACACGTACACGTACACACACACACGTACACACACGTACCTAAGTCCCAAAATTAGTCTTCTTGAAGTTGGCTTTTAGTCACCAAAGTTTAGTAAGTAATTAAGTGCTAATTAAGACTTAATGTTGTCCACAGCCCCAGGTCATGTGGCATAGGGAGTGGGGTCAGAGTGTAGGGAGTGGGGTCAGAGTGTAGGGAGTGGGGTGAGTAGGGAGGAAACGAGAGAGGATGGAAGATAAGGTTGAGAGGGAAATAAGTGGGAGGGGAGTGAGAGTAAGAGGAAACAAGTGAGAGTAAGAGGAAACGAATGAGAGGGAAAGAGAGAGAAGATGGGAAGTAAGGTTGAGAGGGAAATAAATGGGGTGTGAGTATAGGGTGGAGTGAGTGGGGAAGAATGTGGGAAGCAAGAATGAGAAGAAGATACGTAGATGATAAAGGGAAAGGAATAAAGAAGAGAGGAAAGGAAATAAGAGTGTGAGGAAGAGGAGTTAAGTGAGAGGGAGGAAAATGAGGGAGGGGTGAGAGGAAATGAAAGGGAGGGGAAAGGAGGTGTAAGAGAGGGAGAATAATGATGGGAGAAAGTGAGGAGAAGAAGACTAGGGTGAAAGCGAGGAGGGAAATGATGGGCTAAGGAAGAGGATAATGAACTAAGGAAGAGGATGATGAACTAAAGAAGAGGATAATGAACTAAAGAAGAGGATGATGAACTAAAGAAGAGGATGATGAACTAAAGAAGAGGATGATGAACTAAAGAAGAGGATGATGAACTAAGGAAGAGGATGATGAACTAAAGAAGAGGATGATGAACTAAAGAAGAGGATGATGAACTAAGGAAGAAGGATGATGAACTATGGAAGAAGACATGGGGGAGCTTGAGTGTTGGAATCCTTCAAACAACCTTTGTGATTATCATTCCTTATCATGTGTCTTAATTCTTCGGAAAATTGTTAATGGTCGTTTCAAGAAGTGGACTGCACTCGAGCGAGGTGCTGTGTCACTCTAGTGTGAGTCTTTGAAAGTCTTTCTTAATTACGTTCTATTGCGGACCAGTCAGCCAATCACAGAATTCCTCGGGGGGTCACAGCCTTGAGGTCATTGGTCTTTACAGGAAACCAGTTAATATTTTTAGGTTGTCATGTTTATAATATACACGTAGTTTGAGGACCTGTTCGTCTGGCTCTCCTTCGCCCAATGAGCTATCATGTTTAATAAACTCTTTAACAGATCCACATTACGTTTCAGTATCAAGTATCATCTGACAGTCAGACTGTTGGTACTGTACGATGGTAATGTGTGTGTACCTCTCACGGGCGTTTATATATGCAGTACTCTCCTTAACTCATACCACTGACAAATAATAAAGTAAGATATTTATTTCCAAGTACAAGTAAGAAATAAGAGTCTACAACACAATAGGATTTTGCCTTTTAATCAGATTTTGTGTTGCGTCGCGTGGTATTGTTTTGGTACACTGGGAAGACTATTAAGTGTTTAAAGAGACACGTGTTTACGAGTATTCACACGTCTAGTGGTAAAATTACGAGGTAAGTTGAGAAGGAAAACAAAACAGTGGCGACTCAACTCCGTCAAATTGGTTCATCACGTCAATAAATGTAAGAGTCGGAGGGTGAAATTTAATTCTCGTTATGTGTAGAAATAAAAGACAAACTGTGACTTATTTTATCACCAGCAGGGAAAAGGCGTGTGGTGATCTGGGGGTAAATAATCCTTGATATATTTTCTTGAGGGAGATAATTCTAATAAACTTGCTTATATTCGTTATATTATTGATAAAAAAAAATGATTTATTTATTTTTGTTTGGTTAAAATTCCCTTAAATAACTGTTTATTTTATCATAGTGTTTGTTCTTATGGCCATTTAGTAAAGGAGGCACTATTAAATCAAGTCTTTTAGGTTCATCAAGTAATTAATCCACAAATACTTCAAGATGTTACTCCATCACCAACCACGTTTATCATAACCTAATTTCTAAACAGCCTCATCTTATGTGATTTCTTTGTCGGCGAAAATTGACTTATTTATTTATACATGTAATGATTTATTTACCTCTAGAAAGTATCGTTTGTTTTCTCATCTTATAAAACTCGTAAAAGTTGTTGTAGCAAACACTCGACTCTTGAACCTTAAGTTGATATTTATTTTTCTCGAGTGATAGTTTCTGGACATCATGGCGCACCGACGGGCTTCTCCTTACTCTTTACCGCTCTCTTGTTTAACTTAATACGAGAGGATAATTATACCCTAGGCACTATAGGGATAAAATAATACCTGAAGACATTATTGGTATTACAGTGAACTCTTCCTATAAAGGACTTTTCGCTAGGTAATCCGTTAACTGTTTTTTTTTACATGTAATATTCCTTCTATATAGCGGACTTCTTCCGTTAATATACCCTCCCTATAAAGGACTTCTCTCTCCATGTAATCCGTTAACTGCCCCCCAGTTCTATGTGATATACCCTCAATATAATGAACTTCCATCTCTATATAGTTCGTTAGATGGAGGTTTCTCATCTAACTGACCCTCGATATAACGGACTTTCATCTCTATATAGTTCGTTAGATGGAGGTTTCTCATCTAACTGACCCTCGATATAACGGACTTTCATATTAGGTTAGCGTTCGGGTGGTTAATATTTGGGAGAAATAAACCGGGGGATGGAGATTCTTCAGGTAGAAACATGTTAATAATTACGCTGAAATAGGTAAAAATAATTAATGACATCACCCCCGAGGAACGCTGAGATAAAAAGCTCCGCCCACCTGTTATGACGTACCCATGATGGAACTCTGTGATTGGCTGCCACCTGTTATGACGTACCCATGATGGAGCTCTGTGATTGGCTGCCACCTGTTATGACGTACCCATGATGGAGCTCTGTGATTGGCTGCCACCTGTTATGACGTACCCATGATGGAGCTCTGTGATTGGCTGCCACCTGTTATGACGTACCCATGATGGAACTCTGTGATTGGCTGCCACCTGTTATGACGTACCCATGATGGAGCTCTGTGATTGGCTGCCACCTGTTATGACGTACCCATGATGGAGCTCTGTGATTGGCTGTCACCTGTTATGACGTACCCATGATGGAGCTCTGTGATTGGCTGCCACTTGTTATGACGTACCCATGATGGAGCTCTGTGATTGGCTGACTAGGGTTAATAAAAGGTTATTTATCCAGAATAGTTCAATATTTACATTTTAATTTACGTATCTTTTATGGACAGTATACCTCTTTCATGACCCGAAGATTAGGCAACCCAGCTTATTATTATTATTCACCGGATGATTAAAACAACCTGAATGCAATCTGGTGGGAGTGAGGTTAGGTTATGTTAGGTTAGGTTAGGTTAGGTTAGGGTGTTTAATCGTCAGGTGAAATAAGCTTGAGTGTCTAATGAGCAGGTAATCCTATTTTTGACTTTACTGCATTATTTCCTGACATACATACATCCACACACACACATACATACATACATACATACATACGTCCACACACATACATACATACATACATACATACATACATACATACATACATACATACCTAAAGATGCAACACACAGCTCCTTCACACCACGACGTCTATTTAAGAATTTATTACACCATGTGATTAATATACACAGTAAGTTACCTGTACCTGGTGTGTAAGGTCTTAATTAGATTCAGTTTACGTCCAACACCATAACACAGTAAACCCTCGTTCAAGTATTCCTGATCCACATAAGGTCTGTCTGTAACCCTGTGTAATTAATTTAAGCTGTAGGAGCCTCGACGTGAGCTGTACTGTATCATTAAAGCGACTGTAATGATGACTATGTATACTATAGGCAATTACCCCCGTCCCATACAGGTATTATAGCAAGGTTGGGTTATGTATCATAGTTAACCTTTATGTATTTCTGACTGTAAGAGACGCAAACGTTTATAATTGATACATGACATATATATATTTTTTGAGTAATTATTATTATTATTATTATTATTATTATTATTATTATTATTATTATTATTATTATTATTATTTTATCGTTGTTCTGCAAGTTTAAGTTCTTCGTATTATTATTTATTGTTACTTGTGTCGAAATTCATAAATACTGTAGTGAATCAATTTATATTTCTGGTCTAAAAAAATGGTATCACCAGTTAACCAAACTCAAAACACAATTATTAAATACCAGGATGATGGGTTCCCTCACCTGAGACAGTCTCTGAGGAGAACGAGTCAATTATCTCAACAGGTAGTAAGTTTTACCTGAGAGGACCACTCAATTAACGTCTCTGATAATTCACCTTTGATGTGTTAAGTATATGAACTTCGATTACACAAAACCAATGATAAAGTGAGAGTATGTATGTATGTACTGTACTGTATGTCCACACCACACCACACCACACCACACCACACCACACACCACACCACACCACACACCACACCACCAGGGCTCCCACAAAGCAAAACCTTGAATTCCCCAAACTAATGTGAATATTTCCCGAGAATGAATAATATTAAAAAAAAAATCTTTTAATTGAATTATTATTATGCATTATATTAGTTTTTCAGTTTTATAAACATTTATGCATAAAAACTCTCTCTCTGATACACGCACTAGCAGGCAATAAATTAGTAAGTTACTTATAATGGAGAACTTAACTGTTTTAAAGAAAAAAAGCTCAAATGAAGTCTTAAACCCTTAATATGCAAAATACATTCTTTTGTAATAAGTATATAATTCACTAATCACTGTTAAACTTAACGAAATTGTAGTCTTTGGAATAATAATCATAGGTCCTTTCATAATAATCATATTTCCCGCAATTTCCGACCAAATTACCATTTTCCTAGATTGTCCATAAGTCCACTCAAATTTTCTGATCTAGGAACCTTTTCCCCCAAAAGTGGGAGCCCTGCCTCCCGGTCCGTATCGGCCTCTCGAGTCACCTCTGACCTCACCAACGAAGGTTCCCCCCCTCCCCCCCCTCAGAACACATGAACGGTTAAATAGCAATTTGGCCACTCTACCAACTTTCCTACAACTGTAAATTCTTACTGTACAGGTAGTAGGTAGTAGGCAGCTACCAAACAGGGAGGTACTGCCGCCTGGGAAGATAGTGGAAGCATAATGTAATGTATTGTCTAATGGTAGACCCTGCTGCCATATGGCATCACAAAAATTGTGACCAAGTTCCAGGTTGGTGATCTGACTTTCTGCCTCATTTACACACAATTGCAGGGTCTCAATTGCTTCTCTTACCATTGACAACACAACATACATACTGTATATTGTTTCTCAATATTTATATTCTTTGTTTTTGTATTTATTTATGGACTTCACTATTATATTATTATTATTATTATTATTATTATTATTATTATTATTATTATTATTATTATTATTATTATTATTATTATATTTTCGTTAATCCTGAAAAAAAGGATGAGAAATTTCCCTCATTACATAACGCCACGAAAGAGATGCGTCGTCAGAACCTCACTTAGGAGGTGTGCGGTTACTACATCACAAAAGAGGTACCCATTCCCAAGGTAGGTAGATACCTACCTTGCCCGTACCCATCGCTTCGAAATTGGTGTGCAGTCGCAACGCTACAAGAGAGGTGACCGGTCGTAAAAATCCCTTCCCCTCAAAAAAAAAAAATAATAATAATAATAAAAATGTTATTATCATATCACAAACGTGGCCCGTGGGCCACAGGCACCATAAAGTACAAAAGCTTTTGAACTTTATGGGAACTAACTACAAGTATGACTGACCCAGATTAACAGCACACTCACTGAGGCCAATTCAAAATTTGACCATTCAGAAATAATTAATGAAGTTGGAATTTCTAAATATAGTAAAACTTTACCCCAGTTCATTACTATAGTGATGAGGGATGGTGTGATGTAGTGATGATGGATGGTGTTATATGTAGTGATGATGGATGGTGTTATGTAGTGATGATGGATGGTGTTATGTAGTGATGATGGATGGTGTTATATGAAGTGATGATGGATGGTGTTAAGTATAGTGATGATGGATGGTGTTATGTAGTGATGATGGATGGTGTTATATGTAGTGATGATGGATGGTTTTAAGTATAGTGATGATGGATGGTGTTCTACGTAGTGATGATGGACGGTGAAATATGTAGTGATGATGGATGGTGTTATATGTAGTGATGATGGATGGTGTTATATATAGTGATGACGGATGGTATTATATGTAGTGATGATGGATGGTGTTTTATGTAGTGATGATGGATGGTGTTATATGTAGTGATGGTGGATGGTGTTATTATGTAGTGATGATGGGTGGTGTTATATGTAGTGATGATGGATGGTGGAATGCAGTGATTATACCTGGTGTTATATGTAGTGATGATGGATGGTGTTATATGTAGTGATGATGGATGGTGGTAAGTACAGTGATGATGGATGGTGTTATATGTTGTGGTGTCATTCAGTTAACTAATGTGGACAACCCTGCCGTGACACCACAAAACACCACACCACACCACACCACACCACACCACACCACACCCTCAAATACATGTAGTAAGGTCCCAGACGAGATATACGAGTGTTACTGGCGCTGTTATCAAGAATAATGTAGCCTGTTTTACGAGACTAATTTAATTTTTAGACCACATAATTACCTCTGAGTGTGATGGCGGTAAATGGGAAACCTTGGCCCATGAAACTAACTCAGACGAGGGCTAGTTGTTGAATATACGACAAAAAATTATGGGGGTTAGTTATATCTGTTTGTCCACATTGTTCAATAGTGCGATGAATTTACACACACACACACACACACACACACACACACACACACACACACACACACACACACACACAGCTGACAATGAAGAAATAAATGTATACGTTTTAAGAAAAGAAACCGAGGGAAGCAAATGTTTCAGCTTACTGGGCAGCGTCATGGTGAGGGCGACAAAATTCTCCAAGATTTTTCCAGCGCGTTTACTCAGGAGGGCCGGAGAAAATTTACTTTCCACTTAACCCACACTGAGGTCGTGAGCCTGGGAACGCCCTCTGGGGATAATATGTTTATTATTATTATTTTTTTCTTTTTGAGTCAACAATAACAATATTACCAACAATAATAATATCAACTGCATGTTTGGTAGGGGCATGGTGTGTGTGTGTGTGTGTGTGTGTGTGTGTGTGTGTGTGTATTATCTAATCATAAACATCATTCAGAACAAAGTCCAGGGCAGTAGAGTGTAATTTATTATATTTATATAAGTTAAGAATTGTAACTTGAACTCGACTGATGGAAGTATAAACAATCTGATATTATGACACACACACACACACACACACACACACACACACACACACACACACACACACACACACACACACAGAAATATACAAAAATGCTTCCAGTTATATAAGTACATACATTTCCTCTTCCAAACTTTGTTACTGTTGTTGTTGTAAATTTAAAAAAAAATGTGTTTCATGTAGTGTTCACAAACTGTCGACCTCAAAACACGTTAAATGAAAATCTATCTCTTGCGTCTCTTCATGATCGCTGCTGTGGAAAATCTCTGGAAATTATCTTAAGTCTTCACAGTGATGACTCCACCGTACACAACACTGCTGACTTGGCTAATATCTTAAACCTGGATCGAGACTCGGAAACACACACACACTGAATCTTAATTTTTATACTAGGTTAGGTTTAGGTTAGGTTAGGTCAGGTTAGGTCAGGTCAGGTCAGGTCCTGGATACACTTAACCTAACCACACATATCTGGCGTTCGAGGAAGTTCAGTATTCGAATTAAAAGAACTGTAGGATTTATTAAACTAGACCCATCTTTTTTTAATGTTCCGTCCATAATAAATATTAATTATCTCAATAATTATGAACACCAACTTTAGTTTGAATCAGTTCACTGCTTCTGGTGATGAGTTATTATAAATGGTTTTCTACGCCGGCAGCCAACACGATTGATCACTGTAAAATTAATAATAAGGTAATTGACCGTGTAATTATTAATATAAATATTTAGTAAAATTAATTAAAAATCAGCCTAGTGGTTCAGAGGAGGGTGTATGATGATTGATGGGTGACATGGTGGATGATATTGGATGGGTGACACGGGATGAATGATACATGATGTATGACACGGGATGGATGACATGTGATAGATGACAAATGATTGTTGACACATAATGGATGACACTTAATAGGTGACACGTGATGGATGAGACATGGTGGATGACTGAAGGTCTCTATTATAGGACCAGATATTACACCGTTCTCCTGGGTGTATTAAGACTGTACATTTGCTATTGAAGATTATATTAGGTTGAGGGTTTTTTGCTTAAGTCGGTCACTCCAAATATTCTCACACGTATTAATTGCCTGGCTAATAAACTATTATGGTTGCTTTATATCACCTCTACACACTTTGGAAGCCCTTCAGCAGTACCCGGGGAGGGGGGAGGGGATAGGCCGCTGCACTGATAATGATGGCGGCGGTGCAGATTTTTTTCATAATAGCTTTTGCGAACTCTTTCTCAGATACAACTATTGTCTCTTTTATTACTGAACCAGACAACCACTGGCAGCCTCCGTCACACTGGTGCTCGCTGGCCACCCATCACCACTTAACTCGCCATTATCAACACTCTCTCCTGAGTTATAATAGATTATTGTGTTAGGGTGCAGTACCTGCCGCTACACGGGACACCACCGTCTCCCTAATGCCAAAAGTTTCGCTCCAGTCTTCTTAATTTTATTGTTTTGCTCTAAGTTCTTTTAACTTTCAGAGATTATTTTACTGTGTGTGTGTGTTACACACACACACACACACACACACACACACACATATATATATATATATATATATATATATATATATATATATATATATATATATATATATATATATATATATATATATATATATATATATATAAGAAGTAGTATGTAGGTAAGTGGGAGTGCCAGAGTGCCAGCTCCGGCAGGCTGCTCACACCCAACAAAGGGATCTTTGAGGCGTGAAGGCCAGAGAGGCGTCCGGTGTGTCGGGCGATATTTCTGATCTCGGCAAGTTATCTAACCCCGGCCAGTACTGACCCAGGCAGCTGCTACTACAGTCTCTCCTCGCACACTAACTGATGCTAACCTAACCTAACCTTACCTTACCTTACCTTGCTTTGCCTTACCTTATCTTACCTCACCTTACCTTACCTATTTTAGGTATAATTTGCATGTGTTAGGATGATAAAAGATGGTTTAAATAAAACTGAGCAAGTTTTACCTTGTAAGAATAAAAAGCTATTCCTATACAGTATTCCTATTTGGCAGAACCATCAGTTGTTTTTTAAAGCTTTATTAGCTATTATCCCTATTTAGTGTGACACACACACACACACACACACACACACACAGGAGAGGGCAAAGATTATCTCCCCTAACTACTCGGTGTTATCGTCTCCTTGTGCCAGCTCTGTTGTGTATGCTGTTGAAGGTTTAGTTTTGAGTTAAGCTTTATAGCGAAGTATTTAAGAACATAAGAACATATGAATGGAGGAAACTGCAGCATTTCCTCATTAATTCCCAAATTCTTATATTTTCTGAATATATTTTGAGGTTAAATTAGAACACTGGTAAAATCTTAGGTTTTTTATTATGAATTCATGCATGCAAGCGCACACACACACACACACACGCGCGCGCGCGTGTGTGTGTGTGTGTGTGTGTGTGTGTGTGTGGGCGCGCGTTACATGAAAGGACACACCGAACTGTTCACTAATGATAGGTGGGGTATGATCGAGGCCAGCCAGGGCATCAGCCGGGTGAGTCTGGCGTCAGTGTTTCATTCTGGCTCTTGTGTCAACCTTTAGTGAGTGTCATATAATGCCTGTATGACACAGTACAGTGGCATTGTCATATCATGTCTGGCCGACACAGTGTGGTGGCTGGCAGCCAACAATATGAAATAAATGCTAATAACCTCTCGCGACCTAAAGTGTGTGTTTAACATTTTCGACGTTTTAAAATTAGTTTCAAAAGGCCGCCCACAACAGCCACAAAAACTAATTACGTTCTTCATTTCTAAGTATAGGTAATTAACAAACAGTACAAGGTTCCTATAAAGGGATGACTGTTTCTCTGACAGCTTTAAGACGCTGACATATTTACCTTACGTTGACCATATGTGAACAGCTTCCATAACACACACCAAAGACACGCTGTAATTTACGGAGATGAAAGAGAATTTATGTTATTATATATATTATAACTATACCTGCGAGTCTGTGAAAATAAATATTACTTCTCTTACACCATATCTTATAAAGTTTCACCTCTGTTGATGTTAGATGAATCGTGTTATTTTTTTTTTTACTGTTAGTTGATATACAGCAGTACCCTGGAGGTGTTGTGACGGCTTCATCATAAAACTATTTCCAGTGTATATAATTAATGCTGCAATTTTACCCTGGAGGACACTGTTAATAAGAGCTTACACATAAACATACCGGTCATCATGAAACCGATCTCTTATTAACTGACGGTGAACGATTCATTTTATATTAATAATTATAAACATGATATCGTAGATGTCCTGGCACAACATTTTACACTAATTGCTGATGACAATACAGAAAACCTACATTGTGTCACGTGTCACAGACGGGGCCATGTTATCCACAGGTGACCATTGTCCCTGTAGTGTTCATCCTAGACTTGTGTGGTCGTTCTCCCACAACAACGTTAAAAACACAAAGCTGCTTTACATGTCTCTCGGAATAAATCTTCTTAAATAACTTTTTGACTTCGCTGTTTACATAAGGGGAACCATCTCTGTTCTGGATCACTGTCGTTAAACAAGATTTGCCAGTTTTCATATTCCATCCAAAACTAAACTGAGACGCTAAAACTTCCCTCTGTGTGGAATAGCTTACCCGTGCGGCTGGTCAAATCACCAAATATAAATACTGGCAAGAGATCACAATCCTGAAGAAGCGTTTGGCGAATAAAAATGTCACAAACGAATGCAAAGCTGTGAATATATGTTGTATATCCCGAGTCTGCTCAACATGGTACAGAGACAAAAGGTTTAAGACCCGTAGACTATATATACTGTCCTCAACCCTCCTTTATGAACAGACATAAGTAATACAAATAAGGTGATTAAACCTTACCTGTATTTATTGTGGTGTCAATACATTAATTACTTACCTGATCAATTAGTGGATCACTTTCACCTGTTCTCTAACCTCTACGTCTGCCCACACGCTCCTCTTGTAATGATATTTCTGAAATGAACCAAGAAATAATTCCTTAGTACTCGCGTTCCTTTGTTTACTCTTATCGCTGTTGAAGTAATACTATATAAAAAAATATCTTGATTCTTTATGTTATTTATACCACCAGAATCCTCTAGCATTTTCCATGATTAAAAAAAGTGTTCGTAAATCAGTACTGCTCTCCTCACTACACCTCCGAGGGGTCATTACACTTGATAATTATTATAGGAAATACTCATCATTAATTAACCCCCGCCCGTCCCTCCCCTATCTGTTCCCGTTGTTATATAGCCACGAGATATGTGTGATTAGAATTCATTATCGTAGGTGTAAGTTATCTTGTTCCTTCCTCACCTGTGCTAAAGACTGTTTATTACAACAGGACGGTGGAGAAACATTATACCGGTACACTAGTGATTGGTTTTCAACAGCAGAAATGTAGGTCCCTCCATTCTGATAGTTCTCCTCCTTCTATTCCTCCTCCTGATCTTCCTCCTCCTCCACCTCTTCTTCCTCCTCCACCTCTTCCTCCTTCCCCATACTCCTTCAAAAGTACTTCTAAAGCCTTTCTCATAATCCATTCATTTAGTCAAATTTCATTTCATACAAGTGTTATTTTCTTGTTTATATCTGGTTATTTTAATACCATATACACATTTCATATTTATATCCTCTATGGCACGTATAAATCACATCTGAAACGAACCATGAAGCCAATAAGGGTAAAACTGATTCACAGGGTCCTGGGGTTCTTCCAAAAACTAGCTTCGAGGTTGTATAAATATGCAATTTGGCTTCTATCTAAAAATTGACTGTACCATCACTCTTCCTCTTTCGTTTATTCCATTTGGTGATTTCTATGCATGTTGTCATCTATACGAGTTGTTCCCTTTGTCTCACTCCTAGTCTGTGTTAAGAGACTTTGTTAGTTAACCGTTCAGTGCGTCGTGGTTCTCTTGTCCTTCATTAGTATGCATTGGTAGGTGTCATCTTGTTCCTATGGCATAATACACCAAATATTCTTATGTGTGTGTGTGTGTGTGTGTGTGTGTGTGTGTGTGTGTGTGTGTGTGTGTGTCACTCAATAGGGATCAGAATAATGTTTTATTTTGTTTTTCATAATATAATGAAAATAAATTATGATCCAATTTGTTCTCTTGCATTGACGACATCGTCTATACTCTCACAGAATAGCCAAACTATACCTGTATTAGATTAGATTAGGATAGGTTAGGTTAGGTTAGGTTAGGTTAGGTTAGGTTAGGTTAGGTTAAGGTAGGTTAGATTAGGTTAGGTTAGATTGAAATATTATTGCCGCCATTCGTTCACAAATCTCATTTAAACAAACTTTGGACAGGAAAGACGCAAGTGTAAACATATTGTATACACTGAGACCACACCTGCATGTCTCTCGTGTGCAGGAGGCGAGTGTAACACCAGTAAAACTATTCATTTTGGATATGTGAAATAACCACTTCCACCGTTCACTAAAATGAGATTGTGGGTTACGAATCGGAGTTCATTGTGGCATCAGTGGTCAGGAAACAGTGAGGTATGGTGACTATTAAGAGATAGCAAGGGGTGTGATTTAAAGCCGTAAAATGGAGACTTTACATCAGGAAGAGTGAATGGATAAAAAATAAGAGTACCTGTGTTTACCTTTGGTTTCGGCTACCTTGTTGTATATGAGGAGGAGGAGAAGGGGAGAAGGAGGGAGAGGAGGAGCAGGAGGAGAGGAAATGGGAAAGGAGGAGGAGGAGGAGGCTCATAATGCATAAATAATAAATATTAAATAAACAGGTTGGAGTAAGTAAATATTAAACACTTGACGAGCTAAGATAAGACGCTATCGTAGAAGGAAATAAACTCATCTACAGGAGAAAGTTATGTCGATGAAATAAATCAGACGATAAACTACAATACTGTGATGGTGCTGAGAGAGAGAGAGGGAAAACATCTTGAGAGGAGGAACAAATACCACGTATCAGTCGCTCCTTGTCCTTCGTGGGAACATGATTCCTCCTGAAGGTGGATATACGCATTTTTTCCTGAAGGTTAGGAGGAAGGGAGGGGGATGGGGAAGGGGGGGGGGTATTACGCTTCCGGGAACTCGAGAGAATCTGATAATTAACCAGATCCGTTGTGGCTAAAGCAGAGGATTCAGGATATTCGGGGATATATCGTGTGTTTGAACTAAAAGGAAAGTATCCATGCGGGTGTTAAGGCAGCGAGAGAGGTGAGTAAATATGGTGGCAGCAGAGGTGGAGTTTATGATTGAAAAACACAAATAACAACAAGAATTCGTCTAAGAATGGAAATCCGAGAAGAGGAGGAGAAGGAGGAAGGAAGGGAAGGTAGGAAGGGGAGGAAGGAAGGGGAGGAAGGAAGAGGAGGTAGGAAGGTGAACGAAGGAAGGGGAGAGAAGAGGAAGTTAACACAAAGGAAGTGAAACAGCAAAAAAAAAAACTCACTACATATACTACAAGCAACAGTGACAGTAATAATTGTTTCGTGGCATAAAATTAAATAGAGTGAATGGACGTTAAGCTCGCGTAAACACTCAGCTTAATGTGGTAGTGAATGTGATGTATTAACGTGAATGTGGAAGCCTTCTTGTTCATTAGGTTAAACTGAATGTAACTTGTGGATATTTAGGAACATGTTTGCCTTTATACTCTTGATCTCATTCTAATCCAAACCTAACCTAACCTAATCCTAATCTAACCTAACCTAACATAATCCTAACCTAACCTAACCTAACCTAACCTAACCTAACCTACCCCCCCCTTAGAAAATGTGGGTTTAATAATTTTTGACAGGTATGAACTTTCTTCTTTTCATAAGGGTTCAGGGTTTGAGGGTTCGGTGGGTCAAAGGTTCGTATACCGGGGTTCGGTCGAGGCTTCTATATATCTCTCCTCCTACTCAGACTAGATAGTGTTGACACTTCGGCGGCGACTCTGACCAGCGTTACTATAGACTTAACCACAATTTTTATTCCAACCACAATTTCATTCCTCTTCTCGTCACTTGTCAGGTAGAGGCTGAACACAAATGAACTGCCAAAACACAATAAATACTTCATGTTTGTGGCGTGATCTAAGCAATGGGTCGCAAACGTCTTAACATTAACGGGCAAACTACGATCTAAAATCAGCGAGGAAAAAAAAAAAAAAGATTGTCAGTTTGGACAGAATTAGGATTGTTTTTTTTTTGCCATTGGATTTATTTTACTTCTTCATCTTCATAGGCTTCAAAGATGCTTCTAAATATATATCATAATTTATAGTTTATTTCTTGGGTCAGTTTATATTTCTTGGTAGGTTGAGATGGTGAAGGAAACTAGGCTGCTATCTTCGTTCTGTGTGCGTGTGGTTGAATAAATTATCTCAATCTGTTTTATCGATTATGATGATTCCTGCTACAAATTGGATGTTGGATATCGAGAAAAAAATTCTCATGAATTTTGGAAAGGGTGACCCAAAGATTGCATTTACAGGTGTGTGTGTGTGTGTGTGTGTGTGTTAACAAAATGCTATCTATGTATACGTAATGAGCACACGGCCAAAAGCTGGTGAGTAAACACGATAACATCCTGGTGACTGTTGACATGCCGCTTCCCAGAGGACAGTCCATCTCCACTGACACTGTAATCAACGCTAGAGGTACACTGTCAGAAACCAGTATCTTCCCAGCCTTGGTCGGTGACTGAATAAACCTGGAGAATTATACTGAAGGCGTAACCGTGACTACATCTGGTCAGTTGGTACACCTGACTGGATACAAGCTTCGAGTTGTTCAGGGAATGATGGCTCGAATAGTGGACTTGTTATTGTTGTTGTGGAATACTGATAATTGCCTAACTTCTCTCTATATATGTTTTTAAGCTTCTGACTGGCCAGAGGCGTTCATGTAGGTCATCATATTAAATATACGTGAATAGTGTCACAGAAAACCTGGACTACTGTAACCTAAGGCTTAAAAATCTTTGTTTTCGTTTTAAATGGAAGGGTTGGGTGATATTATGATATATTCTGAAAATAATGTAAATGTCAACATTAGTTCCAAAGAAAAACAAATAATCTAAAGTTACTTAAAACAACAGTAACGTATTAAACTATACAGATGAGAGGAAAACAAACATTATAGTAATAAGTGTAAGTAATTAATAACTTAATACACCCTGAAACTAAATACATATATTCCTATTTTCTTTGTCTATTATATTATATCGTCACTGTAGTATATATCCATAATACATATATAAACACCTATAGTAAATATAAAAGTGTGAATTGGTGTCCGATTTTTTTTTCCGCGCTGGTCAAGCCCAGACCGAGGGCCAGCTAGGCCCCCGGAGCTTGACCAGCACGTTCGTGTTAGTATTATCATCTAGACTTAATTATATGTTATAAAGTCACTTCTGAGTATTTCAATGTTCTTTTTGATACTATTTACTTATTGTAACCTGAATGTTAATAAATAAATGGCTTAAGGAACACGAAAAAGAACCAAATCAAAATGGAATTCCACAGAATCGTGCTTCGGATGGCTCAACTTTTCCGCGATGTAATCACCAAAACTTGGGAAGATAATTTTTCTAAGTCTGTACAAGGAAAGTTGGATTAATGTGTTTACTTTAGTTTTGTAACATTACTTAACTGTGGCGCGAGATGCTGCCTGAAGTCACACAAATCTCGACCTAACCTGTGTGTTTCCTCCCGATAGCTAGAGTAGGTGTCCGGTCCTAACCTAACCTAACCTCCCTACAGCTAAAGTAGGTGTTCGGTCTCAACCTCACCTAATCTAACCTAACCTAACCTCCCTATAGCTAGACTAGGTGTCCGGTCTCAACCTAACCTAACCTAACCTAACCTAACCTCCCTATAGCTAGACTAGGTGTCCGGTCTCAACCTAACCTAACCTAACCTAACCTAACCTACACAACTTTGAATGTATTGTCAGTATTTTATTTGTTATCGTAATTGTTTTGAAATCTCGTGATCAATCATTAAGTGGATTTAGATTAATATTTATTGTTATTAGTGAGAGTTATAGTGTTCACAGCTCCGGGATTCACAATATGCTTGTGGACTCATCTATACCTCAGTGAGAAACATGTATACCTCAGTGAGACACATGTATACCTCAGTGAGACACATCTACAGCACATTCCTGGTCTAGGTTAGTGGTCTGGTCTCATTGGTCTTAAGTAACATTCGGTCAATTTGGTAAGTTGGTCTGGGTCTGTTGGTACTTACTGTCTTTTATCAAATAATTTACTCTAAACATCTAATATTCCTTTGTAATTTTATAATTATCCTCGAAAATTGAAGGTGTTAGTTTTCTATAAATAAATACTTAAAATTTCTGAACATGTAGTTTTCATAATAATGTTGTTAAAATATTTCAAACACAATGACCCAGATCGTCATTTTGTCAAGATAACACAATTATGAGAACGTGACTTAAAGGCCAAATTACCTTACAGAAGTAAACAAAATCCCAGGAAGTAAGAAGATAAACTCATTTAATTAAAACGGGTCTATTAGGAGGTTTAAGTTGGGTGAAAGGGAGAAGTGAGAGGACTAATGAGGTCATGTTTCATTCAACCAAAGGAGGGAAAACAGGTATGGTAGGAGGCGTTGGGTTGACTGTATCACAGACCAACAGTGCTACGAGGTTGATGCTTAGATAACACTGTTCATATGTCGTGTTTACTCGTATGGGTTCAGTGGCTTATGTTGTCGACCCATTAATTGATGTTTACAGTAACCAAACACCTGAATAGGTTAACAGTAACATAATTACGTGGATGAATGAAGCTGTTGTATTACGTGGATGAATGAAGCTGTTGTATTTCGTGGATGAATGAAGCTGTTGCATTACGTGGATGAATGAAGCTGTTGAATTACGTGGATGAATGAAGCTGTTGCATTACGTGGATGAATGAAGCTGTTGCATTACGTGGATGAATGAAGCTGTTGAATTACGTGGATGAATGAAGCTGTTGCATTACGTGGATGAATGAAGCTGTTGCATTACGTGGATGAATGAAGCTGTTGCATTACGTGGATGAATGAAGCTGTTGCATTACGTGGATGAAAGAAGCTGTTGTATTTCGTGGATGAAAGAAACTGTTGCATTACGTGGATGAAAGAAGCTGTTGCATTACGTGGATGGAAGAAGCAAATTGAATTAATTTCTCAAAGGTTTTAGAATCACACATAGGCAGACATAAAACATTGGTTCCCAGTTGCTTTGCCTTCCCACTGGTGGCGTGGTAGTTGCCTCCAGCCTGATAGAACAGAGTGATAAAGATTGATGATGGGGCGAGAGGGCGCTAGAACAATGAAGTGTCTACGTATTCCAGAGTGGTATTCCCTTAGGCTGAAGAATAAAGTATTTATCCAGTGTGTTACCGACGTTGACTAAAGGATGTAAACACGATGAATGATAATAATAAAAGCCATACAGGAATTGTGAAGTAATTGTAAATATAAATGAATGGTTTAAATAACACGTGAAGAAATCCAACCCAAATTGCTGAGATTTAATCGTAAAAAAGAATAGATAGTCTTCACGAGTCAGGAAACCCGACAAGATTAGGTACTTGATGTATGGGTGTGTATAGGGAGGAGCTTCATTATACAGTGGCTTGGTAAAGACTGATTATACAACCTGTGTGTTATGACTCTTTGACTTGTATCACTGGGTAAGGTTTTAATCCGAGAAAAATAAATATTTACTGTACTAAGGTAATAAGAGGCAGCGAGGTTTAGTTCGTTTAGGATGGCCAATATTGACGCTAGACACAACTTTGAAAGGTCACCACACTCCATGGAACTTTCTACCAAAGTTTTAGTAATGCTGGACGCTGCAGCTGAGATCAGAAGGTAAGTATAGTGGGACGTGGGCTGGTGGCTGTGTGAGGAACCAACACTCACGACGGTACCTGAAGCCAAGTGTCCTGAGTTTTCAAATATATCGAGGTTCCTCCTACCTGGGATGAATCTTATGTGCACTTATGTTACTGTAAAGTCACATAGACGTAAAAACTCTTGGTGATGAAAGGAGACGGTATGCAACCATTGATGAACTTCTACAGTGGAAACTTTATATAATCATGATTTTAGCAAGACGGCAAGTACTACACTATTGTCTCGTGGGATCTGTTAGCTACCTGTTGTTGACCACTGTCCACTCAACCTGTTACAGAATGACGTATTAATGACGTTTGATGTTCATTCTCTAATATAGTTCTAATCCGATGTTTTTGGGAAGAATTTACAGTCTAACATTACAGCTGAGAATAAGTCACATCTGGTAAATATTATTAATCAAGTTGATAGAGGACTTCAAGAAGGGAATACCATTTAAAACAGTTCAGTGGATTGTTTTTTTTGGTTTAAATCTTTGAGTTTTGTTCATGTAAATTTTCTGATTAAATAGATGATGTGAGGAGAGATGCGTAGGAGATGTATGAAGAGGTTGTAGTGGTGAGAAAGACATAACTGAGAAACATTGATCATAAAACGTAGAGAAGATGATAGGAGAATAGAGAATCAAGTGAGAGAATGAGGAGGGAGGTTCGTTATTAAAGTTGGATATATTATTAAAAAACAAAAAACAGAAGCCTTGAATTTGATGTAAAACCCTGGGGGATTTTTTCATTCCATGGCCTCAGTGTTTAATGAATTCAGGTTCTCAAGCTACCGAACCTGCTGAAAAAAAAGGAAAAAAATCTGAAATTAACGCATTGTTGTGGTCGTTGGGGAATGGACTTTGAAGTGTTAAAAGTTAAAGTAAAATCGAGGAAAATAAACTACCCAAAACTTTTTCACTCTCTTGGACCTTTTGATCTGATAATTAGGAAACATATCAAGTGCAGTATTTTTTTTCAATAATAAGAACAAAAATAAGTTAAATCACCAACATTAGCTTGAGGGTACTATTAAATTGTGCCTCTCATCTTTCAATATGGTGAAAATTCTTCTCTCGTTCTGTTTTTTGGGAGATTGAAAAAATACCTCAATGTCCCAGAGAGAGAGAGAGAGAGAGCCGGAACCTGAAATTGCTTAAAGTGTGGAAACTGCGGCACACGGGAGGCGGAGTGAAGCAGAAAAAAATAAAATAGTTGAAAGTTGTAACGTGGTGGAAGAGGACATCTAATTTGTGGCGGTATGATTAAGCGGTGACGTCTTGTGTGGCTAACCTAACCTAACCCAACCCAACCTAACCTAACCCAACCTAACCTAACCTAACCTAACCCAACCCAACCCAACCCAACTTTTCCTAACCTAGCCTCATTCTAACCTATAAATACGACCCTGTTGTTAACCAAGGATAATACCTATGTGTGTGTAATGAACCAGTTAAGAAGTTCCTCTGATCTAATTAGTGTTAATACGAATCCTTTCCACTGGTTGTTTTTTTTCCGCCTTTTACCTGTTTCACCTGCCCGGGATAATTTGACCTCCGTTCACCTAGTCTTTATTTGTACATCAGAGAACAATCCCTTCAGAAAATCATAAAAAGAACCCAGGTCATCTTATTTAGGTATAATTTTATACGAGTACAGACATAATGCAAATGGTGTTCTGTTATGTTATTCATTTGCATAATGGACAAACGATCATTTTACCTGGAAAAATAGTGTGTTTAAATTTGGTATTTGTCGTATTAATTCAATATTGCTGTGATATAATACATGGAATTGGAAAGCAAGATAAATTAAATATCTTGAAATACTACTGCTACTACTACTACTAATAATAATAATAGAATTAGTTATAGTTACGTATGGATTTTTTCGTTCCTGAATCTACCAAAATTTTATTCTAGCATAATTTAAGGTCCTTTTTCCGAACTAATTGAATTTTTGTAACATATTTGTCGTTCTTTGTTTCAAAATGTGAAAACGAAAAATGTATAAAACTCATCTGTCATCGAAATACATACATACATACATACATACATACATACATGGCACAGTCCTCTTCAGTCGAAATACTAATAAATTAAACTATAAAATAATTTCCAACTCATAACTGATTTTTTTCATCGCGTCTGAAGAAATATACAAATGACGACTGTCTGTGTTCCGTGAATTAAAAAAAAAATAATGTTATTTTATTTTAGTCTCACCTGTAACTATTACCTAACTGCTAACTGCATAATGTATTAGTTATCGCCTTAATAAAAAAAATATTTCTGTAATCAATTAAAATACAATTATATATGTACAGAAACGTTACCCAGATTCCGTTTTGCTACATATAGTGAATATCATCAACGTCACATAATGGATTTTGGCAAGAGGAAAAAATTTATACTTTACCGTTCACGTTCTTTAGGCAGATTTAGTGCGCACCGTTTTACCATTTGGCTAAAATATGGGCTCATGTGACCCTCATTTGAATTTAATAGAGTTAAAAGATATATAACTGCAGGAGTTCTGACCGTGCTGGGGAAACACCACAAATGGTACCCCGTTTATTTTTATTTTTTTCAACTGGATTCTGTTTCCGGAAGACTTTCATGTTTCATTAAAATCTATCAAAACAGAAGTAATAATGTCTACCTAAAACAACATCTCACTAGGTAGACATAAATGATAATAAACTAATTATAATAATTAACCGAGATTTATCGTATACTAGTGAATAAAACTTTAGAAAATAAGATTCTTACTCGAACACGGGGACACCAAAATCACTGAAGCACTAAGTCTAAGGGTTACATGTGCTAAGTTTGAACACCCTAGCTTTTTCCATTCTTCAGTAATGCTCTTGACTTACTTACTAACATCAATTCAAGCGACAATAAGCGCCTTACGCCCGTAATCCTGCCGATGAAAGTCTAAAGCAAAGATGTGAAATTGGATCCCACAGTTTTGAAGGCCTGTTAAGGATATTATGGATACATCACATTGTGTACAGGAGGGGGCAGCATGGCCGGCATTGTACTCGACTGCCTTTATTCCTCAGCTGTAAAGTTAAGTACTCATATACACCCTTGTGGTCTGGGGTCAATCCACACCCCTTGAGTAATAGAGTGATGACCAAAAATGATGTGTTAATGTTATGAAAATGCAACGAAGTATAATATTTTTCTTTCCTAGTGATATAAATAGAGTCAAGATTTTGCTCACAAGCTGTTGTTGAAACCCTCCGTCGAATACGATTCTATTTTTATGGGATTCTGATTCACATTCTTAGAGTTTATTCAGATAAGTACAGCTTTAGGTGTTGGGAATTGTTAAAGGAGATTCCCAGGTGGTGGGGGAACGTGAAGGTAATGCTTAACCCCGATAAAATATTATAGTTAAACGTTAAACATAAAGGCAGCCAGAAATCAATTTTAGTTATAACTTAATAAACATATTTTAGTAAATAGTTGATGTTATAATGTATTACTGCACTTCAACATCTTAGGTCGTAAAGCACAAATTGTTCATTTTTCTCGTCTCTTTGTGAATATCTGAGATGCATTTGAAAATCTTATATTGACTGGGGACTTATAGATGCAATTTAGTGATCAAGACTAAGCCACATGTGTCCATAAAATATGATAATCCAGAAATTTGAAAATATTCTCCTTGATGACGTCTTCTCAGTCATGTTGAAGACGGATAGAAGCAAACAATTGTTCTCGTATATTCTGTTTACAAACTTAGGAAAACAGAAAAAATTAAGAGAAATCAAAGAACAATGTTAGCGTCATATATCTCTTAAAGAAGGAGATATTGTGATGGTCTACAGAACACTCTTTAGCTCATCCATTATTTTATCACAGCAATCGATATACTTCATCTCCACCTGGTGCTTTCACATTAGTTACATTCGTGCTTGCATGTGCTTCCTCACCAGCACCGTCGTTCAAGAAGTCGCTGGGTTTTCTATATTCTTCCTCAATCATATCCTCGCCTTTTGTTTCTTATACACCGGCACAAACATCTTCCTTTTATTTTAATGATGGAATTCTTGGGTCTATACGTCTCTCTCCTCACGTGATGAAAGAAATGTTATCTTATTGTTGATTGTCCTCATTTCACTTCTTGTATGGGGCGATATTTCCACTCATTTTATCCAACCATAGTGCAAAAAAAAAAAAAAACGTTCTTTAGGGCATTTAATGACTTACAAATGTTCATTATATATTTTATCTTAATTTCTGGCTGATAATGTTTCATAAGTCAGGTGAGCTTCTGTAGGTGTTGAGTTACTTAAGGTGGTTTATGATCCTCTGCCTTACTTCACTTTACCTGGATGATGAGGCAATAATTTGTCTCATTAATGTTCTATATATTTACACATTACTGTTCACACCAATTAAAATCCTCAATTAAAGTACACGTGTTAAATCCTGTATAGTTTTCTTTCATTTTACTATATAATAATACATTAATTAACAGCGTATCAGTATTTTAAGGACTTAGGTACTAAAATGAAGGCAATATAGTTCAGAACTTTTGGTACACTGGTGGTAGGGTAGGGTAGGGAAGGGTAGGGTAGGATAGGGTAAGGTAGGGTAGGGTAGGGTATAGGGTACCATGACCTTCCGCCACCAGTACCCTACCGCCGGGCCCTCACATGATGAGTTACACCATATGGTAGCGTGATGGATAGATGGTCCACACACCATATGAGATGACCCTACCCGGGTCTTTATGAGTTGGGGAGTGGTTCATATTTATGCATAGGAGAGAGAGAGAGAGAGAGAGAGAGAGAGAGAGAGAGAGAGAGAGAGAGAGAGGATGAAAATATATAGAGAATATTTTAAGACTTTTTTTTCTCAGGTTTTTGTCATGTTTATAATTCTGTTGTTAATTAACTCGAGGTGTTTTCGGGGCCTCACTCCCACTCCCTCCTCTGATTTTTATTTCCAGCTTTATTGATCTTCAGTTTTTATTATGGTGTTGTGATGTTGTTTATGTTCTTCTTGTCTCTATATAACACGAGAGGTAGAGCCTGGATGAATGAGATCAACAATAACTAGATTTTCAACACGAACCTAAAATGTTCTTAGTATTGAACATTAATCTATTTTTATTATTTTCTTTAAACACAATAAAAGGATTCCATCCTCTTTAAATAACTATTAACTACAAATTCCATTAAATCCACTTATCTAATGTTCTTTAAAACATTTATAAGAAAAATTGAAAATAAGATCATAATTTTATTTAGATCACTGAAATTAGATTAGAAATTGAGACGAGTTGGAGAGATGAAATAACAAAAATCAGGGGACCTTGTAATTTTTAATGATATTTTTATTTACATTATTCGGTCAATTAACGTGTTTCCTGACTCTCTGACTGACTAACTCACTGAGAGACTTTTTCTTCCGCTTACCCGACCTGCTCAAGCCTGGGGAGGGATCGTCACTACACCTCCACCATACTACTACTACTACTACTACTACTACTACTACTACTACTACTACTACTACTACTACTACTACTACTACTACTACTACTAACACATAATGCACTACACTGGCACAATTCATGATTGATTCTTATTAGCTCGTTTTCCCCATCCTAACCTAACCAAACCTGACCTAACCTAACCTGACCTGACCTAACCTAACGAAGGAAGAGATCAGACAAGATTATAGGTGCCAAAGCTACAGTATTCACCCGGCCAAAGATGAGATATTAGAGGCGATTATTTGTACTAATAGAGGTTAAGTGACACACACACGCACACACACAGAGAGGGAGAGAGAGAGAGAGAGAGAGAGAGAGAGAGAGAGAGAGAGCAATTAAAGATTAAAGTCGCGTAAAGGTCATTCATATAAAGAGTCAACTTCCTAGGCAAATATCAATGAATACTCAATGAGCTTTAGACAGATTCAGGGTGAAGGGCAGTACACTTAGCCCAAAAACTGTGTGACGGCTGATGACTTTGGAGCACAAAATTCTACTTTGGATCTTAAGTCGGAAATTGTTAAACACACACACACACACAGACACACACACACACACACACACACACACACACACACACACACACACACACACACACACACACACACACACACACACACACACACACACACACACCTTTTGCAGCCTAAGGACGGCTCAAGTAAAATTTATCTGCAGTGGGAAACTTGCTAGTGTCACTGAACTCTAATATGAAAAGTATTTGTGTCACCCAACTCGGCAGCCTGAAACTTTACAAGTAATCAGCAACTTCTCATTTTTAGGCAGAAAGTGGCCAATTTCATCTAATTCTGTATTCTTGAACTTTTTATTTTCTTCTCATTTTGTTGTCTGAAGATTCTGTTTGACCTAAATACGTTTTGGAACCTTGTTTTCTTCCTAACTCGTCTCATAATCTTTTCAACAAGTATATAGATATAAAAAAAAATAGCTACTGAGTTAATGTATTGTGTTAAGCGACCTAATGTATTGTGTTAAGCGACCTAATGTATTGTGTTAAGCGACCTAATGTATTGTGTTAAGCGACCCGGACACAAGAGAAGTCGCATGAAGAGCTTCCATCGACCTAAGGAGAAAAAATGTATATGTACCTAAATATGTGGATATGTGGTTTCATTTACATACTCCACAACGTCAGGAACTGAACTGTAGCGAACTGAATAATATGTTCAATAAGAAAATAACTCTTCATTCGACCTACTTATGTTACCTGTGTGTGTGTGTGTGTGTGACTTGAAGTATATGACGTTTGAGTAGAGATATGACACAAAACAAGCAAGTGATTGGAGGGATGTGAACCAAACAACACGTAGGGATGAAAAATGAAATGAATGGATTAGAACTTAAACTCAGGTAAGATGTACAGGTATTACAGTAAGGTATAAGGAGCCATTAAGTGCCTGAGGGCCAGAGGGTGAGATCGAGGAGGTCCCTCATTAGTTACCACGAAAATGCATAGTTACTGGACAGACGGATGGAATTAGGAAGATCTTAAATGACAAAGAAGGTTCATATCAGAAGACTATGGGGGGTAATATAGTGCGTATCTTCAACCAAAAGTTCCACTGGGGCTACTGACTGAAATTTTAACCTGGGGGTAAAGTCCTCCCAACCATCTTAATTTATGAGGTCATATCTCTGGGGAAGCAATGTAGAGGGTCAGTATTGTGTGTGTGTGTGTGTGTGTGTGTGTGTGTGTCATAGGACGAAGGGAGGAAGGGAAGGGAGGGGGTCAAGTGGCACCAACAACACCAACTTTATCTGAGACTGAAGGTGGAGGTGTATCATTTATCACCATCATTATGCACAATAAAACACAATATAAAGTAGAACATTATTTGATCGATATGGTGAACTTATCTCTACACTCTTTAGTATTAGGAGGTGAGGGTGAATTATATTATACATCACGGACATGAAAGACATCAGCTGACAGGCGACTACAGTGGTCCACTTTGGAGTAATAATGAGCAATCAACCAGCTCTCTGTAATACTTATACCGACAGTGGTGGCGTGACTTGGGGTAGTATCGTCTGTTATCTTATTACTACTACTACTTATATAACCTTATATCGAGTTATCTAATTACTTATCACCCTGGCCGCCTAATTATCTATGTATCTAGATATAATTTTTACTAATTAGCTTTCTGACTGTATATATTCTTGTCATCACACTATCTGTCACTATCTGATTATCTTACTAACTCTGTATGTAGTTCTGTAGCCTGATATAATAATTGTGAGTTATTTTAATTTGCAAAAATAAGGGTGAGGGAAGGCGCTGGACCCTGGCAGAGAGGAGGGGAGGTGGTAAGAAACTGAACCTCCCACCCCCCCTCCCTGTCTCATGTCCTCCCTCCCTCTTTCCTCTCCCTGTCTCACGTCCTCCCTCCCTCTTTCCTCTCCCTGTTTCACGTCCTTTTTCTCCCTCTTTCCTCTCCCTCAACAACTTGTCAATGATTCATTCTGAGGTGTTTAGGAGTGATGGCCGTTGGTAGCTGAAGTATGACCATTAAGTATCAGTCGCGTTGTTTATTAGAGGATTTTGGGTATTATTTTAATTTTCTTGGTGATTTTTATATATAGGAACAGATTTATAAGATATTCAGTAATTTTCAGGGTCATTCGTGGCTGAACTATGTTGGAGGGAAGAAGGGAATTTAGTCCTTAATGATTTTTTTTTATCATGGCGGCTTTCTCATTTTTTTTACGAGTCTATTCAATAAGGCCTAATGAATGTTTTTATCTAACACTGGTTTATGTTTTTGCAGGTCCAGACTTCAGGACAGGGTAAGTATACACTGTGTCAGTTTTTCAGATATTATAATAGGGTATAGTTATGAAATATGTATATCTAAAGTTGTAAAAAATTCCAGGGATTATACTATAATTAATACAGTATTTAGTGTTGCTTTCATTAAAAAAACGGATATTAAATTAATACACATAGTCACATTATGCATAATTATACATAGTAAAAAAAATATTCATGAGCCTTTGCTTTTTCCGGGAGTAAGTTTTATTTTATATATATACTGTATATATTTGTATTATTTGAATGTATCTTACTAACACTGCTGACCTGCCAGTACTGGAGACCTCGCGGTGGTAGTGTCAGGTATTGAAATAACTCAAGACTTGTAGCCATGTTAGCTCTAAGGTTAGGTTAGTTTAGGTTACAATGGTCAGGTTTAATCAAAAGAATAACTAACTCTTAAAATGTGGTTTATAGAGCTGTGCAGTGTTAGTTTTTCAGGTGGAGGTAAGGTTCATGTGTTTTAGTACAATATAAATATTTGTTTTTTCATGTGGAGATGATGTATTTATGTGAAGTTTATTTGAGGTGAAATCAGGTTTTACCGCTCCTCACTGGGCGAGCGGTAATTGTGGAATTTGTGGTAAAAGTGTGGGTTAAGTTGAGGGAGTGAAGTAAGCTAGCAGTGTTGATGGTAACAGTTCTGCTGAAATGGCTTGTCATCTGTGCTCCATCTGTCCTGGGTGAGGTAGTTCAGGACACACTGTCGAGCTGTGAGCAGTATCACTAACAGTACCATTAAACACCACTGGCTCCACGTGCACGCGTCTTCTTATCCAGACGTCGCGTACTTACCACTTCATCGGCGGTAACGTTAAGTTCGTGTCTTTTTAAATGCAAGATAATTTACATATCATTTGTTAACGCTCCGTACAGCTAATAATTTGGTATGTTTGCGTCGCTAATCCTCCCGATAAAATACAAGTTTCTTTCATTTTTACTAAATTGATGCGAAAAAAGTAATTAACAACTCATAAACTTGGTGTTTGGGCTCTTTTTTGTGCACCATCAACCCTAATTGTCCACTAAGCAGGTTAAATGAATCACTAAAATACTCAAAGAATTGGTGAATCAAATTTTTTTTAGTTGCTCTGTTTTCATTAATTAGTGTTTGAGGGACGGACAGAAAATTTTTCAATTAATAAGAATCCTCTTTATAATAATTAACCTAATACGAGTCTAACAACATTTACCAGAACGTAATAATGACTTAACGAATATATATTAACATGGCTTGGATTAATACCACACATGAGCTCACACAACACCACACAACCAGGCTTTACCTTTGACTGTTAATTCACCCAGAAAAACACCGCTGCATTACCAGCTTTTCTGGGGTAATCCATACATACATACATACATACATACATACATACATACATTGGGGTGTGGATGTGTGTGGCAAGTATCCTCACTATTGGCTCGATGTATAATGGTCATACATGGAGAGATGCATATCTTAGGGGGTGAAAACGTGAAGGGTCATAGCCACAGCTCTCCGGGTATATTACACCTATAAACAGGATAAACACTTTTGAGAGGTGAGACCAGGTAGATCAGACAGGTGAACAAAGGGATTAAGCTAGGAAGTGTGTCTGATATGATGAGAGATTCCTTCAAACTGATCTCATAAGGTCCTTACCACTGTTTGTGTTGAAGGACGCTCGTGACATCAAACAATTTCAAACAAACAATATCAGATCTAATTGCCATCAGGGATATATTTTTAGTATCTATCATCTCCGTTGTTAATTATTTTTCCATCTAGAAATAAAATTCAAGACTTAAAACATAGAACTTAACAAGGAAGGACCTACATAGCAAACATTTCAGGGATAACTAACTAACAAGGATTTTATATGATATTAGAATTTCACAGTATACAGGTTGGGGGTCACACACTAGTACGAAGAAAACTAAGACGAAGGAGTTCCCCAAGGTTAAGTGTTTGGTCTTATCCTCTTCTAGTGCTTACCCTAATACAAGGAAACATTTATAAGAGTACGGGCAGGATGTGGGTTTATTTATAAGAAGCATTTCATCTGCCTTACGACATCAAACAGGAAACATACGAACTCTGAAGTGGATTGCAAATTGAAGATGGTAAAATGTATCAAAGTATCAGGAATAAATCATATATGCGGAGACGTAATACAAACTATAGGAGATATATGGTTATAGTAAGTTTGTAATAAATCTGGGAGGACAAAGTATTACAATGGAATCTGGACGAAATCTGTATCATATATTATTAATAAATGTAAAATAGGTCGAAGTCTAGTGAAATCTAACATCACTATTAGGACAAGTGCTTCTTAGGGCGGAGGCTAATCGGGATTAGGGCCCATTAAGACAAGGGCCTATTGCTATGGGGGCCCATTTGACCAACTAACTGAAAGTGGTCATCTAGGGACTTGAGCCTCGCACTCTAAATTAATTGATGTCGAAAATTAATAAGATTTAATTATTAAACTATCTACGGACTCAATAATACAGTGGCATAATTATATAGTCGAGTTAATACGTTCAACAATCTCTATGGCTTCATTAAATGTTCCTGGTTCATTATTGTAGAGTAATGATGTTTGATCACTATTATAATCTAATTAAACTGTTACTCTTATCACTTTATATTGTTCAAGGGATTCCACTGTGAAGACGTTATGTGTATTACAAGTATTTAGAGATATTTAATTAATAGTATGATATGGTTTAGTAGTATTGTGGAAACCGGAGAAAAACTTATTCTAATATATTGTTTTTATTCAACACATGATTGACGCAGCCTCACAGTTGTTACTCATCCACTCAGATAAGTTAGCGAGACACTCAGACTATTCTTAAGCCATTGGTCTTTATATTCCACCTCTCAGAGTTTTTCCTGATGGCTCTATAACACAGAGTAAACAGACAGAATCGGCTGATTTATCATTCTTACTGAGGATAAAGAGAAAGTTTTATGTCTAATCGAAGTACAGAGACTTCGGGAGAAAAAAAAGGGGGGTATTTATTATTCTCTTTGTGTCCAGCTTTGTAATATAGTAGTTTGAAATATTATGTGTTTACGAGAAAAAAAAAAGAAGAGTTTTTTGATGTCCTCTTAAATTAGGGATATGAAGGTATTAGTTTTTAATATTATGTGTCAACACCATGTAAGGTTGTACTTGAAAAAAGGCTTCCGTTTAAGGTTTGAAATTATATCAGGGTACAGAGGTCAAATACTGTCTGTATCTTGGTATATGTACAGTAACTAAGTCTCCTAGCAGTATAACTTGAGAAAAGAATTAGCTATTAAGTTCATAATCTGGTATATCTATCCATTACGACAACTAGCACAACTGCTGTGATTTTCCTAGTTTCATAGACAAGGTGTTGGGCTAGGCATTTAACATGGCACTTACCTGGCACTTACCTAGTACCTACTTCGAATAGCAGTAAATATTCCCTCCCTCAGTAACTATCCTCACTCACTCCTATACTATCAGAGAAACAATCCACCACCCACCAAACATCTTTTTCGTTAATGTAGTCCCCAGAACCGAGAAGGCAATCATTATACAGCATAACCCCGTCACCAGCTCCACCCACACGTTATAATACGCCTCAACAGGAGAAGATTCACCTTTAGTTAAGATATGATAACTCCTCTATTTAAATCTATTTCATTCCTCTCTTATATTTTTCGAAATTTAACTTCATTTTCCCCTGTCTACAAAGTAAGCACCGAGTTGCTATTGAATATTTTTAATTAGTGCGACAAACAAATTATCACAACAAGCAATATGATGAACTAAGCTGTCGGTTTAATTCAATTTCGCAATGTAAAGTTAACAAAATAACAATTATTGATATGTATTCCAGCATGTTGACGACCTCTTGTGTCCCTGGAGAAATAGTGTGTGTGTGTGTGTGTGTGTGGGATGAGGCAACAGGAGTCAGCTTAATATTATATTAAAAACATATTAAATACATAACACTGGAATATGAGTCTCTGTGATGATATTCACACACACACACACACACACACACAAAACACTCACATACGTTCACGACCACGCACGCAAAGTTCCTGGTATGTGTACCTGTACAGCTATTAGTCCGCACGCCGCACCAGCTGGCCGTCTCAACTTCCCCCTGTGAGCGTGTGAGTGGCAGACTCATGCATAAATCTGTTGGTGTTATGGCGAGACTAAATTAAGTTTAGTTGAATTTAGTTAAACTTAGATTAAGAAGGTCATATAACGTGAATTTGTCTATTTTTGAGTGAGTGAGTGAGTGGGTGAGTGAGTGGTAGCCAATCAGTCAGTCAGTGGTGAAGACACACATAGAGCTGTAGACATAACTAAAACTAATAATTGTTCTGATAGTGTGCAGACGGATAACACAACGTAACAGTATATAATGTTAATGATATATCCACAATAATTTTTACTACGGCGACGAGACTAAACATCACTGGTTGGGTAGCAAAATGAAATTAGACTCGCATGACTATAACACACAACATAGATTATCATAACACAGGGACATCAATTTTTTTTTTTACTCCAGAAACCTAACATATTACTTTATTTTAGAACTTGCAATAAACGGACACCTGAACAATTTCCAAGACAATAATTTCAGAAAAAAAGTTTGTGGTTCGTAAGACCTTTGGAATCAAAATATAAGTATTTGAGTTTGACTGATGTGGACAACAAAATGTGAAAGTCCCACAGAGCAGAAATTCTTTAACGTGGCGAACAAACCCAAATTCCTTTTCTTTTGTGAGTGATTTTTCGGTCTCGTTGTTAGTTTGGTAAAGTTTGTGGTTTTTCCCTCACACACACACACAAAAAAGGGTCGTTTCAGCATACTTTTGGCTGTGTTAGTCATCTCTCTTAATGCTGTCCCCTACTGACGAACCTCGCCTCACTCTCACTAATATGTGTGCACCCCTGAATCCGCACTAACTCTGCTCTCCTCACTAACGCATCTTATGGTCAGTTTTCTGTCATCTTTTTATATTTTTACCTATATGTCACGTTTATAAGACCACCACTAACGTTCTGTAAACCTGATTAGAGTAACTACCGCTGTTGAATGTTAATTAGTGTAACGACTTGGCTACATGTCAATTGAACCCTAGTTCTAACAGGCATCAGTCTTACTGAAACTAAGTCAATCTAACCTTAACTAACCTACCCATATCCTGAACAAATTATCTTTACCTTACATGAACCTAACCTAATCTAGCTTAACTTCAGCTACCCTAAAACTAACCTTATCTGACCAATTTTCATGGTCTACACACGTAAGGGTTATAGACTTATGGTAGGTCAGGCTGGCGCCCACGTGACCTGCAACCAGTGGTCTGCGAAGCATCCTATCACTGCTCAAAGGTCACACTTCATAAACGCTGGAGCCAACATCAGATATTCGTGTATTCGCTCTGACTATATTCCCAGTTTCATCCACACGATGTTCAACCTCTGATTTATTTCCACACACACACACACATATATATATAGATATATATACTTCATTTTTAGTCCATATAACACGCGGACTTTGAACATATAATCAACGACCTCACCAGCCAGGAATCGAACCCTCGACCTACTGGGTGGGACTAGGGAACGCTATATATATATATATATATATATATATATATATATATATATATATATATATATATATATATATATATATATATATATATATATATATATATATATATATATATATATATATATATGCCTCCATTATCCTATTAATGAGTGAAGCCTCCCTGCTCATAGATGATTTTTATAGTAAATTAATGTCTTTTCTCAACATTCACTTACATTGTAAAATAAATATATTATAAAGAGTTAGACAGACATAGCAGTCAATATCATTTAAAAATAATCTAATCTTGGTTAAACAAATATTTCACTTAAGTAAATAAGAAACTTGGCTAATGAACAATCTAGGACTAATCATATAATGGAGACGGTCAATATTTACTGAGAGGGTTTCTACCTTTGTTATGTTATACCATTAAACCACGTGGTAGAGAGCGTCAATATTCCCCCATAGAGTTCCTGGCGACCCATAGTAGTGTGTACACCGAACTGTTACGAACCGTTGGAAGTTACTGAGACAGAAAATTAATTGCCTCCTGAGTTTACGGTAGAAGTTATAAGAAGCACCACGTTTGTTTCCTTGTTTCTACTTGTTATCTTCGTCCTCCTCTCTACCCTTGTCTTGTATATCTTCCTGCTGTTATCCGCATCCTTTAAGCTGTCTTGAAGATAGATGGCCTGATAGTTGCCGACATAGTTTATGTATTTTACAACAAAGAAACACAAGTAAATAGATTAATCAGTCCATAATTAACACCTGTATTTAAATATTTTGTACCTTAATGTACCCCAGACAGCATAGACAGTTCAGATCTCATGTGAGTGTTGCAGTACATTTACCTTCCGAACGTATGAGAAATTGTACAACCCGACTCGACGCCTCTGCCCACACACATTACCAGTGATACCAAACTGTTTAGAAGGTTCATACATGCCTCACAGATAACACAGGCAAACACGATCATCAAAATTCCATTATTCAAAGTAGGTGTTACTGAGGGACATTACGCATGAAAATCTTTTATTAAAATTTAAGTTTTTCTCTTTATTTCTCTTTTTTCTTGTTTTTAAAGAAGAACAATTGGCCACCATGAATTATTTGGATTATACACACAGTGAAGAAGACTGAGCTATGCATTAAAATACTGTAGATGAATGTCATTATTATTATTTATTATTATTATTATTATTATTATTATTATTATTATTATTATTATTGTTGTTGTTATTGGAAGAAAATTAAAATCTAAATCAATTTACCTCTAAAAATAAACTTACGACTCATTGAATTTTAGACGCCATAATAAACAGTAAGGTCATGATGGTGCAACACACAAAGGTTGTCACAAAGATTTCATGTTCCGCAACATACAAATGAATATTCAAGTTTAGGCTTGATTAAGTATTTCACATGCTAATCTTATACAATAAATCCCATTCCATGAAACTTAAGTCACTCGTAATGTTGACAGAAATGAAACATTGTACTAAGGTAAATTACCGAGGGATATATTTATTTTTTTTTGATAAATTATGTTCTTACTCTAATAATAACATAACTAAAGTCGAAGATAATATAGAAGGTAAATATTGAAAGGTGATTTAAGTTTTGATCAGTTAGCTGTGCCAGTAAAGTGAGGAAATAGCTTGGGAAAAATTCTCTCAGATAGTTTGTCAGTCGGTAAGTCTGAGTGTGCAGATTATACAACTTACACCCTCTTCTTCCTCCTCCTCTCTTCGACTTATTTAACACTCGGTAATATGAGAGAAACACTTTACTTAATGTTATTTATTCAACGTTTAAAAGATGTCGCCAACAAAGCCTGTAAACCTTTAATTTTTCCGACGATATTAATAAAAAAAGAAGAAAATAATCTCTCTAAACCTAACAGGATCATCAGATTAGATTAGGTTAGGTTAGGTTAGGTCAGGTCAGGTCAGGTCAGGTCAGGTTAGGTTAGGTCAGGTCAGGTCAGGTTAGGTTAGGTTAGGTTCGACTCACATTAAAAATAACGGAGGGGGGGGGGTGGTTAAGGGCGTTTTTCGTGATACGTTTTCAACATCAGCCATTTTACTTACCATGATGTATACCTATGGGGGCTACCAGGTGATAAGTTTGGGCATTTTGTAAGAATTCTGTGCTCCAAATCCTTATTATTCTGAATATTTTTGAGCAGCTGTGCATAATCAATCATAATAGAGGAACGTATGTTATATTTCTCTGCGGCAACATAATAAAGCTTTAACAGGACAAAATCTAAGATAATTCCTCTAAAGTTTAGTTTAAAAGTAAAGCAAATGATATTTAATGAGATTTTATTTTTTTTTATTTTACTCTTTTCTTTTCTTTTGATTAGTTTCGTTGTATCCAAGTGGAAAACATTTATATATTTATTTGTATAATTTAAAAAGTACAAGCAATCCCTTTCTCAAATGATCTGGTTTTCTAGGAAGTTATCAGACCTACTTCCTCAAATTGGTTCTACATAGTCTCTTGAGTTCCGTAATCAGTATAAACTCTACAGGATTATTAAAAACAGAAGTGAGCACTTTTTAACAGTCACAAAAAGCAATCCAGATGTGTATTGGTGAGGAATACATACTAAATAATAGAGAAACCCGTCAAGTTTTTTATTGCCGAGTTAGAGCACTACGAACCAGAAGGCAAAATGTTTACACGATATTCCAGTTCATCCCAGGCATTTGTTTCAGGTGTTAAGAATGAGAAGTGCAGTTTAAAACAAGAATCCTGTCGCCTCTCTTAATGCCACATGAACCCCGAGAGTCAGACTCGTGAATCCAAAACAGTAGACTCTGATGCTTCGGATATACGAGTCTGAATCCCGGGGTTCTTGGAGCAATCAAAGAGGCGACAGGACTTTTGATCCCAATACACACGGGTTACTTTTTATGAATGTTAAAAAGGGTTTGCTTCTTTTTTAATAATTCTGTATAACTGAATGAAAACGATGGTGGGACTATTGCACTGAAGTAATTTTTCTCCCAAATTTCAAGAAAAAGAAGCATAACAAGAACTATCTGTTTTCCTCTTTATAAGCAGAGATACAATTACCTACACTGAGGAGGGCAGGAGGGCGAGTGAGTAGAGTAGTATCGTCTGTATCTTAATATCTGAGTAAATGTGTCAGTACCAAAGAGTCCGAAAGCTGAAAGAGCTGCAATATATTGGAACCCGAATTATTCTTTTGGTGACTAATTTTTTTTTTCAATGAGTTATATATTTAGGATCAGTTTTAGAAGCAGGCAGCCAACCAATGCACTGGCGACAACAGGGAGTAACCATCACATGAATAGAGACACGATAAAAAATAAAAATGTGTGGATAAAATTGCAAAGGCGAATGATTACCCCAGGATTAAAGAAAAAGAATGTATCTGAATATACTGTAATGCATCAGGAACGTTCTCGGTGTGTCAGATGTAGCGAATTATATTTTTATTATCCTGTGTGTGGTAGAGAACATTCTTCATGTGATAGATGCTGATGGTAAGGGTGTTTACACTCTAGCCTGCAACAGATAAAATTGGCGTCGATTCTCCGATACGAATATTTTTCTTCGACCCGCAATGTTTATCTATATTATTGTTATGGTTCGCGCTCATGTGTGTGTGTGTGTGTGTGTGTGTGTGTGTGTGTGTGTGTGTGTGTGTGTGTGTGTGTGTTCTCTCTATTGATGACCCTTAAGGAAAAGTTTCCATGTCGGTGAATATATATTAATTTAATACAGAATTAAGCTTTCAGAAGTTTATAAATAACTAATGACCAAGACCATAAAACAGCAAGAAACTTACAATACAAAGACTAAAGTGTATCCGAAAAGTCAATAAACAAATTATAAAAGTTAAAAACACATGAAAGGTAAAATTGAAATAATTAACTACACGGCCAATACCAAAGAAAAATTTGATCATATTAAATTCCAGACTTTTGAGGGAACAACATATTGGATTTGAGATTTGTTGTTATCTAGTGTCTTTAGTTTGTGCAGATTTTCTTCTCAATTATTACTGGTATGAATTAAAACGTGAGACAGTGTGACAGATCGTGTTAGTGATGGTAGCTGTTGATTAGCTGTGCGGGAAGGTAAAAGGGGGTTTGGTATTAAGTGAGGAATATTATCGTGTCTTATTGAAGTTTATAAGCATACACCATTCAATAACTGGTACTACATGTAAATTGGAATGTATTTAGTAAATTTTAGATAATGTTATGGGATTTAAAGACTATTTTGAGGGAGTTTTAATGATAGAATTTAATATCACGATTCTGTTGTGTTTTAAAATGATCGAAACTCACAGGACTTTTGCTTGAGATGAGAAAATGTTGCACGTGTAAAAAAAAAGGACTGGTGAGTTTATCCCAGGTTCGTTATTGGTTGACTAGCTGACTGAAGGTGTTTCACGAGCCTCACAAAACAGCTAATCTCGTGTGGGCGTCTGTACAGAATGTAAAACCTCGGATGGATAATTCACATACTGCATTATACTCGTTCAACTAACACCTGTTCATTTAGCTTTGGATTATGAACATCCAATATTAACAGTTCCAGTGTCATTTGCATTTTAATAACAGTGCGTGTCATATTTCCGGCGTTATTCATATTTCAACATTTCTGTAACTTCCAAAAAGTTATTAGAGTCAACGTCTCCCACTGTAACCTTAACACAATCCAATACCCACCACATAGTATCTTCACCTACCACTACTATCAACCACCTACACCTTCACCTACCACTTTCACCTTCACCTATTATCAGGCTTCTGTATAACACACTGGGCTACTGACAGTGAAATATTACGTACTTAAACTCCCCAAGTTTGGTCACGACTTACAGTTTACCGACAAGCTGAGAGAAGGTGAGGGGGGAGGGAAGGATGAGAGGGGAGGGAGAGGGATGAGAGGGGGGAGAGGGATGAGAGGGGGGGGGGAGAGGAATGGAGGTGTGGTCTAACTCATGAACGTAATAAGCTTAACCAGTGCACTATACTGTACCTAAGATTATTCTACAATATGTTGCAAGAGGACGTGGGCACTCACATGATAACTAGGAAAATTATGAAGAAAAGACGACTTGAAGGTTAAAAAATGCTGAGAGAAGGTTAGGTTAGGTTAGGTTTAGGTTTAGGTTAGGTTAGTGTGAGGGAGACTTGTATGTGTAAGAGAGGGTTGTTAGGTTAGGTTTAGGTTAGGTTAGGTTAGTGTGAGGGAGACTTGTATGTGTAAGAGAGGGTTGTTAGGGTGAGTGAAGGATATTGTGAGGGTGTTGGTTGTTATGATGTAAGGCAGAGTACGAAATATGGGAGAGAGAGAGAGAGAGAGAGAGAGAGAGAGAGAGAGAGAGAGAGAGAGAGAGAGAGAGAGAGAGAGAGCGAGAGAGAGAGAGAGACAACGTTTAAAGTCTTCTGTGATGTAGTCGAGACCTGCATTAAATCCGAGATCGAGACCTATCTACCGAGACCATCCACAATTTCAGCATTTATAGATTACCTGAAGATTGGCTACAATTAGTTCATCAGGTATGCAAAAACCTACACCTGACTGCCGTGTTATCTTCTCTGTGTGAGGATATTGCCAGTTACCAGTTGACTTTAAATAACATGGACTTCTACAACGTGAAATGTCAAAGTTGTCTTGTATAATTATAAACCAGATGAAACACTCCAGATGTATTAAGGATGAATTTGTATGGGAATATCAGACTTAAGACTGTTAGAATTACATGTTTACAGCTGCTATGAGGAGTGGATATGTTTATTTTTATTTTCTAAGGTTCGTGTGTCACTTCAGACTTGGGATCCCTGCAATATATCTCAGGAGTAAACACATTGGCAAAACAAACTCATGTAAACATATCGTAGAAAGCGATGATTGATTGCAGTTTTTTTCAGAGAGAGAGAGAGAGAGAGCGAGAGAGAGAGAGAGAGAGAGAGAGAGAGAGAGAGAGAGAGAGAGATTTGTACACGAGGCATTTCTGGGATTATTGTGGAGAGAAATGAGTCTTGCTTGTCTCATTAACTGAAGCATCACCGAGGACGAGCACAAAACACTCATGTATGGGTCGACAAAAGCAAATAACTCATCAACTGGCTACATGGAAATAGTCCAGACGAGAGCTGCTTCCCTTCTTCGGCCAGTGATGGATGGAGGTTCATTTATTTTAACATCTATATATTATTTTTTTATCTTTACAATAATAACCCTAGTTTGCATTAATTTTTGTTGCGGTTATTAAACTTAAGATAAGCTTGAGGTGGGGGTCAAACTTCAGAAGAATACTGAGGGCTATTGTCACATGAAGATTAGCCCTCTGAGGTGGTAAAACTTCAGGGGGCGCAATCTTTAGTTACACGCATTAAGTGATCTTCATAAGACCAGTTTATGGATAATATTTGTTGTAAAAAATTAGTCCTGGTTCATACGAGTGTAATATTTTTGAGAGGTGATGGAGGGTTACTGTTACTTTAAAACGTGGAAATATTTACCAATTAGTGTGTGTGTGTGTGTGTGTGTGTGTGTGTGTGTGTGTGTGTGTGACCAGCGACAACATACTGTACTACTCCACGTCTTTCACAAGTCTTTACAATATTTATGAGTAAACCTAAATACGACCTAATTAACTCCACGACGTAAAGAAAGAAATATATATTACATATTTAATCGAAATCAACATAAACCTTTGTGGCTATGAAGTTGACTCAGTGACGAACAAACAGCTCAGTTACACACACACACACACACACACACACACACATACACATACACATATTAAGAGTGTTGGACCCTTGAAGACTTCACGGTAATGCTAATATTTACGTTAAGTTGGGGTCTATTATAGGAGTTGGAGGCCCATTTGACGACCAGCCACCATTCCCACACCATTTCCCTGCATGTTGTACTGTATAACGCTATATTCCAACACAATATCTGTCGTTTATTTCATCAAAAGCGCCAAGAGTGGAGTGATCTTTAAACTGACGGAAAAATTATATATGAGAGAGGGATATATTTAGTTCTGATGAGTGTTGCTGTCGGATCTTACCTCCTTTCGCATTTTCCTTCACACGCGTCACACTCATGTCAGCTTTGTGGGGGCTATTTTTATTTGCTATGACCAGTAATTTTTTTTTATAAAGGAGTATGAACTAAATAACACAGTATAGTTGTACGTATAATATCTTGTCTTCGATCTATGTGGATGATGAAGACAAGATGAGAATGATGATGATGATGATGATAATTTCTACAAATAATCTCAATAGGTAATCATAATTGACTTACCTGTTGACAATTTATATTCAGCTGTGAACAATTACAAGAATTATTTGAGGATGATTTATAACATTCAGTCGATAGATAACTTTATATAAAATATTTAATAGTTATATAATCAGGGTTATATCGAAGGGCTATCAGAAAAGTGTGCATACTCACTACCCAGCACACAACACACTGCCACGGTTCACGAAGACTTTTAAATGTCGCTGAATAATAAAAGACTATATTGCTTTGCCCGTGTCCGTGAATATTCATCCGGTCGTTTGCCCTTTCAGCTGTACATTTACTTTCCTATCTGACCATCCGTCCGTCAGTAGATTCATCTGTGCCTGTCTGTCCGTAGTTTGTCTGTTTCTGTGTCTGTTTGTCCGTAGTTTGTCTGTTTCTGTTTCTGTCTGTCCGTAGTTTGTCTGTTTGTCCGTAGTTTGTCTGTTTCTGTTTCTGTTTGTCCATAGTTTGTCTGTTTCTGTTTGTCCGTAGTTTGTCTGTTTCTGTTTCTGTCTGTCCGTAGTTTGTCTGTTTGTCCGTAGTTTGTCTGTTTCTGTTTCTGTTTGTCCATAGTTTGTCTGTTTCTGTTTGTCCGTAGTTTGTCTGTTTCTGTGTTTGTCTGTCCGTAGTTTGTCTGTTTCTGTGTCTGTTTGTCCGTAGTTTGTCTGTTTCTGTCTGTTTGTCCGTAGTTTGTCTGTTTCTGTGTTTGTCTGTCCGTAGTTTGTCTGTTTCTGTCTGACCGTAGTTTGTCTGTTTCTGTGTCTGTTTGTCCGTAGTTTGTCTGTTTCTGTGCCTGTCTGCCGGAACATTCGTCCACCCTTATGTTCATTCATTCTTTCGTTTTAACGCGAGTATTCAGAACTTAGTCAGTTCATTTATTAAATTAACTGTGTTTATTCATATAGTCCGGAGATAAATGTTGGTGATGTTTGCAGATTTGTTGTAATATATGACAGTGTTATGGCCTTGTCCTGTAACTTATGCTCCAACTAATCATTTAAACAGTTGGGGATATTGTAACTTAGCTAAATTTATTTTACGTTGGTTTCCTAGCATTCAGTAGTGAGTGGGTTATTCCAGGAAAGGGTTGTTCCAGCATCACCAAGCTCACCCGATAGTGTGTGCAATGTTATGGCAGTACAGCAAGGCCACCGCACCACCATCACCAGCCATATATTGCGTCCTGAGCCACTCTTGCTTTCTGGGCTTGTATTAGAGCCCAAATTTCATCTACTTGTTTACTAGTTGTATGTTAGTTTCTCGTCAAAGACCTTGTTTGTGTGTCAGTGTTGTAAAGTGTTCTGTTTACTTCCTCTGTAGTTCTTCATATCTTTTTCGGGTGACTCTCCATAGATGCCATCACTGACACACACACACACACAAGCCGCAGCCACCACCACCACCGCTTCGTCATGAAAGGAGCGTCGTAGATTATTTTCTTCTTGTTCTCGGATGGAAGATAGATATAGTTTGATAATTGTGTGTGTGTGTGTGTGTGTGTGTGTGTGTGTGTGTGTGTGTGTGTAGGTCAATAATTACGTTACACATCAATGATTCAATTATCTAAGAAACAGTAATGCAAATAATAAGATATATATATTTTTCAATCTTTCTTGACTATATTTTGAAGTCGACGCACAAGTTTCTTTGAAAATCTGAAGGAAACGTTTAACTTTATTGCCGAGAGACATAATTACCAAACGTTCCAAAGGTAATTAATGAGTTTACCTGTCAAGAAATAGGTTATACATTTCTTAACATAAAATGCATAGGAGGTCACGATCAATCCACTGATGGACACATTACTACAATTTACTAAATGTTTTTGACACGTTAGAGATGCCAAACATTTGTATTCTGTTCGAGTTAGAGAAGATTGACGATTATTGTGATATGATAACACACACACACACCTTCAGGGTCTCTCCCGTGTGTCTTGTAGCCCGGAGCACCTGTGTATGGGTCCCTCCCGATACGTGGCTCAGCGCAGGACTTCTTAATTTTATCTCTCCCTGTAGCCCTTGATGTTCTCATTCGTGTCTTATGGGATGGATCTCTTTACTTCACTGTTGATATTTTTTTTTTCGTGCATCGAGCCTTGCCATTTTGTCACTGTCGAAGCCACTGTCACTGTCACATCACTTCCTTTGGCAATAACGTCACCACCGTCGTTATTTCAACCATTTGCTTCGTTTTCTCTCTTGAAACATTAATATTTCCGTGATTCTTGAAGTGATTTGGAACCTATCAACCACTTAACACCGAAGTCATCATAACACACCACGACAATAGGACTGTGTATAGTAACTCTTGAAGATATAATTACCTTACCTAAAATACTCTCTGGCATCTCTGAACTATTTTACCTTGATTTTCCCTAATTAATGCTCAGCAGGTGGACGCACTTGGTTTAATTGATCATATTCCAATTTCATATCGATTTAAACTCAGCCTCTAATTGGCGGAAAGTTGTGAACCTGATGAGACGTCAATTAGTTTTAGTTAATGTGAGCTCCAGTTTAGCCTTCCTTTAGCTCTTGATTTCGTGTTTTGTAGTTTTATGGGATATGATCAAAAGTGGTGTAATGCTATCAATAAATCGAAGGTGGAAATTGAACGAGACTTAAGTATTAGCTATTAGTATTTATATTAATTTCTTCTCGAGTGATTTTTATATCTATGAATTCTAACTTTTGTCTGATTTATTTATAACTTGATCGAGTTTATGATGTATTTCTTAAGGCATTTATGATAACAAAACATTACTTAGTGAATTTATATAGTTTATATGGTTAGTTGAAGTTAATTTTATTTACATATCAAGTTCTCATTTTTAAGGGGATATAATATTACTCATTCCTGTGTGTCCACCGTCTGTCCGTCTGTGTGTGTGTGTGTGTGTGTGTGTGTGTGTGTGTGTGTGTGTGTCTGTGTGTGTGTGTGTATGTGTGTGTCCTTCAGCAGTAAGAGAGACAATAAAGATGTACCAGAGGTTGTCCCCGTTCCTTCCATCACAAAAGTGTGTCCGCCGCTGCCTCTGTACACATACCCACGAGAAAGAATTTAATCATTTGTGCGCACATAATGACTCCTGATCAAAGGGAGTATTCGCCTTTGCTGTCACTCAGAATATTACACACACACACACACACACACGCACGCAATTAATCAAAGCTCCACCCTCATGTGTGTGGGTTGTCGACGTTAAATGTTTTCAGGCTATTTTGACCAATCCTCCTAGATTTTGCTTCCCTCTGAGAACTTAAGTTTTAATTTCATTCATCCATCCATCTCTGCTTTCCCCTGGCCCCCCCTATCTGCAACACTCCCCATTTCATCCCTTCCTCCCATCGTATGACCAAAGTATCTCATATTCCGTATTCTATAAATTTCAAGCCTTTTTCTCAAATTGAATTTTATGTTATTATCTTGACCTCAGATTATTAAATGTTGTTTTTGCTTGACCTCGTCTTGTTTTGATTTCATTTGCACATCTACCATTAAGTTAATGTTACTTCCTACGTGCAGTTTGTTTTCTTGTCTAAGTCCTGTTGTCTACCATAATTTTTATTTCAGGATTAATTTCTGATTTGGAAACAGTCATTACTTTCGTGTACGTTTGTCCAGTTCAGTACGAACGTGTCATTCTTTATCTTCCCTTAACTATCTGTTCATTGGCCACAGGACGCCTCTACAGGACGCCTCTACAGTACACGACGCCTTTACAGGACGCCTCTACACGACGCCTTTAAACTCAAGACATGGTGGCCTGGTGATGTGTTTATCCCTGGATCATTTGACATATTGTGGGAGACAGTCAGTGACCTTCGTTAACTTTATGTGGTCACCTTACAGTGAATATCGCAAGGAAAACACAGATAACACAACCGAACGTAATCACCAATGTCACTTCAAATAACAACTACCATCAGATCTCTCCAACTCGACAACATCAACAACATCAACAACAATAACAACAACAACATCAACATTATCATCATCATCATCATCATCAACAAAACCATCAACAACAACAACATCATCATCATCATCAAAAACAACATCATTAACAACAACAAAAACAAAAACATCAACAAAAAACAAAAACATCATCATTAACAACAACAACAACAACAACAACCCACACTCTAACAGGTCCAGTTAGCCAAGTTACCTTCAAACACTACCTGTCAAACACCAATGCTATAGTAACAACCTCGAAAGTAACATCCAACTTTTAGCAACCATAAACACTCAAGAGTTCAGGAGATCCTTAAACAATCTTACACGCTCTTACACACTCTTAGACACTCTTATATAGGATCGAAACCTTAAATCAAACTCTTTTTTTTATATAGATATGCAACAGGATTAACTCCACTTTAACATACACTAATGACTCACAAATAGACCACGAATACTTCCTGGATGGGTGTGGTTCGTCTCACAGCTACGTCAGCGTTACTTCACCAACAAAACACACACACACACACACACACACACACACACACACACACACAGACTCACACACACACACGGTCCTGGGAGATCAGATTAGACGGAGCTTGAGGTTGCCTTCGGGGAATCTTGCGTTACATGTTATTGGATATCCATAAGTTGGCGTCAGGAACTTTCACTGGTTACATGCCTACCCTCCCCCCTCCCCCGCCACCTTCCTTAACAGAAGATAAACCTTACGCCCACACACATCTCTTACGAACTAGTTTTTATGTTTTTTTTCTTTCTCAGTCTCATTATTCATAAGTGGAAAATTATGTCTCTTGATCTCTTTGAGTGAGAGAGGTGATGTGGAGGTGATATATTTTGACTATAGGTTTATTTTCAACATATATTCGGTGTTTCAATGTATCCAGATGTATACGGATTATGAATGACGTTTTTCTCATAATGTATTGTGGCGGCTGAGTGGATACTGCCCTCAGATCCTGTCAGAAGGGTCGCTGGTTCGATTTCGTGATAACCCCATTCATCCTGCTATGAATGGGTACTTAAATTCATAGTTGAAAGATTGAAGGTGGTCGAGTGAAGTGAAGTGACAGCCACATTAACTCTTGTGTACCAAAGATAAGCTTAGTCTTCAGAGTGTTGTATCCGCTTTGCCCGTAATGAATCGTCAGGCCAAGAGGACTAACTTTTACCCATAAGAAGCCTGAATGTACCCAGATGAAGGTCGCATAACTAGAGTAATAGATACAAAACCTGATGTACACTTATCATCCAACGTGGGGAAAAAAATTAACTCAAGAAAGGTGAAAAATATTTGTTTGGTGGCTAATGAACAGTGCAATGGGTTGAAGCGGTGGAAGATTGGCTCAAAATAATATTCTCTGTATCGTTATGTATTCATTAACCTAAGTCTCTCGTATTAGAAAGCAATAATAATGTAGACATACGTATTACTGATAACAATTAAGTTGGCTGTAATAGTTATAGACACACAAGAATAACACCTTTGTTATGGTCTCACTGAAATAAATTTTAAGCAAAAGTGAACCAATTGTCAGGAATCTGTTGATATTTTCTCAGTACACTGTTCCTCTATCTTGGTAAGCTGACTAGCTATCATTGAGTACATTTAGGTATATTCGAATTACTCTTAGGATCTCCTGGTTATTAAGCTGGAGTGTGTGGCCGTGGAGAGCTTCATCAGCTTGACTTTCATGTATAATAGGTTGTGTGTAACTCGTAGCAGTGGTAATGGCGTTTAACAGACTGTCTCTGTCAGCCATAAGATGAAGAGACGTGGTTGAGGAGGAAATGGGGAAGATGGACATAACAAGAGACGTGGTTGAGGAGGAAATGGGGAAGATGGGCATAACAAGAGACGTGGTTGAGGAGGAAATGGGGAAGATGGGCATAACAAGAGACGTGGTTGAGGAAGAAATGGGGAAGATGGGCATAACAAGAGACGTGGTTGAGAAGGAAATGGGGAAGATGGGCATAACAAGAGACGTGGTTGAGAAGGAAATGGGGAAGATGGGCATAACAAGAGACGTGGTTGAGAAGGAAATGGGGAAGATGGGCATAACAAGAGACGTGGTTGAGAAGGAAATGGGGAAGATGGGCATAACAAGAGACGTGGTTGAGGAGGAAATGAGAGAGAGAGAGAGAGAGAGAGAGAGAGAGAGAGAGAGAGAGAGAGAGAAAGAGAGAGGAACCAGAGGATCAACAACTATCCGAACCACTTAAGAAGGATGAACCCACAACAAACACGAGAATAATAACATAATAATGATGATGAAAAATAACATGTATTACCGTCATCTATAATCATAAGAGAACAAGTTGATGTTTTATAGAGTGTCTGATGAATAACAATAATCACACGTTCTCTTCTACCTGCTGTTAACAAAGAATCAACCCGTAAATAAATGAAGTTGATGTAAAGACGCTTCTAACTGGCTCACTGAAAATTATGACCCACTTTCTACTTTGTTTACTCACCTGATGTAATTAGTGAGTATTGTGTTATGGACCTTTAAAATATTGTAGGATTTAAGGTGAACACAAAGGAGGAACTAAACTATCAGTTTTGACAACTAGATGGCGAATTTGACCTTTTTATAATGACCTGTAACCATTGTAAAGATTTTTGAAGAGGAAATCATCGTAATACTGACAGGTAACAACAACAATAATAATAATAATAATAATAATAAAATAACAATAATAATAATAATAGAAGAAGAGGAAGAAGTAGAAGAAAGGTGTGTCATCAAAACAAGTCAAGACGAGACACAAAATTAGCTTCAACAGCCAGTAATCAGTCATGTTCAAAGTTCATAGGACAGATTTTCTTCCAAGATCTTGCGACAGAGATGCAGATAATACGAACTTGGCAGACTAATCTCAGACTGACCTCTACCAGACCTGGCAGACTCATCTCAGACTCACCTCTACTAGACCTGGCAGACTCATCTCAGACTCACCTAGGCCAGACCTAGGGGAGTCACCTAGACCTGCAGACCTGGCCGACTCATTACAACCAGACTTGACAAACTCATCAGAACTTCAAAGTTAATTAAAAAAATAATTTCAAGGCTTCTTTTATGAATCCCGTTTCTAATTGAGAGCTTCATTTCTAGACAAGGACAAAAAAATTCTCACTGAAGTAAAAGCTGAGCAAAGAACAAAAATCAACCTATTACAAAGGCTAAATAAGGGTCAAAATAGGAGCGTGAGAGGATACAGTGCATAGAATACAAGGAGGCAATGTATCTGGCACTGTAATCGATTTCCTTCACTTCCCAAACTGTAAAATAAGAATCTATTTGCAGTTGGATGGACCGAGGGTTAGTGAGCCTCCCCACACCCTCTTTCCCCACACCCTATCTTTCCCACGGCCTTCAACGCACGTCCCCCCTCCACATCTTCCCCACCTCCCACACCATCCCCACCTCCCACACCTTCCCCACAGCACCTGCCTCTAGCCCTAAGCAGGATATACAGTTCAGTTCAATCTCAACTATGGATAAACACATCTAATAGGTGATAATCCCTGTTTAATGATCCCACGCGTCAGGTACTGTTAATTAGGCCATTGGAAGGTAATTAGTGTAATACTGAATTAGAGAGACGCCAGCTATTGATATTTAAATTGGAATGACGCTATCAATTATTATTATTATTATTATTTTTATTGTTTTTTTTTGTTATTGTTGTTGTTGTTGTGCTTATTTATTATTCTTGTTTGTTATTGTTTTTATTGTTGTTATTGTTGCTGTTGTTTTTGTTGTTGTTATCGTTATTGTTGTTATTATTATTGTTGCTGTTGCATTTGTTTTATATAGTGCCAACAATGGACCATCATTCCCATGCCATCGAGGGCTACAATGAGATTATTTTAGGTTCAAGAAGACCATTTTATTCAACTATAAAAACTTAGTATGGTAGGGAACCCGCCCTCGTTCTTCTGAATCACCTAAGCTGGTAAGGCAATTTCTTCACTCATTTCAATCACCGGCTGAACGTGGGAGAATTTTTCGCTCAAGAGGAATCCATCAATTTATCATCTTTTCTCTTCTGCGAACTTTTACGAGGGCTGAGGTCACAGAGGAAAATACAAGTGAGGAGAAGGTAAGAGAGAAGTGTGTAAGGAAGGTGTGGAAAATGATAGAAAATACCTGAAATGAGGAGTAGTTACACACACACACGCACACACTCAACCCAACAACGTCAGCTAGAGAAGGTACAGAAGAGGGCCTGCAGAACCATGCTCGGTGCAGACTACTCGGGCTACAAAAACGCTCTCTCCACCCTGGAAATGCCATCCCTCAGTGACCTCCACCACCACGCACTAGCAGGGTTTGGCAGTGGACTACTGCACCATCCTCGTCATCGCCACCTCCTGCCACCGGCAGTCCCCCGCCCACCTCGCGCAGTCCGCCACTACAACAAAATTCAGCCCATAAGAGCCCGCACTGATAGATATAAGAACAGCACCATCCCATCTATTGTTAAAATAATAAACAGCTCCTGATTTATAAAATTCTCTTATCGTGGAGTTAAAGGTATCTAATTCTACATAGATTTACGAATAGGTTAAGTGTTTGGTCTCGTATATATGCAACTCCTATTGTCTCCAGTCGTCTATCCAACCTGACAAATGTTAGGTCCCTTAAATGGTGATTGCTACTGTATTAAGTAACCTAAATGCTTAAAGATCCTCGTTGTTGTAGCGTCATAATAAGCAACAATTTCTCTCCAGGAGCTGTTAACACGATAACTTAATGAATAGCTGTGAATATTATCGGAATTTAATGTTTAGGTGCGTTGTTGTGGTGTGGCGAGGCGAGAGTTCGTCCACTAAGATTGTCGCCAACTTTGTCCGCTCTGTAATGGGTGAATCTTATGAAATATTTGGGGTGTTTTATATATATATATATATATCTTAATCTTAACTAACAGTACAGTGGCTGAATGGAGGTATTTTTCTCCTCTGGTACTAAGGATCGTTGCTTCGAACCCAGACTATCCCCATTATCATTATTATTCATTTATTATTTATATATTTATATTTTTTTTATCCTGATATTTATTTTCTCCCCTATGTTAATATTGGTCGACGAGGCTTTGTGCTCAGCCACCCTACTGCTACTGTTGTTGTTACTATTGTTGTTTTTGTAGGTGACGGTGGTGTGAGATGACAATTTGGCTTTTGTTGTTGTTATTATGTTGTTGTTATTATTGTTGTTATTGTTGATGTTTTTCGCCTTACTCGTTACTAGACCGAAAGTTGAGTTTCCAAGCACATAAACCTAACCTAACCTAACCTACTATTACACAGGCGTCTCACGAGGTCACCTACAAGGGTCTAGATATAGCCCCCCTTCACCTACCCAACCTGTGGACTTCACCTACTTATACATTATTACCAAAAAAAAAAAAATAAATAAAATAAAAAAAATCATGAAATTGCTCTCAAGAATAAAAAAAATATATAAGTATTTTGTATCGTGTAAGGAGGCCAATGGAACAAACTGATTGGCGGTGTGTGAAGGACTTTAGTAGGATAAGGACGTAGGCAGCGACGCGTGAAGGTAAAGGATAAATAAAGGGTTAATAAAAATACAGGCAACTCAAGTGAAGAGAGGATGAGAGAGAGAGAGAGAGAGAGAGAGGAGAGCCGGGATGAAAGACTCCACTGTGTGTGTGTGTGTGTGTGAGAGAGAGAGAGACAGAGAGAGACAGAGAGAGAGAGAGAGAGAGTTGTGTAAATGTGGTTTGTGTGACCATCAGGAGCATATGTGTGTGTGTGTGTGTGTGTGTGTTTGTTTGTCCCGGATCCAATAACATTCCACCTCTCACCTTGTACTCATTAACCTTCCATGATTTATACTTCTAATATTTCTTCTTCGTCTTGGTTATTAGTTATCGTTCAATCTGTTCCCAAGAGAAGTAATCCAACCTCCCCTCCCAACTATAGACCCATAACCTAACCTAACCAAACCAAACCTAACCTAACTCAACCAAGTCTAACCTTTACTTGGATCTGGACAGCTTCACCGAATCTTATTTTGTTGCCCTTGATAATTTTTGTTCATTTACTGATGTATGACAACAATTTCTTCTTCTCAAACTTCTATCTCACGTCCTCCCACATTATTTAATTTCCTGTATCTCTTTCCTTCACACCAACCATCACTTCCCTCTTGTTAGTTGACATTCAGACAATTTTCTAATCAATACTGGAGTATCTCAAGGTTAAGTTCTTGTTTCTATATTTATTTTTCTCAGTATGGTGTCATGCTTAATCCTCCGTATAAATAACTTTTTTATACTGATAACACTGACAAGAATCTATCCTGCCGCGCCATGATCTACGCTCAGTCAATCAGTTCATCACGGTAAACACAGGAGCTGTACTGAACACAGATCAGTGGGGAGTATATACAAGATGTCTACATTGAATTGGAGTAACGTTGAAGCCTAATAATAAAAACAGAGTATTATTCACATAGCTCATAGTCAGTATGCTTGAGTTTTATATGGTGTGTGGGTACATCAAGGGTACATCTAGAATACGTTAGGGTACACATTCAACCTGTACAACATTCATCTGGTGATCTAATTCTTCGCCACTCTTGTCTGCCACTGTTTTCATGGTCAACTCGCCAATGAAATAGTTTGAATTCCAATCACAATCACATTTCGTTTTCTCTCATGCCGATCTTACTGTGTGTGAATTTCATTTACTTCAACTGTATCACCTGGGAGGGAGAGTGTGTGGTGGTGGAGAGAGGGTGTGTGGTGGTGGAGGGAAGGTGTGTGGTGGTGGAGAGAGGGTGTGTGGTGGTGGAGAGAGGGTGTGTGGTGATGGAGGGAAGGTGTGTGGTGGTGTGGTGGTGGGTGGAGGGAAGGTGTGTGGTGGTGGAGAGAGGTGTGTGGTGGTGGAGGGAAGGTGTGTGGTGGTAGGAGAGAGGGGTGTGTGGTGGTGGAGAGAGGGGTGTGTGGTGATGGAGGGAAGGTGTGTGGTGGTGGAGAGAGGGTGTGTGGTGGTGGAGGGAGGGTGTGGTGGTGGTGAGAGAAGTGTGTGTGGTGGTGAGGAAGGTGTGTGGTGGTGGAGAGAGGGTGTGTGGTGGTGGAGAGAGGTGTGTGGTGGTGGAGGGAAGGTGTGTGGTGGTGGTGGTGGAGAGAGGGTGTGTGGTGATGGAGGGAAGGTGTGGTGGATGGAGGGAAGTGTGGTGATGGAGGGAAGGTGTGTGGTGGTGGAGAGAAGGTGTGTGGTGGTGGAGGGAGGGTGTGTGGTGGTGGAGGGAAGGTGTGTGGTGGTAGAGAGAGGGTGTGTGTGGTGTGGCTGAGTTATTAAACAGCCTGGTCATACGTTGTTGCTCCGGAGCCTCCCAGGGGATACCTCCTCCTCCAGGTCCTTCAGTTGTAGTGGCGCTGGTAATTACCTTCATGAAGTGTCCTCCTCGTGGCGTCCCTTTGTTGTGGGTTAAGGTTGGCCTCAATATAGAGCCCTAATATAGTGCCATAGCAGCTAAGAAGGGTTGGTCTGTCTTGCAGCAGTTTCCTCCATTCTACCTTACTCTGCCCTGACACTGTGAGCACTGGGAGGTCCCGGCGAAATTCTAGTTAAATTTTATTCCCCAGCCGGTGCAGCCAGGGGGAGAAAATGAAGGAGAAAACCGAGAATAGGGTTGAGAGATGGAATGACGGAGTGGAGAGTGGCTACACACACGGGCCTGAAAACTAGTTTTTGTTTGCGTGTTTGTAATGGGCGACAACTGTAAACAATGCACCTTGGATCTTACAAACTGTCTTTTACAGATACGGTTATATGCTTATGTTTGACGGACTGAACAGATCAGAAAAGAACGTTTCGTAGATTAACTTCTTGAGCTGTACAGTTATCTAATTTTGTAATACATAATTATTTATTGTTGTTCGAAGTAAAGCTTTCACGATCAGCCCACTATCTGAGCTTCTACAGCACAGCGCACCAGTATAACCTTCCTGGTCAACACTCGTTTACTTAATTACCTTGACGGACCCACGTGATGTGTATTAATGAAAGAACTAACGGGGACCCCTCACCTTTATACAAGTGAGGTAAAAAGCCTGAAAACTTGTGTACACGTAGTCTTGTGAAAAAAAAGGATTGTAGTCATTTCCTATAAAGAAAAGGACTTTAAAAAAATATTGTATCATAAAACGATTCAACTTTACTGAAAAAATCTTTCAGTGAAAGCAAAAAGAAATAGTATCCAGCAAACACCGTAGCTTAAACTGTTGAGAAGTTATCAACCCATCAACACGTTTCCTGCAAGTACACTGAGCCCTTGAGTACTTACACACTATCATGAAAGTGACACGTGTAACTACAGACTTCCGAATGTATACCAGTAATATTTGTATATTGATCGTAAGACAATAGTAGAAATATTCCTTGGCGAATACTGAATGTTGAGGGAAAAAAGTTATCAGTGAATAGCTGCTGTAATTGATTTACCTCTAACATCTTCACTACGGGGACGACACTTTTAATATTTTATTTCGCTAAAGTCAGACGATTTTATTCAGAGGAGAACCCGTACATAAGGGGTTCATGAACTAGTATTTTTCTCTTTTTATTCTCATACTGGAGTTAAGGTGTATATATATATATAACACGTAACCTTTAATGAGAAATAAAACTGACAGGTAACTAATATTCCGTAAAGGAGAAGCGTGAGGAATGATGGAGTTGAAATACATGGAACCTAACCTGTACAGAAGATAGATGACATGATACTGAATGATACAACTGGGACTCAAAGGAATGGAGATTATGGTCTGGATTTCATTGAGAGACTGGCAGGTTATACTGAAAGGTAAAAGAAAGTAAAGAAACGCTCTGCCAAACACGCTGGAGAGGTAAGGAGGAACGAATGGGTTAGTTTGTTAGTGTAGTGAGGCGAATAACTTTAGATCGTAATAAATAGAACTGTAATACTATAGGTTATACATGAGATCATTTGAAGAAAAACTTAGACCTTGTAATAGGTAAGATGCAAATGAGTATCGGTTTTATATTACTGAAAAAAGATCTAAATTTCACTTCAAGAAAAATGCATGGACTAAACCCCCCTCTATATTTTCTGCATTATATATTAGTATACGCTCCAAAAAGTGTCTTTACGATTTTGTGTGAAACAATACGACACAACGGAAGAAGGATTTTGACAACCCTACCGAGAGAACAGGAATCACAGTGTTCATTTTGAAATATATTGAACCCTTACGTGAAGATTTTAATTATTTTGCCTTTACATCCTTACGTGTTGCAAATGGTTATTTTCGATGACTATTATCATTTATCATTCACAACAAAAAAATTTCCTGAATCCCAAACGAAAATTGGGACTCATTTGAACCCAGATAAAACGTACTCAATACCCCTCGGACTCAGAACTTTTCTCCCGAGTCCTCCATCATTATTTACTCTTAGATACAGCTCTATTTCTCACTTACCTCATATCTGTCCCTTCACTTACGTATAAATAACTGAGATTTTTATTTCCTTCTTATGTTTTATCTCAACTTGCTAATAATAACCTCGATAATGGATGTTTACTTGTTTATTTAATATCAAAATATCTTTATAATACCAAGTGATCTTCATTCCACCTCAATTATCATTCACCGAATTGTTTGAAAGTCAGTATAATTATCTTATCGCGACAATGTCTCCCAAGAGCTTACTGATCTCACATTACACCAACACGGTTCACTAACACACAATACCACAGCTCTTAACATTAAACCACGCCTCACTAACCTTGGCAGGCCAGCAGTTTTCCTCTCCGTTACTCCCTTTAACAGTAGCTTAATTATTTACCTTCCAACAAACAGATATCAATGTTTAAAGTCTCGAATCTCTGCTCAATAACACAAACACACCAACACTCGGAACATTTCTTTACCTTCAACATCCGGGTTATTTAATTTCTACTTATATTTCTCTAACATAACCATATGACGTATATAATTAATTTACCTTTAATACTTCCCCTTTATTTTATTTTATCGTGAAGGTAAGAACAAGGCTAAGGTGAGGATGCAAATTACCACCTTGATTAGTCAGTATATTCTTGGATGAGGGTATATAAGGGAAATCCAGGTGCGTATGTTATTGTCTCAAGGTATCGTTACTCAGGTGTGTTAGAGATAAACATTCGTAAGCATTAGTGAGTGACAGTGAGTTTCCAAGGAGGTGTTAAATGAGGAAAATAATAATGAATGAATAAACAAAAATTAGTGATAAAAAAGTAGAGATGGAGACAGACAGGAGGAGAGGTGATAGGAGAAGAGGGTGATAGGAGAAGAGGTGATAGGAGAAGAGGTGATAGGAGAAGAGGTGATAGGAGAAGAGGTGATAGGAGAAGAGGTGATAGGAGAAATAAAGCGGTGGATGGTAAATAGAAATATCATAGGAAAAAAAGGTAATTGGTATATTGAAAACCTATGAGAGAGAGAGAGAGAGAGAGAGAGAGAGAGAGAGAGAGAGAGAGAGAGAGAGAGAGAGAGAGAGAGAGATAACTGTGTCAAAAGAGGTAAGAGATATATAGAGGAATACCGTATCTAACAATATTATATGGGCGTGAAGAAGAACAGCAAGAACAAGAACAAGAAGAAATATAACATAGCAATAAAAATAAGCGTAAAAGAAGTAAATGAAGCGAAAGAGATGAAATTAGTAAGAAAAATATTAAGAGACTCAAATTATTATTATTATTTTTATCTGACTGCATGGAAATAATCTTCATAGCTTTACATCTTACCTGAATAACCTGTAATTAAGCATAGGGGCATCGTTTAACAAAGCCTTCAGATATTTCCTTCTCATCCTCGTCTTAGTGGAGGTAAGTGGTGGAAGAAATGAAATGATAAAATTGAACCACACAATTTTGTCTTTTAATTCCAGTTTATTGCAATGAGATTCAATACAATTATACGTGATGTGACTTCATATTGACAATTATTTGGGGGTTTCTTAAAATTGTAACTGAGATTACGTAGATAGAGTTAAAAGAATGTGATATCAATATCCAGTTTTCTTGTGTGTTTTTTTCTCATGTTTTAAGATTTTTTCCCACCCAAACACCAATGATTGACACTCACGCTGCACAGTGATTTTAGACAATACAATTCATCTCCGTAACTGAAGCAGATTATAACTCGTATAGTATTTAGAATTTCCTGAAAAACAAAACACACACACACACACACACACACACACACACCCCCAACCAACCCAAACCAACCCAACCAGACCCTAGACGAACACTATAAATGAAAGCTGTTACTACCTCCTGTACGGACCATTATCTCACAGGATCGCTTCACAGATTATACACACAGAGAACCACACACCCATTCCACCTGTAATCTCGACTGACTGACTGACTGAACATAAGATTATATTTTCACTGATCTCTCGTAGCAATTTGTTAGGGTGATACCTGCGATTTTCCGGAATACGACAAAAACAGACAGACAGACAGACAAGCAGACAGACAGACAGAGACAGACAGACAGACAGAGAGACAGGAGAGGTTGCTGCTCAAATGTCCCGGAAACAGTTAACCAAACCAAATACGGCAATAGACGCACCTGCTCCTCTGGGTCTTCTAAACAAATGATCATGACTTGTTGTGACTATGTAAGTGGTTTCCAAATATTAAACATGATCAGACGAAGCAAGACATGAGAGCTATTACTGGTGAGGTCTCGGTATACAGTTACAGAAGTGATGGAACTCTTGGATGTATTCAAGCGTAGATCAAAGGAAGTTTATCCAGATTGTAAAATATTCTAAGGCTATTGGGAATGGAACGGGGACTTTTTTTTTAGTCTAATAATACCTAACCTAACCTAACCTAGTCCAATTATCATATATTATTATAAACTAAGAATGACTGCACAATAATAGCCCATTGAGCTTTTTTGATATACTTGACAATAATTAGAGTTCACTTAATGGGAACTCTGTCTGGTTTATGCTTCACCTGTAATATTAAGTGTAAATGAATGAGGAAAAGGTGTGTGTGTGTGTGTGTGTGTGTGTGTGTGTGTGTGTGTGTGTGTGTGTGTGCGTGTGTGTGTGTGCGCGCGTGCGCTTTCATGCTATCGGAAGACCAGGACACTTTCCAATATTAATTCCGGGGTATTCATAAAAAAAATTAACATTTCCCAATGAAGGGAGAGAGGAACAATCACATTCAGTATAATTTTTCCCCTGAAGTTAAATAAGTATAAATTCTTGGTATTTATTAACATTACCAATATCTCCGGTCAAGTATTAGTTCGCATGTTAAGGATAATATGTAAAAACAAAATAATTCCCTAAGGATGAGTATGTACATAGAGAGGAAGTTTACAAGAAGAGTAAATAATTCTAATATATTTCTGTATGTTAATGTAGATATCAAACGTCAAGATCCGACAACTTCTGAACTTAATTTCGTTGGAAAATATGGTCGTTTTGATATGTGTGTGTGTGTGTGTGTGTGTGTGTGTGTGTGTGTGTGTGTGTGTGTACGCGCGCATAGGTGTATTTAATTATTCTCCAAATAATTAGGAATATTTAATAAAAGTTTTTTACAATGAGTCTCAATATAAATATAATATACTAAAAATAAAAACAAAAATTATAAAAAATAATAATAATAATGTTGGGGTCAGGGTTAATGGGGGACATTTTACCCTCAGTAGTTTAGTTTTAGAAGCAGGAAAACGTTCACACAGCTGACAATAATATAACACAGAAATGGTCACAAGCTGCGTTAGTGTGGAGGAGGTGTGGGCAGGTCTGGGGCACAGGAAAGAAATGATCAGGAAAATAATATAGTGAGGGAAGCAATAACAGAACAGCTCTCATGTGTAGTTATAAATCTCGCTATGTCTGTCACCGGACTTGTGGCTTATGAATCGAACTCTTGAGATGCTTCCGGATTCATTAACTCTGACTGACTCAAAGGAAGACGTCATCCTTAAACTCGAGGGATCGTCTCCGTTGATGACAAGGGTCTGTAGCAGCCAATAAAGTCTGGCGGAGAAAGAGAGAGCCAGAGAGAGAGAAAGACTGGTTTTTCGAAATTATTAATTAGTTCTTAGTGAAATGACAAGATTCAGAAAACTTCAGAAATCATTCTCTGTAAAGACTAATTCATTCATTCGTTTAATTACAATAAGATTTACTGTAGGTTTCGAGTGACGCTCATCACGTGAGATGTTACAATATACTCCGGACGCTGTCAAGAATTAACTATAAGATAAGATAGAATAATGAAAAACTATAGATTTCCATAAATAAATAAATTAACTTATATAATTTTTCTGTGATTAATGTAAAAAAAAAAATCAGGTTCGTAATTTTTAAGATAAATACATACATTTTTTTTAGTGGTGAAGTTGATTTGAAATTTAGAATGTAAATATAAATCGTGATAATGTTTATAGAATTACGTATTTTTTAAGAATTCCGAAGTATATTCACGGGAGGAACTTTCGTATTGACTTCACCCTCGAAAAGGTCATCTATGGTTAAGTGAGATTAAAATTTGTTTTGGTTTCCTGTGGTTTAGGAGACACTAAGCAGAGAAAAAGAATAACAAACTGACAGACAGACAAAGTAATCTACACAATTAGCATAAATCATGTGTCCCCATCGTTAGTAACTGGGAGGTAAAACATGGTGTGATATCTACGTCACTCCCCAAGATCTTGTCAGTAATCCTCATACTGTCATTCCAGGCAAGAGTTTCCATTATGTGTTAATTTGTGAATCCTTAACACTTCATTTCCCATTCATAGAAAAATTACAGATCAGGATTACGAATGGAAGAGTGAAATATGTAATGAATCTGGAATTTGTCAAAAATGAACTTATTTTATCAAAGACCGAGTTCACCATGATAATATGACGAATAATACGAGATATAATCTAACATGCAGGAATATACTCTCACACACACACACACACACACACACACACACACACACACACAAGGAGCCATAATATAAACTGTAGCGGAAGAAATAAACTACTACACATATTCTTTACAGCAGAAAAAAAAATGGAATTCCACTAAAATTTTGTGTAAGTGAGAGACCAACAACACACGAGGAGTCCCTGTATCAGAATGAGAAACATTATAATTTATCTTTTTATCTATTCCAAACGTTTGGTTAGATTAATTATATTTTATGACGTAAGACTTTAGGTCACCTGAAATGTTGTTGATCTCGGGATGCGAATTAATATTGCATGTGAAAAAAGGTTTGGTAAATATTTCACTCTGTATTATGTGTGTGTGTGTGTGTGTGTGTGTGTGTGTGTGTGTGTGTGTGTGTGTGTTCAGAAGGAGTAAGGCTTTGTGCTTGTGTGTATTGTAGTATCTAATTATTGTTTTAGTTATTTACTACTAACTTTCTTCAATTACTTTATACTAGTCTAGTCTTCTTATTTTCCAAACTTTTTTTCATGTAGGTAACTCCGGTAGTCATCATTTATAAGCTGAGTTGAACGTACGGTATGTAGTGATATAACCAGTGATATAGTGTGTTGTCAAAGTTAATTAAAATGAACTAATCCTATGTACCGTGCTATACAGTCTTCATTCGGGGGTATAGTCCACATTGTATTCGACTCTTTGGATTCCTGTAAGGCGTCCGGCTTTCGTGTTGATGGCGAGCGTGCTTCTGGTTCCTCGCCTGTTTCGTCTTTATCTAGAAATGATTATTTTTTTCATTATCTGAGAAATATAAATGTCCCAACCCAACCCAACTTAGCCTAACCTAACCTAACTCGTAGTAGGATTATCGTTTTAAACCATCTTATTATATAGTCATTCGGTTTTTACTCAAGCACCATGACATCCACAGTCTCATTTCTCAACACTTAAGTATGGTTTCCCCACAAGTAAGGTCCACTGGTGATATTCTTACGTATATTACTATCTCCGACCATCCCGTCTGTAAGGTTTTAGGAATCTTATGTTGTAGACCTTCCTTCATCTTTCGAAAACTTTGGATAGGACACAGATATCCAAACTTCTCTTATTTTGGTTTTCTTGCCTAACTTTGTCTTCTCTTCTCTATCTATCTCTTTGGCCACTTTGTTTTTTGTATTCGTTGTTGGATTAACCTCTTCGTTATTCCCCTTCAATAGTGTTGTTCCTTAGGGCTCAGTCTTTTCTCCTTCCTTCCTTCCTTCCTTCTGTTAATTAATGAACTTCTTTCCTCGAGTAGTAACTTAATTCACTCTTTCGCTCATTTGAATATTTCTCCCTCGTTTAGGTTCACTTGTACTGGATCTAATTGTAGCTTCACGTCTGCCACGTTCTTAAATTCGGGTCTGGAGAGTTTTTCCCAGTGGGGTTGACGCAACCTGGTAAAATTCAAAGTATCTTAGACTCATTTTTTTTTACTATTACTCTCTAAAAAAAACTCTCAAGACTTCAATTTTCTCTGATGGTTCTGTAATTCATTTACTAAATGGAATGAAATAACCTTAGCACCGGTGTGGCCTCTATCCAGTTTTTGATGCCACGTATTGATAGAAGAAGTAAATAGGCATTAAAAAAAATCTGGGAATCTAGTTCACCTGTGTGATTCATCCCTGGAGTAATGCTCTCATACCTGGGAGGCTCCAGCTCAACCTGCTTACTTGTGAGAGTTGAGCCTAAAGTAGTTCACCCACCTAATTGTATCTTTCCCTGCTAAGGCCAGTGCTCTCTCTCTCTCTCTCTCTCTCTCTCTCTCTCTCTCTCTCTCTCTCTCTCTCTCTCCACACAGATATCATACAGCACATGACAAGCCACTGTAGCACACTGTTACTGTTTGTGAAAGTAGGTTGTTGTGAAGTTGCATTTTCTACTACTATTATATTTGGGATTCTTCGCCTTCTCACGTCTTTTCAATCAATGTTATCTATTGTCCTCGGTCAGCACTTATCACACACACACACACACACTAAACAACACCATCACTACTGGAGATCATTAATATTTATTCCAGTGTTTCTTTATCCCATAGCAGAGGCAAAGTATTCCCCTGTACGTGTGATAGTGTCATTCGTCATCACCGGGAGTTCATTATATACCACTCGCAGTCATCAGCAAGTGGAGACGGTAACAATCAGGCAACTTTCATTAATAAGTCAGAAACCCATTAAAGCTGCGGTGTAATCCAGGGTGCGTCAAAAAATCAATGACTGATGACTATGAGTTATAAGGGAGAGAGGGGTTATTACTCACTCTGATGGGTGACGCTACCAGTGGCATCCATATCTGAGTGAGTGATAAGTCCACAGTATAGGAACGCATATAGGATCATAATGGTTGTCCTAAGTGTACGGATATTTACGATAACCCTACCGGAACGTCTGCTCTCTCTCTCTCTCTCTCTCTCTCTCTCTCTCTCTCTCTCTCTCTCTCTCTCTCTCCTTGTGGGGGGCGCTAAAAGTTTCAAGTCACAATACTGATAAGAGAAAAACCGCTTGGTATGAGGTGGTACGAGTATATCCCTCGAGTACTGTATAAAAACTATTGCTATGATTCACGTCATGTGCTCCTCTGAAGGATTTCTTGCTAGTTCATCCTGACCACGAACCTTCTTATGGACGAATCAACATCCACACTACTTAAACATTGATGCTGAACTATCCTACGACTGTGTTCTTATCATTACTTCCCGTTTATGGTTAAGTCTTGATAAAACACAAAACATTACTACTCTTAATAACCTCTTATATTTTATTACTAATTATTATTAATTTTACCATCTCCCTTAAGATAACTTATAAGTATTACTTCCCATCTTTACTGTAATCTTAATAACATCACAACATTTTTCAGCGTAAACTTTGTAAACATTTTAATGCCTCTAGTCTCAAGCTCTTACAACTTTTCATCAACGAAGATAATTTTTATTTTATTTTTTGCTATTATTTCTCTTTATCATAATGAGTATTTATAAACACTCAATGTATCTTTTATTTTCCCTCACCCCCCTCCCTCCCCCTCACCATCCTCACTTTCAACCCTCCCCTCATCTCACTCCCTCATCCTGCTTTACATATTCACTACATAGTCACTGATCCCGACACCTCACCTGCTGCCGACCCCCCACCCCCCACCCCCGGCGTCCTCACCAACAGAAAGGAGAAGAGGAAGAGAACCGGTGAAAGAGAATAGTGGAAGAGAAGGAAATGAGAGAAGAAAGACGGTCGGAATGAAAGGGCAGAGAAACATGGAGAAGAGGATGAATAGGAAAGGAGAGAAGTAGATAATGAGGAAGAGTAGAGGAGAGAAGTTAATGAGGAGAGAGAAGTAGATAAGGAAGAATAGAAGAATAAAGGATAATAAAGAAATGATGAAGAGGAGGAATATCATTATCAGATATGAACAATGAAACAAAAAAACACAAGAAACTACTAACAAGAAGGGGCGGTAAAGGGAAGGAAAATGAAGGAGGAAAAATTATGAAAACTGTACAAAAGATCTTGAATACGATACAGGAGCAATTCTTGACAGCAGAGTAGGAAGATGAGGAGAAAAAATGGTCTCAAAACTTAAACGAAAAATACTTGTTGACATCGCCGCGGTGGTTGCCTACGGGGCCGGAAACTGTGATACCTTTGTCTCGTGTCTTGCCAAAACACGCCACACAACAAACACTCACGGAATTCATGTTTGTATATTTTCATAAACTCGGAAGTGTGTGTGTTTGTGTGTGTGGGGCGTAATTTTTAACAATTCATTCGGGTCTCGTGTCAGCTGCCCATAGTAACAGATACGTGTTTGTGATGCCTCGCATTTACTATACATTCAAACACTTTCTTGTCGTACGAAAAGTTCCACTCAGAAATCTTATCAAGCGTCAATTTTGAACTTTTGATGCAGTAAAATGAAAATAAAAATGATAACTAAAATAATGCTTTTCAATAAGACTCCCAGAAGAATGTTTATCATACTACTGTCTTGCTACATGTTCGCATTCCAAACCATTTTTATTATTCTGGGGAAAGTGTACAGAAGTATATTAACTCTTTGGTTTATCTGTATTAATTATTCCATTAAAAGAACGACAACGGGAGTATTTATTGGATGGCTAATAAAGTGATATCGACAAATAGGGAATAATCCTGCGTGGGAATTTAGAAGTCAATAATTTGTCCTCTGATTCTCTGAACAAGTGAGTTGATCAGGTCACCATAATGTTGGACACAACATGACAGATGAGGGTAACTTTTCATCACGGTACAGTACAGTGCCAGCCATCATGACAGTAGAATGCCAACCATCATGACAGTACAGTGCCAGCCATCATGACAGTACAATGCCAACCATCATGACAGTACAGTGCCAGCCATCATGACAGTACAGTACAGTGTCACCCATCATGACAGTCTAGTACCAGCCATCATCACAGTACAGTACAATGCCAGCCATCACATTACAGTGCCAGCCATCGTCACAGTACAGTGCCAGTCATCATCACAGTACAGTGCCAGCCATCGTCACAGTACAGTGCCAGTCATCATCACAGTACAATGCCAGCCATCACATTACAGTGCCAGCCATCGTCACAGTACAGTGCCAGTCATCATCACAGTACAGTGCCAGCCATCATCACACAGTGCCAGCCATCCTAGACATGGTGGAACAGGTGCCTGGATTATCCTCTGCATTATACTGTTCATCTTATACTCTTAACACATTTTCTTAATATAATGAACAGTCGAGTCGTTGTAACACCTTTTACCGGACAGGTGTTGCTCTCACTTAATAAAATCGTATGTCGTTAAGTAACATTTATAATTGAAACAGACTGTATAATGTGAGTGTTGATTCAAATATTTCAGCAGTAGAGTCTGTGTATAATGTAGATTGACCATATGCAAGATCAACTTTCATGATAACATAAAAAAACCAGTTTAATAACTAGGAACAGACGTCTCTCAGTACTTAATACCCATTTCATTTATACTTTATCTATATACAGTTCCTATGTGTGAAATTAGCTGAGTTATCTACACGATTTTCCCCCAGATGGAAGGACGGGAGATGGTGCAAGATCAACCGTTCGTCCACCCGCACCTCCCTACCAAATGTCAGTTCTCGTGGAGGTACAGTCCGGCCCATAAGTAACCTAACTCTCTCAGACAGCGAGTGACTACAACACTGTCTGGTGCAGAGGCTTGGAAATGTTGTAAATTGCCAGCCACAGCGTGTAGCCGATACAATTGAGTTTAAAACACCGAAGCACCAGACATAAGTTCATTTTAGAATCATCAGATGGCGCACTGGGGAGTTTATGAGGGGGGGAGGAGAGGGGAGGGATGATGTGTGGGGGAGAATCACGTGACGAAATTATCTACATAGATGTGAGTAAAAATATCACATCCATTTTACTAATATTTACACTACTTCCAATACTGATACTAGAGAGAGAGAGAGAGAGAGAGAGAGAGAGAGAGAGAGAGAGAGAGAGAGAGGGGGGTAAAATATGCAGCTGCGGTAAGGGTAAGTGTCGAAAGCCTCGTAATACCTTTCCCTAAAAATAATAGTAACGAGAACCTTTCAGCATTTCCTTTCGTAATTTTATTCTGCTGTAAGATACCAACACTTGTAGAAATTAAACATACTCATATACGTTCATATAATTTTCAAGTACAATCTTCTTAGTGTTTTTTGGTTGTTTAAGCTGAGCACACACACACACACACACACACACACCACCATCTTAGCAAGCTCTCAATACACACAAGAACACAAGAATGGAGGAAACTGCAGCGGGCCTATTGGCCCATACTGGGCAGTCCCGTTTACACCCAACCCCTATTGTTCATATAAGCATCCAACCTATGTTTGAAGCTATCCAGCGTATTCGAGTTAATGATGATATTTGGTAACTTGTTCCATTCATCCACTACTCTGTTTCCAAACCAGTGTTTACCTATTTCACGCCTAAATCTAAATTTGTCTAATTTAAAACCATTGTTACGAGTTCGCTCCTGGTTGGATAGTTTGAGTACCTTTGTAATGTCCCCTTTGTTTAGCCCTGACTTCCACTTATACACCTCTATCAGGTCGCCCCTCGCTCTACGTCTCTCGAGGGAGTGCAAATTAAGATGCTTTAACCTGTCTCTATACTCAAGGTTCCTAATGCCCGGGATTAGTCTTGTCATTCTCAAAAGTCTACCTCCCAGGGGCGCTCTCAAGTTCCCTATCATATACAGTATAGTAGGTCCCCACGTTATACAGATCTCCAGGTTCTTCCCTTTTTGAGTCATGGTGGTCACACATAACACAGAACGACAGACAGATACAGACAGAAAGACAGGCTATTAAAGTATTATCAATTCTACCAATGCATATTTTACAACAATTATTACTGTACTGGCAGAAAATTTTGTTGTGTATTAAAGTTCACTGTAGATACATCAGTTATATTTGGATGTAATGTGTTTAATTACTTTACTTTACTTTTGTTGAGTCACTTATAATATTAAAACAAAAAGGCCTCATGAAGACGTGTATGAAAGAGGAAAATAGAAAAGTAAAACAGGAAAAGATGATGACATGATGACAGGTTAGCAATGATCATTAAACTAAAGAGAAGAAGAAGTACATGAATAGAAAAAAACAGCAATGAAAGAACTCAAAAGTGGACCAGATGAAAGATGACATAGAAAGATGATCAGAATGTTAAAAAAAAGAGAAGATGGAAATAGTTTTAGACAAAGAGAAAAACAAAAACAACGGCAGATAAGAATAAAAAGAAAGGGTAAAGAAATGGACTAAAATGGGATACCGAAGGATGAAGAGGAAAATATTTTGAACTGAAATATATAAGAGAAGAGACAAGAAAAATGATGAATCATCATTTTATATCGAGAAATGAAATGTCATAGTGAAATAAAAACAAAAATGTGATAAGTAAGAAGGAAGTAAGACTGATATATTTTCCTTAATTCTCTTTTCCTGTTCCTCCTCCCATGTTCTCTGTATATCTCTGTTCCTCTTCATTCTTTCCTCTTTGTTCCTTCTTTTTTCTCTTCGTCTCCGTTCCTGCTTCCCTTCCCTCCTGGCGTATTCAGTCTTATTCCCGTAATATTCTACAAGACACACACGACACTTCCTCATTATTTCTGGCGGGTATTCACTTTTCTAATAACGTGTAGAAGGTCCCCATGTTTGACGACCAGACCAGACACTAGACCAGACTAGACCAGACACTAGACCAGACCAGACCAGACACCAGACCAGACTGCCCGGTGTACAGTGCTCATGAATATATTAGACTTCATTAAGACTGTTGACTAGAATAGGTTGTGTCGATCATACTTCAGGTTCTACTACACGTTTTTCTCTGAAGATACGTCATGGTAATCAGAAAGTCCTGCTCGAAAATGCCACAAGGGGGAAGGTGAAGCCTCATCGGGGGGGCATGAGATGCATTTCGAGGAGCCAAAAGTATATTGGCCTTACAGTATAATGTATCATATCCTGCAAGTGACTTACTACTACTACTATTGAGAGGGGACACGAGGCGCCTTATCCCTGGTGTCCTGTCTACCCCTAGGACGACACCTACCCCGACATACCCCTCGCTTCTCCTTCCCGCTCACTAAATAATGCTACGAATTCAAACTTCAGAGTTCTGGGTTCACACCTTCGGGAGAGAGAGAATTGGCAACACTAAGTGATAAACGCGGGAGTGGAGACAACTGTACACCGGCCGAAAAAAGGTTCAGAATCTTAGGTCTAGGGACTAATAACCTCCAACTCATCTAGTAAAAGTGCCAGGAACCATTGTAATTTAAAAGTTCTACTTGTAAGAATTTAGTTTTGAAGAGGAAGTACCGGGTAGATAAGTAACGCCTTCGGGGCAGAAAACGACTACACCGACGGAAGATCTCAAAAAAGAAACACTTCAATAACCTGGTTGACGAGAAATGTTGTTGATAAAAATTTCACCGTAAACACGAAAGGCGTGAAGGACTCCGCTTAATATTTTACTCGTCAGCCATGTCTCTGGCCTCGGGGATCTTATAAAACAAGTATAAATGATTCAAGCTGTCAAGAGCACCTAAGACAATAGCCAAGTGGATGTTAGGAGAAAAATATTTTGTGTGTCTCATTAATACTTCTGTCAGGTTGCAGGTTTTTCAATCGGAATATATGTAGTAAGTGTTGGAACGCTGGAAAGTTTCAAAAGGAAACTGGATAGATTCATGGATGATGGAGAGTGGTAGTAACTCTCGACAGGAGCTGCCATGCACAGGCCAACCGGCCTATTGCAGACTCCTTATTTTCTTGTGTTCTTATTCACGCCAACCATCCTTAGCGGGATGTTGGTCTACTGAAATAGATATTAATTTACTTAACCAATTTTTAAATCGGCGGAGAAAATTATTTAATGCATTTAAAATCGGGAGTCTTTTTCTCTTATTAAATGAATCACGATACATATTTGGGGTCAAGTGGGACTGGGACACATTTGGGACTACAGCTATGTGTCAGAAGGTGTCATACATGTGTCTAACAGTTATAAGGTGGAGAGAGAATAACATATACCTATAAGTGTCTCGTGTCTACATAAAGTTTAATATGTAAGAAAAACACTGTCTATGTAAAGTGTTTAGTGAGGATAAGTATAAGACCACTAGGAAAAGTGTCGTGTATTAGTATAAATAATCACTAAGTACACCATGGTAGGACACACAGTTGTTACACCAAGCCCACTATTACCTTTCTGTATGTAGAACCCCGTGTCTCTTGTTACCCTGGAGCAAAACACTATCAGTCCTCGTGTGCAAATTTTAGATCAGTATATACATTTTATACATGAAACAGCAATGAGTCGTCCCCCCCCCCCCAAAAAAAAATGGACCAAAAATAAAAATATCTCATAAATTATATAGTAAATAGTATATGAACTAAGATTATGAACGTTACTTAAAGAACCTAAATACTGAAGCACCTTAGAATAGTATTATGAACGGCATATAACGTGGGGTCAGCATAACACACCAGGCATCGGTGACAAGACCAACAATAGAGGTGAGGCCACAGGTATATATACAGCGTACTTAATATTGGAAGAACAAATACTTATAATGTATACAGCCTTAACAACATCAACCTAGAGAAGTCGACTTGTGAAAGAGACCTAGGGGTACTTGTAAGCCCGGACCTACGGCCTAGAAAACAGTGCGTTAATGTTCGAAATAAGGCAAACAGAGTATTGGGTTTTATATCTAGAAGTGTAAGTAACAAGAGTGCAGAGGTCTTATTGCAACTATATCTCTATATCTTGCGCTAGTTAGGCCGCATCTCGATTATGCGGTTCAGTTCTGGTGCCCTTATTATAGAATGGATATAAATTCACTAGAGTCGGTGCAGCGAAGAATGACAAAAATGATTCAGGGACTTAGAAACCTTCCATATCAGGATAGGTTAAAGAAACTTAACTTGCATTCCCTAGAAAGACGAAGAGTGCGGGGAGATATGATAGAAGTATTTAACTGGGTGAAAGGAATCAATAAAGGGGATATAGATAAAGTTCTTATAATATCCGAGCAGGATAGGACTCGGAGCAACGGATTCAAGTTGGATAAGTTTAGGTTTAGGAGTGAGATAGGAAGAAACTGGTTCACAAATAGGGTGGTGGACGAGTGGAACAAGCTTAGCAACTTTGTAGTCAGTGTTGGAACGCTGGAAAGTTTCAAAAGGAAACTGGATAGATTCATGGATGATGGAGAGTGGTAGTAACTCTCGACAGGAGCTGCCATGCACAGGCCAACCGGCCTATTGCAGACTCCTTATTTTCTTATGTTCTTCTGTTCTTATGAATAGAGGTGAGGCCACAGGTATATATACAGATTGTCAATTATATGTCTGGTCTGGGTATATACCGATGTCGCCATGGATGTACTGTGTGTATGTATGTATGATGAACGTAATATGTGTCACAGAGAAGAGGTATGTATGTATGTATGTATGTATGTATGTGTTATGTTATGTTGTGTCGTGTTGTTACGTTATGATGTAGTGTTATGTTGCATTGTATTCACCGTTTCATTGATTATACCATTAAAATAATTATACTCAGGTACTATACCAATGTTCATTATACTGTATATGTATCGTACAAATATTAGACGAAATTAGACATAAGACGAAGGAAGAATTATAAAAGAACACAAGAGAATAAGACACTAAATAATAGGCACGAAGACTTTGAGATTAAAGAAGAGTTTATATATATATATATCAAACCATCACCAATACTAAGATAAAGAAATAACTATCATTGAATATTACAAAAACAACAGTAATGGAAATAGTAAATGAAAGTAATGTGAGGGAGAGATGGTAGATACAAAGTCTTATAAATATTTTGGTTGACATTAATAAAGATGCGTGGAGGTGGTAGAGTTTTAAGCAGCAATCGGACACAGAGGGAATTAAAAAAGGACAGATAATTGGAAGCTTCTTTATACGTGGAAGAAAATGTGGTAGAGTATAAGGAAAAAAATCTTGATAATGTGGGAATAAATTGAGAAGAGTTTAGTAGGAATGAGTAGATTAGGTTAAACAAGAAGGTGATGTTGAAAAGGTAACTAATATCTCTGACATATCATCGTCATCATCATCATCATCATCATCATCATCATCATCATCATAAAATAAAAATAAATAATAACATAGAGTCGAGACGAAGAAGACTAAACTCCGTATATTTCATCCAAACATAATGTAATATAACTTAGCTACTTAATCAAACAAAATTTAATCCACCCCCCCCCCACCCACCCCAAAAAAAAGTTATATTAAACGGTGAAAATAATCCTTATAGATGAAACCAATTAAAACAAACTACCAGTTAGAGCCTACCCTAATCTTACCTTAGGTTAGGTTAGGTTCCGATCCTATGATTCGTCTCGTGTTTTTTACTATTACTGAATTTCTGGTTAACTAAATGACGCCTCAAGACAGGTGCTAATTTCAGTAGTCTCAATATATTTCAGGTAGTGGGTTGTTACTCCATTCCTATAGTCCACCGAAGGATTACTACACCATTGACAATCCAAGCCAATTGTGTGTTTATTTACCGCTGGGGTGCAAGGTCTAGTGAAGGCACCCGTTCACCACTCCGACTAAGGGATCGAACCAGGGGCCCCCCCTTCGCAGGAGTGAGTAGGATTACACTTGTCACTTGCTTAAGGCTCACAAAATAGGACCTGACGTCTGTAAACCCAATAAGCTTACCCACAAGCGTTTAATTATAGCCATGACACCACGCGATTGAGACATTGAATTATTCTGACACAGTAAGCCAAGATTTTCATCATTACTCAAATAAGAAGCGTTGAAGTAAGTCCCAAACATTAACCATAGACGGGTAAGACAACCCTGTATAATTTGAAAAAAAAGAAGGTAATAAACTTCAAAATTATCCGCATATTTATAAACTCCTCCCCCACGAAAAAACATTTTATATTTGTAAAAGAAAAAATCTAATCTTAAATAAAATCCAGAAACTTCAAATTGTCTTAAATTAAATTCTGAACAATTCTCATATAGTTGTAAAAAAATTCCTACGAAAAGCCGCAGTATTTGTAACAACTTGAAGGATATGCATAGTTTGTCCTGGCACTCATATTCTTTTTTTCTTTTGAAGGAGTACATGGAACGAGAGAGAGAGAGAGAGAAAGAGAGAGAGAGAGAGAGAGAGAGAGAGAGAGACACATACACAATAGTACTTACCAATCGTTAAGTCCACCTTCAGAAGAATAACCCAAATAATAACATTTGAGTAGGAATAATGGAACACCTTTCAAAGTTCACTAAAGAAAGTCCAAGTTTTATTACAGTTACAGCGTGAGGCGTAACTACAAGCAACCAGTCCTACTAACACAGTTTGGTTACCTCAAGACGCACAGTAAACTACAGTATGGTTGTAAATATCGTAATCTAAAGTCTTTTTTTTTTACGTTATTCTAAACATTATGATACGAGATCTTATAGTGATATGTACTAGATTCTCGAAAAATATATTATATTAGTTCACGACGCCGCAGTGGCTTCAGGAGGCTACAGGAATATTTTACGCCAGGGTCTCATGTACCACGGCGCGGGAGGACACTGTACACTTCCTCTCCAGTCACGAAGCCCGACTGACGCTACTACCTTCTCTAACTTTTCGATGGACCTCAGCTGCGCACCCCTGCCTGACGTATCTACCATCGCTGCCGGCCATACGATCATACTTACTTTATATAGGTATATTCTGGAAGAAGAATCGACGTAGGTTAGGGGTCATATTACCCAGTCAGAAGTTACACTCGATCGACTAGTTATTTATTCTCTTGTGCTATTGTGTTGATGTACTGTATTATGTCTCACCAACACGACCCCGTAAAAAAACAAAATCATGTACTTTTTGATATTTGTTTTGTAGTTTTGGTTAATATTATATTAAACATCTTAGTTCAGCAGTTACATCTGTGATAACAAGGAGTCAGTGTTCAGTGTGTATAAGGCGGTACTGTGTGGTGTGTAGACCAGCGACCACCACCACCACCTGTTGTTTGCTGATGGCCACTGGTCCACCGCCAAGATTCTCTAATGAATATACTGTATATATTTACTTTATGTTTAGCTTCCTTATGGCTGCTCAATGACCACCTTCACCGAGTGTCTCAATAATTGATCGTCTAAGAGAAATTTTGCTCCAGCCTTCTCTACCCTTCACCCTCCACTGGGATCATACAAGTAGGACCCCCTCTGGGAGCCCCAACTGAGGTCCCCTCTGGGACCCCCAGCTGAGGCTCCCCTCTGGGAACCCCAGCTGAGGTTCCCCTCTAGGAGCCCCAGCTGAGGTCCCCTCTGGGAGCTCCAGCTAAGGTTCCCTTCTGGGAACCCCAACTGAGCCCCCCCTCTGGGAGCCCCAACTTAGGTCCCCTCTGGGAGCCCCAGCTGAGGTCCCCTTCTGGGAACCCCAACTGAGGTCCTCCCCTTAGGGCCCCCTGTTGGATCTACACTGGGATCCAATCCTGAGTCCCGCAGGTTTATGAGTGAAGAAATTACAAGTAAATTTTGGGGAAACTTATTAATAGAGGCAGTTATTACACCAATGGCTGCTCCGAGCAAGAGGGATGAACAGGAAATATTGGACGTGGCGTTATATGTAGTCATTGTCCTTAACCTTAGCGTCGGCACTTGTTGGTCAGCCTCAAACAGACGAGTGTTGATATCCTGTTATTGCCTGCGTGTAATGCCTCTCCCGAGTAACTGACTAATAGGGAGAACGTTATATTCTGATCTCCCCCCTTCCATCGTGGAGACGTATTAAAGGATTTTAGAAAATACTTAAGAACTAATGTTAGAGAGTTACAAGGTTTAATTGATGACAGGGATGTAACTCTTGGCTATGTAGATGATGTTGCACTCGCTTCAAAGGAAATGATACCGTATGAGAGATAGAGAGAGAGATAGAATGATGTAGTGGAGAGAAACGGAATTAACCTGAAAGTTGATAAGTCGGACGTAACGAAGTTATCCAGCAGAACAGGGGACTGTGTCAGGCTTATACAGGTTAGAGACAAAAGGATGAAGTCGCAAATCTTAAAATCTGGGAGTGAAATTTACTAGGATGGCATACTGCAGATACAAGTTAAATAATAAACCTGTTTGTCCTTATAGAAATAACGTCAGTATTATGCACTGTAATGTAGGATCACCACACCCCGACGAAGGATAAAACGCTCATATATGATCCAGTGTTAATATCTGGAGCTCAGGCTCACTGTACTCAGTTACCCTAATCCAGGTAGCAGAGACGTGAGCCTTATAAGATTAAATATGAAATGGAAATATTCAAGATGAGTCTTGAGTAGAGCAGTTGCTGGTCTTGGTTAAGGGCGTACAACTACCACGATGTTGGCTTGGCTTGTTATAAGAATATGTGGAAACAATTTTCCAGTAATTTGTCTCCTTTGTGTAGCGACTTGCGTAAATATTAGTCTATCAAGACGAAAGATTCATTATGTTCCTGCCTGGCAGCTGGTAATAATTAGGCATCTTTTAACTGAAATATTCTTACGTATATATATGTTATCAGAAGAAAAAAAACTTTATTTTCTTTACCTCGCCTGTTGAGAAACAACTGAGAGCCAGTGTCAACGTCGTGGAGTCTCGCTTTGATCTTCGTCGCTGTTGTTGTTCTGTTAAGTTTCAGAGTTTGTTCAGTAGTCTTAAACAGCTGAGTGTTTACCGCCACGTGTGTTGTTCCTCTTCCTGTTACTGCCTCGCCGTCACCGTCACCGTCACCTGTCCTCAGTGTGTGTGTGTGTCTTTCCACTTTTAATCCCTGAACTTCAAGACCTTTAAATATTTTGCTGTGCTGGGAGGGACTTATGTTTCCCCAACACAGCCGAATTCCTGTCCTTATTTAAAATGGCATGACAATATTTCGGTCCATGGGCGTACTGTAAGTGCCACCTGTACTCACTTATAAACACAGGTGTTTCCAAAACTCTATGGCGACTCCTTTAAACCTCTGTTATGACCCCTTTAAACCTCTGTTATGACTCCTTTCACTGACATATAACTTAAAAAGGACCAAAATGTAAAAGTATGGATTGAAGGACACCACTGAATATCTCTTCCCTGTCTTCCTGTGGATTATCTTCAACATATACAAGTGTCTTCCTGCTTCCCCTTACAGATCAACTCAACTCTATAGTGAGGGGTTAACCTACAGAGAGAAGTAAGACTCTAAAATGAAAATGATTTTAGTACAAACTGGGTCTTTTCTAGTATGAGTCCTCTTAACTATATAGTCGACAAAGACTCGCACAGACACAGAGTTTCATCAACAGAAAAAAAATCTTTCAGAACCGTTTACACAAGAACAGAAAAGTAACAACAAAATTTACTAGACTAATCACACTGTGGTTATGTGTGTGGGTGTGGTTATGTGTGTGGGTGTGGTTATATGTGTGGGTATGGTTATGGGTTTGGGTATGGTTATGTGTGTGGGTGTGGTGGTTATATGTGTGGGTGTGGTTATGGGTGGGGATCAAATCACCTCGAAGTCACCAATCATTTAGTTTCATCGTCTTCTCTTATTTACTAATTATTGTTTGCTGTCGGGAGTTCCCATCGTGTGGTAAAAACTTGATTGAGTATTTTGACGCCTAAACTGATATCGGTCAGTCAATGAATATTTTAAGTTACAATGTTTGGGTGGAGGGAAGAGTAGATGTATGGACCGTGTTTTAAAAGGCTCAAAACCTAACGTAACCTAACGTAACCTAACGTAACCTAACGTAACCTAACCTAACCCTTGTGAATGGGGCTCATTTGGACTGTGTTTTAGAACAGACTGCTAGGTTAGGACGACTGGGGCCCTGGGAGGATTGAGATTCATTTAGTAGTAGTAGTAGTAGCAGCTCCAGCCCCCCAATGGTCTCACGTAACACACATTCACAATGATCCAGGTTGTCAGTACTACAAGAATGTTATCTCCTGAGGCTGGCTTGAGTGGGTGGGGTACACTGGAGGCAAAATTCAATCCAAGTGAATATTACGCTGCTAATATAATGTGTGTCAAAGGACAGGTTTTTAGGTTAGAATTAAATTGCATTAATTATAGACATGCTAGCTTAATCCTGCCAACAGCAAGAGGGGGGAAATTAATTATTATTCATACTGTGAAAGTTATTTGGTAAACATATATTATTCTAAACTAATTTTTGGGGATTCACAACTAGGAGTGATGGATATTTTCTTCTCGTTATATATTATGTAAATATGAGTCCCATTTGTACTAGTTGTCCGATATTTCTTACTCGTATAATATATTTGAAACTAATTTACAATCTTTTATTAACAAATTCTAATCAAACAATTCCCTCATAATGCAAAAAGAATATTTTTAATGGCTCAATGTATTATTACCAACGTATCGAGAAAGTCAATATAGAATTTCTCTACCATGAAGTACTGTAAGGTGATGTCTCCGGGTTCCTCACAGTTATGTTATGATGCCAATTACTGTAGAAGATACGAGTCAGAGTTTAGGTAATGATTCATTGTTGGTCTTGTGCTAAATATCAGTACGAGATTAATTAATTATATGTAGTTTACTTTTTCGGTATTCACTTTGGATATTTTACAGGTGGGAACATATATTTCTTATTTCACCATTATATAAGGTTAGTTACATAGTGTGTGTGTGTGTGTGTGTGTGTGTATGTGTGTGTGTGAGAGAGAGAGAGAGAGAGAGAGAGATCACAAACATGACACATCTGACACATGAAATAATTACTGTGGCACTATTAACATATAGCAACGCTGACACACAGACACGCAGACACAGACATACAGTACTGGTTGATCCGTTGAGAGATGGTGAAATGACTCAGTCTGTCAACACGAGACTGTGACAAGAATGAGCCCAGCGTCATCTTGATGTCTGTCATTTCAGCCGATCTCCCGGGCCTGTCTGTCTGTTTCTCTGTCCGTTTGCCTGCCCCGCCCAGCCCTGCCTGCTTGCTTGCCTGTGTGAAGTCGTAAGTCTTGTTAGCTCGACAAGTCTTCCGTTTTAAATTCAATTCTGATGAAACTTGGCAGGAATGTACTTGTGCGCGAGATGGCGGATGTGATTGTTTTTCCCCGCCGCATGTGTGGGCGATCTGTCTGTGCGTTCATTCGTCCTTGCATCCGTCTGTGCGTCCGTTTGTGTATCCATCCGTCCTTTCGACCGTCCGTTCGATAATAATGAACGCAAAAAGGAAAAAAAATCGACGTTTCCGTGTTCACACACGCTGAATAAATATTGTCTGTTCATAGAAGTTAAGCTGTAATAGATAAATACCTTATAAAGTTTATATTATATGGTAGAGGCGTCGCGACTACACTGCGGGGTTGTGTGGGACGTTTCTTTTTTTTTTAAGTAAATGTTGAAATTGGTGACCATCTACTGTATACTGTTTTCACTCATATGATGGGTGATGACCTTTCACTTAATTACCAGCATCTTGTAATTATCATTATTTTGGTCATACAGTAGGATTTTACCCAATGAAAAAATCGCCCAATGGGATTTTTATTATAACGAAAAATGGTCACTTGGTATTTTTGGAACAATGAACGTTCTTTCACGTACAGTAGGCTTGGATGTCAGGTTATGATTTGTGAGTTGGGATTTATTTCTACCATACAGTTGTGTCCGGTGAAGTTATGTGTAGAGGAGATCTGTCAATGGGATTGTGTCATGTGAGATTCGTGTCAGTGTGTCTCAGTGTACTATTCAAGAGACCCGTGTGAAACCTCACACGGGTGACGACTGGTGTGTTCGTGTGTGTGTGTGTGTGTTGACACTGTGAGCCGCCGACCAGTAAGGACCCCCTGGTCTCATCTACCGCTCGACCTGAGTGGGCCAGTAATTATGGTTTCTGACTGTACATGTTAAAAGATAGAAGAGCTCTTACTTGTAGTTAAAGGTTAAAAACAATCTCATTTTTTCGTCAAACTTGTAAAATTATTAGAAACTTAAACAAATAAAACTATGTGGGATGGAGTTTTCATGATAAAAGTTGTAAAGACTAACTCTGACAGCCCTCTCGACCAGTGTGATGTCAGCAGAGGGCGGTCTCAATAATTTGCATTCAGGTTCATAATACTAATGAAGGTAATTAACAAATAGGTAAAGTTGATCAGTATAGGTGCAATTAAACTTTGTAAACACCATTGTGTGAAATTAATCTATATGGAAGTTAAATAATTATCTCACGTTAACCTTCGACATAATTATAACTCTTATGGTAGTTAAAATGTTAGTGATTAGTAAACATACCTGTTACCTGCGACACACCTGGGCCAGAATCTCCAAATCTAATTATTACTAAGACATATTTTCTTCGTATCTTAGCTTATATGAACACTGTTTAAAGTGTTCGTCTTAATTTATGTGATTTCTTAATGGAGAATAACGTTGAATTAGCGAAATTATTTATTATTTAAGATGTGCGCGTGTAGGGTGGAGCTCTTCACGCTCTGTACTGACTCAGCGGGAGGCGTGATTAAGGAATTTGACTGTCAGCTTATATATTAAAATCAAATCTTGAATACAAAAAGTGTTTGCGTCTTACATGATATTATGTCATCACTCTATGTAATAATTATCAGAATAGAAACATATTTACATCGTTTATAATATTAATGTTCCTTAGATTTTCCTCACCCAAGGTAGGTAGGGGGGCCTTTATGGACTGTGGTCTAATTTTATCTTTAACCAACTCAGCTCTAACCATCTCTCTCGTAAGCAGTTCTATAATTGACTCTAATTATATCTACCCTTAGCTCAGCCTTACTTTTATATAACTCTTCTAATGCCTTTAATTATATATGACTCACTGTTATATAAGAATTATTATAGTGACATTCTTACGAGTACTTAAATCACATATAGTTGTAATCTACTATAATTAGGTTAGGTTAGTTTAGGATAGGTTAGGTTAGGCGTTTTTAAATCACTTAAATTACTTAAATTACACTAGTGTTTTGATGGTTATTCCTATAGAGACTGGCATTATGGACTGTGATTGAGGATTAGGAGAAGGGAAGATATTTTACGTGGGAGTTATCTGGAGAAATGACTCGGTGTGACAATCAATCAATAACAGTTATTGGCGTGACTCTGCCTCTGGGATAAATGCTTCATGTTGTAGAAAGAATTATAAATAACTCAATGGAATCAATTAAAGTATATAATAAATTCACTCTCGTTCATTCTCATTCACTCATTATCTCTTCTCTTTCACTAACATTCTCCCTTCCTCCCTCACTCCTTCTCCCTCCCTTACTCATCATCTCTTCTCTTTCACCAACATTTACTCTCCCTCCCTCATTCTCCCTCCTTCACCATTTATTCACGCAGCATGACCCACCACTAACTCCTGCAGAAGATCTACTTTAATGCTGCATCAACTTCTCCTACAGAAGACAATTATACCGAGTGTCTCTATCTCTTAGTACTTATTCCTGGTTACCCTGTTGTGTAAATGCCTGGGTCAGCTTTCTTGAGATACGTGAGGGAATTAACTACTTTACTTGCATTCGTAGATTTAGAAAACGTAAAGAACGATTTTAACTTTGTGGAGGGGGAATTTTTTTCTTTAGATCATATGAAGATTAGGCACCCTAGGATATTTCAACCTTAAGATTAACCACCCTGTTGCTGACCTGACCTGACCTGACCTGAAACTATTTATGTCAGCCAGGAACTATTATATGATGATTAGAATATGGTTGTTGCTGGAAACTTGTATCATTAGTATAATTGTGGTGGTGGTAGAGTAAATAAGTAGAATTGATAATGTTCATAGTGGTAGCTGTAGCAGTGGTAGTAGTGGTGGTGGTGGTGGTGGTGGTAGTGGTGGTGGTAGTTATAGTTGTATAAGTAGCATAGGTAGTGATAGTATGGCTGTAGTAGAGTGCTGGTAATATGATTGTGGTAATAGTAGTAATAGTAGTTGTTGTGGTATTAGTAGTAGTAGTAGCAGTAGATTCGTAGGTCCATTACGACAGATTGACAGCACTGCCAAAATGATAAGCTGCAGCAACTGTTGCTGCAGGTTCCAGAAAAAGAAAAAAAGAAAAAAAGAAGCTATAGCGCAGGAGGTGGGCGCCTCGAACTGGTTAACTACGTTACCGATAAGGGCAAATGGTTTCAGTCTTAACAAACAAGAATTTACAGATGCCATTGCTCTAAGGTACGGTCGGCCAGTAGAAGGTTTGCCCTCCCAATGCGTGTGTGGCTCTTCCTATGACGGCGATCACGCCATGGTGTGCAAGAAAGGGGACTTCATATGCATGAGGCATGACGAAGTAAGGGACCTTACAGCAAATATGTTGAAGGAAATCTGCCGGGATGTCATGGTAGAATCGACCCTCCTGCCATTGGACGGTGAGATCTTCCAACATACGACTTCAAACACATCTAACGAAGCCCGTGTTGACGTCAGTGCTCGAGGATTCTGGACGCGAGGACAGCGAGCTTTCTTCGACATCAGGATTTTTTATCCCATGGCCGCATGTCACCGTAACCTAGCTCTCGATGCTGCACATAGGAGGAACGAGAACGACAAGATAAGGGCATATGGGGAGAGAATCCAAAACGTTGATCAAGGCAGCTTCACTCCTCTAGTGCTCACAACCTCTGGTGGGATGGGACCAAGTGCAATTGTTTCTACGCCAGACTCGCGGAGGTGATCTCCGAACAGAAGCAGCAGCCCAGAAGTTTCGTTACAGCCTGGATGAGATGTCGACTGTCTTTCTCTCTCCTTCGGTCGGCTTTGCTCTGCCTCAGGGGAACGAGAGCTTCTGCCCCAATTCCGACAGCTGCTGCAGATATCGACTATGAGGCTACAGTCACTGAATGCCGCATAGATCTGCGGCTCAACTAATTTAACACAGATAGGATAGCTACATATGTATTAGGATATTTAATATTAAGGTAATTAAATGGTGGTGAAGGTGTGGCTATTGGGGGAGGCTGGAGGCCACTATATAGTAGGAATGGTGGTAGTAGTAAAAGTTACATTAGTAGTAAAAAAATTGCCAATAGTGGTAATATCAGGAGTATTAATTATAGAAGCATTGTATAGTAGTATAAATAGTGTCAGTAATAACCTAATAAAAAAAATAAGTGAAAACCTTCTGGCATTTCAATGAATATTTTGTTAAGATGGTGTAAGTTTTTCTAATCTACACAAGTAAGTAATTTAATAACTTTTTTCAGTTAAATATATTTAATCGGTGCTTATCAAGGGACCCGCAGCTCCCAAAAGGCTCTGCAATATCGTTATTGTTGTTTTAATGCAATATCTGTCTGCAGAATTCTGGCTGAGTACTCGTGTTGTGGGTCAGTTCACTTCATCAACAGTAGACAGACATTTATTGTTGATACCAAATTTCCTCTCTTGGTTTCGTCTCTCTGAAAATTCTTGACCTTCTGAGAAATTGACTGAATAATTAAGTCCCTTATTTAGACGTAAGTTTTTAAGTCTTGAGGATCGTACTAACATTCCCTGAGAAGATAGAAGGACCAGTGATAAACGCACACTTGAACACATACATCAGGTTCTTGGGCTCACTCCTTTATGGTCGGGAGATAATCCTATCGTGAACCATCGCTTCTCGTGAGCGTGTAGACATTAGCCCTGGCAACACATTATTATAGTAAGAGGATAAACACTGAGAATCTGCCTAGAGCGATTCCTCCACTCACAGCTCGGGGCTTACGCGAGTCATTGTTCCAGCCGCCAGCCACAGTACAGTAGACAGAGCGCCCCACATACTGTATACTGGCTCCTAAACACATTAGCTCCATTATCAGTCCAGTTGGCCATACTAATAATAGTAAGCTTTACTCTTTTCTTAAAACCCAAAAGACACTTAAAAATGGTCGTACCGTTTTTCAGAGAATTTAACAGCAATTTCTATACCTGCTCGTCTTAGTTTTACAAAGTGTAATGACGGTGTGTGTGTGTGTGTGTGTGTGTGTGTGTGTGTGTGTGTGTGTGTGTGTGTGTGTGTGTGTGTGTGTGTGTGTGTGTGTGTGTGTGTGTGTGTGTGTGTGTGTGTGTGTGTGTGTGTGTGTGTGTGTGTGTGTGTGTGTGTGTGTGTGTGTGTGTGTGTGTGTGTGTGTGTGTGTGTGTGTGTGTGTGTGTGTGTGTGTGTGTGTGTGTGTGTGTGTGTGTGTGTGTGTGTGTGTGTGTGTGTGTGTGTGTGTGTGTGTGTGTGTGTGTGTGTGTGTGTGTGTGTGTGTGTGTGTGTGTGTGTGTGTGTGTGTGTGTGTGTGTGTGTGTGTGTGTGTGTGTGTGTGTGTGTGTGTGTGTGTGTGTGTGTGTGTGTGTGTGTGTGTGTGTGTGTGTGTGTGTGTGTGTGTGTGTGTGTGTGTGTGTGTGTGTGTGTGTGTGTGTGTGTGTGTGTGTGTGTGTGTGTGTGTGTGTGTGGAATGAAACTCACTACTATAAGCTGACAGAGCCGTAGTGACTACCATTACGGGATGTGACTTAGTCAACGAGAGAAAAAAATATTCAAAACAGGGATGCGGGGTAACGATCCCTGTACCTCTAATACGGATCTGAATGGTGTCAACGTCTATGTCGCGGTACGATCAGCGTAAGGTATAGAACCCCGCGCCTCTCCCACACATACGAGAGCTCTACCATTGACCCACATCCCCAACAGAATATTAACTCAATACATATATTTATCATTACTTGTCGCCTCCACCACTCTGTTGCCAATAAAGTCCATATGATCGTCTGTGGCCAGTCAGAAGTTTCCAAAAGAAATACATAAATGTTATCGATATTAGGCAATTATACCTTTATACTGTAACACACACACACACACGCACACACAAAGTTTATATTTTTTTACTAAACAAGTCATCATAAAGGTACACCTCATCTGTCACTATGTCAGCACTGTCTAAAAACAGGTTCAAGGTGTCCCTCTTATGACGTAGAGACAAGGATGGACTATGTCTCCCTAAAGCCTAAACAGTGAAAGGGATACTATTGATTATTGAACTGTTCGGTGATCTTGTTGGGAGTCACACACCATCTGCATCACGAGATGGATGGCCAGACACAGGAGCGACGGGGAGTGTGGGAGTGAAATGTTGACTTTATTCTTTCAATTATTGTCGTTGTGTTTGCATGTCGTGTATTTGTTTTGCTCTTGTTTTATTTGTCTTTTTCTCCAGTTTTCTAATTATTCTTCAGGTAAATTGAATTAATTTTTTCTTAATTCTTACACTTGATTTACTTCCTTTAACTTGTGATCTTCAGGTGTAGATTTTCTATATTCTAAATGTGACTAAATGATTAAAATTTTTGTTTAATACATGACAAATATTGCCTTACAATAGTTGATTTTTTCCCTTAACAAAAGCAGACAAGAGGAGTATAATAACCCCGTAGCGAATATTTTAATGAGACTTTAGACACGACAGATCAAAAACTTTGTATAGTGTCTGGGTTGACTGACGATAATGAATCTGTCAAGGGAGCTTAGTGTTGGCTAGAGGGAAGGGATTAACAAAAGTTTCTCTAAAATTATCAGATTTCAATGTTACAGCTCCTGATCGTTTTAGGTAATTAAGAAAATATATTAGAACAGTGTTGACTATGAATTAGTTATAAGACGAATGAGTGATAAATGATAAGCTGTTGGTCACTGTCAGGTGAGGGCGTGATGAACATCCTGGGGAGTGAGTGTGGGGGTTCAGTGGAATGAAATGTGGTAGAAAGTTTTCCTCAATTAATCAGTTGAAGTAGAAATTGATACATGGATTAATTGGATAAATTCCTACTTAACACACACACACACACACACACATGTAAATACAATTTTACGTGTTTTGCTTGACGCTGTCTGGCTCCTGCCTCGGGGTACTGCAGTCAGCGAAAGTTTGGATTTTTTGAGCGTTTTGGAGTCTTTGATGTTCGACTCACCCCAGTTTGTATAACCTGAGTTTTCGTGTTTCTATTTATTCTTGTGTATAAAACGAATCTGTGTTGTAAAAAGAATCTTGGCAGTTCAAAGAAGACGAAACAATATGACAGGACAAAGGTTCAGGGTTCTTGGAGTTATTGTAACATCTTAGTCGGTCTTCTCCCAGGCTACACATAACATGGATATCGCCTGCGTCCATCACCGAGAGAGGAAGCCTTCAGCCATGACTAGCGCGGTGTGAGGCGGCCAGTGTTTGATGCCCCGCCCCCCCTCCCCACGGATGTATTAACTCAACACGTAAACCGAACAATACAATTTGGGTTTTATTAACTCTCAAAAGCTACATTGAATGAGACGGTGACTGCATGCAATAAATTACTGTCAATTTTTTCTGAATTTTGAACTGGTATTTCTATTGTGGTCATCATGTTAATAAACTTAAATAATCAATGGATAGAATCATCATTAACTTCACGTTATAAAACCTAATTATGGTAAATTTGGCTTAAGTTGGGATAGAAAGGAAGGTTAAATGAAGTAGAGTTTATTTTACTATATATATATACATTAACCTTCATGATGTTATAGCAAGTCATACAGAAAAAAACCTGATATTACAGAAGAGTTCGTTGCGTTTTAAGGCTTTTGGGAGTTGATGCCGAAAATTCCTATTTGAAAAACAACTCTTGTCATTTGTGATGTATTGAGTAAAGTAAACTCCATAACTGTGTGTCTCTACGGTACTGTACACCTCTCCTCCATATTGCATAAAACAAGAACAACTATTACAGATGTTCCTACGTATTTCTCGATGTTGTTATGCGTTTTAACAGTGATATTTAGTATGATATTATTAATCTGTCTCAGAGCATTAGTTAGTTCAACAAATTATATTCCCTGTACAGTACTTCATTTTCAGCAGGGATACTAAACTCTGGAGGGGGTGAGATTTGATCCGTTATATAATTAAAACTATCATATAAGAATGTAATAATAATATATACAAACCGGAGTAGACATATTAGTGCTGGTAGTGTTTATACAGATGAACAAAAACTTCATCAGAAAAAAATATATATTGAAAACAAATCTGAAAGAATATAATTTCTGTTTGAGTGACACGAAAAACAAAACCAATTCAGATAATTATCCTTGATTACCTTATATAAAATTTCCGATAAGATAAAAGAAAAAAAAGTCCTTTGAAGTTACTGTTAATATATACAATGTAACCGTATGAGGGAGTCAAGATTTCTTATGAGGTGATTTTTTTTCTTCCCCTCATGGGTCATATCTTCTTAGTATCTGGCTTCCTGATCTTATATGAGACTCGATAGATTTATAACTGTGACCTCTACTGTATTTCATCTCCATTCATTGGGGAGGGGGAGGGTTCATTTTCTGTCGACTGTTTAATACATGAGATGGTAATTTTACACGGGATAGTATGATAGTTTTTTATTAATTATTATTTTTTCTTTGTTTTCGTTGTTTAGTCTGGTTTCTGTATCTCCTTCTCTCTAGCTTATCATCATCCTTCTTACACTGGTATGTCAGTCCTTAATTTTAATGTTACCTCTTATCTTTAATCTCACTTCCCTCCTGCCCTAACACCCGCTCTTTCTCCACACCTGTCACCCCCCCCACCACCCCTGTCTCTCTCTACACCTCTTCCTCAACTCTCACTCAACCATCATTCCTCACACTGATGGGTTCACTTATTAGGAGGTAACCAGTCGTGGCCATATCTACTGAGAGTATTGGGAGTCCCTTCTCCTTGCTACCCAAGTAGCCCAACCCAACCCAACCCAGCCAACCCACCCTCTCCTCTCTTCTTCTCTACTATTTCTCTCGCTCTCCTCTCTACTCTGCTCACTCTCCTCGCAACTCGTCTCACTCCCCTCTACTCATCTCACTCTCCACTACTCGTCTCATTCTCCTCATATTCTCACTCGCTTTGAACTCACTAACGACATAAAACATTTTTTTTTCGCTGTACCAAGACCCTTTGATAGCGTAAGTGTATGAGTTTTTTTTTTCTTCACTAATTCTATCTTCACGGTCTCTCTATCTCTCCTTTCTTTCACTAGTCTTTGTTTTCGTTTTGTTGTTTTTTCTCGTGTATTTTGTCTTCCTGTATTTATTGTCTCGTGTCTTTTTCTCCGTTTGTTATTGTTTTTCACCCATCATGTTCATTCATTCATTCATTTATTCATTCCGTGTTTCTCGGTATTCAAGTTTCAACATATTCTTATTTTTTTTATTATATTACGTCTTTCAAATATTTTATAAACTTTTCGCCCTTAAAAATTACTCTAAAAACTTTGATTTTCTTTATAGTTTATTAATTTGTTTTCTATTTATTTATCTTAGACATGAGTGAACACGTAATAAAATGGGTCAAATGAACAGGAAATATGGAGACTAAATGTCACCTAATTTTCACGGATTTCTAAAATGTTAAAACAGTGGCTAGACTGGTTGGGGATTTATGGGTATTGCCTGTGTGGGGAGTCGGTTAGTGGCCGACTTTTATCTGTGTGAGTGGTTTAGGGAGTCTCCTTGGGCTCTGTGGCACCTTCCATCCATTACAGATCCTCCACCTAGGGGATGTCCTTCACCAACATCCTCCCCTGTTGGTCCTGGGAAAACAAAATCAGTCACCAAGTGGAATAGGAAATAACATTTAATTTGGTATGATTTAAAGAAGTATTCAAGGAAGAAAAGAAATCACTTAGCTTAGATATAAACATAGTCAAGGATTTAGTTGTTATTTGAATGTGCTTCTTGTCTTAAATTAATCATTTCATACACTAAACAGCAACTATCATAACTTGAGAGAGTGGAAATACTTTTATATGTCCAGACAACCCACCCTCGTTGATTTCTTTAGTATACTTATATTAAATAACTTCTGGAGAACCTTGATTCAATTGTTTTAGATTCGGTATCTTAGAAGAAAATTCACCCTAGCTCTCAGTGGGTCCATTGTCCTGCCAGATTTTCAGGAGAGGCTTCAATCTTTTACCTTGTGTTGTGTCATTATATACAGCATATCACTTCAGGTATGTAACGGTATACTAAATTTCAGACACGTTATGTATAATTAAACTTCATCTTCAATCACATAATAATCATCTTAATGTGACAGTTTGCATATTAATAGGTATAAATTTGCATATCAAGAGCAAGCGGTGTGGTAAGTAATTTGCTTACAGTGATGCGTGAGGTGCCTGGCCTCACAGACCAGAGAGTTCGTTTAAGGAAAACCCAGCTCTTCCAGTCACGTAATTTATGGGTTTCAATTTGTTTCCATCTGTGTGTCCAAATCATCTCTAAAACATGTTAAATAAAAGTCCTCCAAAGTTCGATGGCTGAGAGTTCTGTAGATACATTATAGGACACAATGTATCTTTTGTCGTTTAGCCTACTGGAGATATATTAATACATTTAATTTAGGTTTAAAATTCCAACAAAGGCTGGTGGGAAAACGAAGTAGTGGCCAGCAAACTTGTTAGTAGCCTTAGTGCCTAATCCTAAAAATAATTCAATAATAATAAAAAAATCCGTGAGCTAATGACCACATTTATCAGGTATATCATCAGGTGTTGTCAACCCTCACTATCTACTGAAATTAATAATGTGAATAAACATGAATAAACACACACACACACACACACACACACACTGTTCTTGAATGGGAAAGACGAAACCCAAACCCATGCCGGCTACCTGACATTCCACCAACCCTACAGGGAGGCTCAGCATGGCAACCTTTCAGTGTAAATGAGAAAACTTGTACCATATTCACCTAAATTTTACGCAATTACTGTTATGTTATGTTATTTTGGTGTGTGTGTGTGTGTGTGTGTGTGTGTGTGTGTGTGTGTGTGTGTTATCCATCGTTAAGAATAGTCGTGTTCACTTTCACACACAATGGGTGAGTTTAGAAAAAGAAATGAGAACCATGATTTTTTTTTCAATTTAAAAAAAACCTTCATTACTAACATTTTCAAGAAAACAAACTCACTTTGGTGTTAGTTTTGCTCACGTATACTAAAGCGAGTAAATAAAATATCTCTTGTCTCTAATGGAATTATCCGAGTCAGTCCCTCAAAAGTAACATGGGTTCAGTATTGTTGGGTTATGTGTGGTGGGCTGCTGTTGAACCTCTGTACAACTGAAGGATACTCGTTGAAAATATCTTGATTCTCCGTCCTAACTGGCTGCAACTCGAATGGGTCAATCCTAACCAAACCTAACCTAACCTAACCTGACCTGACCTGACCTGACCTAACCTAACTTAACCTAACCTAACCATTAAAGGTAAAACCCATTAGGACCAGGGCTCATTAGGATCGGATCCAATTAGGACTGGACTCTCATGCTAAAGATTAAATGGCTTTAAGTTGGGGAGCCTCTTTGATTAGTTGCCTCCTAATCAGTCGTCTCAGGATAAGTACAACCCAGATGGATGTGGAAGGTGTTAAGTCTTCTTGAATAAACGTCTTGTCTGTTGTATTCACGCATTTAAATTCACACGACCGACGTATTGGTCAAATCAAATACAGCGATTGTATTTTGATGGGGGGGGGGGTGCACTACAACTAGGAAAAACTTGCTACCCCCATCTTTCATCCGCAGACAATTATCATGACACGGCGAGTGATTAGTTTTCATGTGCGAAAGTAACAATGCATGTGAACCACTTTCATTAACATGTTATATAACCAATGAATCAAAAGAGGCTCTCTGTTTTTTGTTTTTCCTTTTTTTTGTTTAATCGTAACTTCTCTCTCACCTAAACTTCAGGATAATGAATGAGACAGAGGTAAAACATCATTATATGTATTCGTCTTCATATGGCTATCCTTATCTTGCTTACTTAGTATATAATGTGAATCCTTATCCTACTTCGATTACAACACTTCTATTAAGTTTATTTTACTTATTTTATCTACAGAATTTTAAATAAGGAAACAAATCTCAAACAAATAAATAGAAGTAAATAAAATATCGCTTAACGCCTTAATTTTCATTCAAAACAAAACAGTTGGTGGTGTATAAAATGTACGTAAATCAGGCTGCCGGTTCCTGTAATAGCCGCGACTCCACTGGACTGCAATTGACACGGACCTCCTCTGGGAAACACAACAGCAAAGGGAACTCCATTTGCATAGTACATTGAATTCATATATAAAAAAGATACTACATATACAATTATACACATTTGGTGATAACAATATACTGAACCACTCTTGTTTCCTCCATCACTACTGCACTTTACACTATACTGCCGTTTAGCTGAGTCGTGCAGCAGAGTTGACGTGTTTGATTCCTCGGTCCCAGATCAGGGCGATGATTCTAGTACACGTAAGTAATTCACTAATTGCATCGCCCTTTATTATGTTATAATAGGAATAAAATGTTTATAATGCTTTAAGTCGTGAAAAAAACAAAGAAAATATCACTGTATAACTACTCTATATTATGAGTACAATTTATGTCAACTAGTTCTGTAGTATGCTCTTTTGTACACTCCAAGCAACAAGGATGTCAACTCACAGTCTCTAGACTCATCTAAATAGTTTACTGACTTAGTTAAGGTCTCTAAATATACAAAAATCATTACAAGCGACGGTGTCACTGTATCACGGTGCCTGAACCCAAAATAGCAGGCGACCTCCGTTACCAGGGAAACATGATGTTACTTCACTCTCCCACCCCTCGTTATGTTTTTGTTTATGGAGTCTCCTGTAACCTACAAAGAATGTGTATTAGATTGAAAGTAGGAGTCTGGTTCTAGGTACAAGATATCAAACACATGTAAATTTAGTTAAGAGTCACCTAAGCCCAGTACTCGTAATTAGGTAATTATTTAGGCAACACAGACGAGACTATTCCACCCATCTTTCTGTCTAGGCTTTTAAGATATTTTCTCTGTGAAGTAATTCCACACAAGCCAGCAGGTGGTGTATAGAGCTACACTGCCTTACCACCAGCACGCGTTGTCTCCACTACCTGTAATCACTTAATTTATGTTACAACACCCTTGGTCAGACATGCAAATCACCCTTTGAGACGTTTTCTGCCTTCAACATTATCCGGAATGGCTGGCGAGAATCTAATAAGGGACTTCTCTAGATCCTTGGCTTTACCAGCACTGGCGAGCGGTATTGGGGGGGGGGGGAGGTAGTTGTGAACATTTACATACAAACGAGGAGGAATGTTAGGCACAGAGCATTGCCAGTTAACCCTTCATTCTGTCCCTGTTCCACTGCAATGATGGGTAGGATTGCTCTCTCTCTCTCTCTCTCTCTCTCTCTCTCTCTCCTTCAGCTTACCTTCTCACAAGTAAATAGTTTCAGTATTTCTCTGGTATGTTAATGTACGTGTGAGGTAAAGTGGCAATTGTTGTTTTTCTCTTGTCAGCCATGATGTAAATTACGAAAAATATGATGATTGTTGATGATGACGATTATAAGTATATCAGAGTTTTCACAGTGACGATGTATATAATTCAAAGAGTATTTATTTGTTTATAATACAGTACATACTCATCTCCCTCTTTAGTATGGAGTGAATCGAAAAATACATTAATTACAAACAAGTGAAAGAATAAAATAGTATAAATGAATAAGTCGAATGAAAAGTGACAAAAAACCAACTATGAAAAACTCTACATATATTTTTTTTTCAGATCTTAAAGTTATATACGATGATACAAAATCGATTCTCACCTTTCACACTGCTACTAGGATGGATCGTCAGAAACACAGATGTCAAAAATGTCTGAAAAACACCGGAATTAACATATGGATTGTACTAATAAGGTGGTAGAGTACAAGAAGCGCAACACAGAACAGGAGAATATTTGGACGAGTATGGGAGAGCAGGGTCATATGATTGTTGTTCTTGATTAAGTCTTTGGGGGGATTTAATGTATTTTTTTTCTTCTTTATTATTGAACATATATTGAGCTGGTCTAATACCTCTAGAGAGAAGTATACCACAACAGCATAAAAGGGAAGAGTTTTATTGAGCAGTTTGGTTTAATTTAAATTTATGACATTAGGAGAATTTGCTTCTCTGGGTTGAGTGAATATATAATGTTAAGTTTAAGTTAAATATCTATTATGAAAATCCATTGACAGACACAATTCAGCCTAAGTCCTTTATCGCTAATACCTATTGCGCCGTCGGTGGCCGGTAATAAAGTCACAGGAAAAAAAGTCACAGAAAAAAAGTCACAATTTTGGCTAGGAAAAAAGTCACTGGAAAAAAAGTCACAATTAACTTATGGTGGCCGGTAATATAGGTTAGGTTAGGTTAGGTTAGGTTAGGTTAGGTTACCATCAGTTCTGCATATTCCTTTACTGAAACTGATTGACATATTAACCTTAAAAAATGTGAGAATTCGATAGTTAACTTTTCTTTTTTTCCTGTGACTTTTTTACCTGGATTCGCGACGTCACCACCTCTGATTATGCGAACGATTTTCTCTTTTAATTTTATTTTGTGGAAGGTGACGTGGTGTTTCATGATTTTAATTTTGGCAGTAAAATGTGTAATTGATACCACGTTTGAAATCTGTTGGTGATTAAGCTTTTAGATGCAGCTGATGGTGTTGCCGAATCGGGATAACTTTTGTTTTTATTGTTATTGCTGTAAGTTATTGAAAGTTAATTTGTAGATATCACAATATTCTCTGTTTAGTTTACCACCATAAGAAATTATGTTGTTATTCACTTACTGAGTTATTTGCTTCTTTTTAGCTATTTATTGGTTTTGTTATTTATTATTTAGTTACGGTAGTTATTTAGTTATTTATTAAAATGCTAAAATATTTGATTTCATACATCTTGCGTCTAGTTTTGTAAGGAATCAAAAAATATGAAAAAGCAAGGCAATAGACATGTTATTGTAGTACCAGATATTTAAAGATTAGTAGGGTCATTACCTAATACCTAACCATTGTGGACCTGATCTCACCCTCCTCTGTATATATACACCTTGTTTTATACTTCTCCTTAGTCTGTACTCACCCCTGAAGATGTGAATTACACGAAAGCGCTTGGGAACTTCGTGTTTTCTTCTTTCCTTGTGGTTATCAGCATATACCTAGATCACGCGCACCTACAGTGATTTACTTGCATATATATATATATATATATATATATATATATATATATATATATATATATATATATATATATATATATATATATATATATATATATATATATATATATATACTTTCTTCTGTAAAAGAATAAAGGATTTATTCAACCCGATTAATTCAGTGTTCATAAGAACATAAGAATGGAGGAAACTGCAGTGGGCCTATTGGCCCATACTGGGCAGTCCAGTTTACACCCAACCCCTATTGCTCATATAAGTATCCAACCTATGTTTGAAGCTATTCAACGTATTCGAGTTAATTATGATATTTGGTAACTTGTTCCATTCATCCACTACTCTGTTTCCAAACCAGTTTTTACCTACTTCACGCCTTAATCTAAATTTGTCTAATTTAAAACCATTGTTACGAGTTCGCTCCTGGTTGGATAGTTTGAGTACCTTTGTAATGTCCCCTTTGTTTAGACCTGACTTCCACTTATACACCTCTATCAGGTCACCCCTCGCTCTACGTCTCTCGAGGGAGTGCAAATTAAGATACTTTAACCTGTCTCTATACTCAAGGTTCCTAATGCCCGGGATTAGTCTTGTCATTCTCCTCTGAATTCTTTCCAAGAATTCTATATCCATTCTGTAATATGGTGACCAGAACTGAACTGCGTAATCCAGGTGTGGTCTCACAAGCGCAAGATACGGTTTTAGGATGACCTCGCTAGTCTTGTAACTAACACTCCTTTGTATGAACCCAAGTACTTTATTAGCCTTGTTACGAGCAAAAACACATTGTTTACTTGGCTTAAGGTTCCTACTTATCATTACTCCTAAATCTCTCTCGCAGTCGGATTTCTCTATGGCATCGTTGTTCATCTGGTATCTGGTTTCCCTGTTTACATCTCCTATACTGAGTACTTTACATTTGTCCACGTGCACTATAGTAATTGTCACCGATGAAAATTAAACATTAAAGGTTTTCTTAATTTTAATTATTAATTTATCGTTTCACCGCTCAGCAGATTATAAGCAGTTCGGGTAGTTGGTCTCTTCTTTGTTACTCTATTAAGAACGCTATGGCTTTGACCTGTGCTTGGGTGGACTAATCCTCGTAAAAAAAACATACTGAATCAGCGCATGAGAGTTATCCTGTAAAATATATCCGTGCTTACCACTGTTTGAAAACGTTTTAATCTGGGTTATAATTCTTAAAATTTTCTCTGCGTCAATACTGCTCACCAAAGAAAACGGTAAAGTATTACTGTACAACTAAAATAAAGCTAATGAAACCCGGGAAACCCTCTCTCTATTAATTTACAGTAAATGTTTTATTTTTATGTGATTCATCTCATAAACCACGATGCATTAAAGACTCCTTCATATATATATATATATATATATATATATATATATATATATATATATATATATATATATATATATATATATATATATATATATATATATATATATATATATATATATATATTTATTCAGAGGCAACTGGATTACATGAACAGAGAGAGGCTTAAATATACAGGGTGACCTTATTCAACATGAGGTCAGGTCATAATGATGTCATCCACTAATCTCCACACCAACACCAATACACACGTAGAGGAGCTTCAGAGAAAGGGGGGACGTGACTAGTCAGGTCAGGTCAGGTAAAAAATAAGGGACCCACTAAATAACTATCCTACATCTAGCTCCAAGGTTTTCAAAGCATTTTTAACCTTGGGCCACTGATAGATAAATTTATGTAACATAATATCAGTTTTGAACTGACCATCACTAAGGTTTATTGATTTTAATTCCTTAATCAAACTAGCTTCAACCAGAAATCTTTCAGTGATACAAGATGATTTGAATACTTCTAAGCTTTTTTCCCAAGCAATGGGATGATTATTATTCCTAACATGGACGAACAGGGCACTGCTTTCAGATGCTGTTTTGATTGTGCTTATGTTGTTTGATTATGAGCTGCAATGTTTTTCCTGTCTGTCCTACATAATTACCATTACATTTGCTACATGGAATACAATAAACACTTAAACTTAACATTATATATTCACTCAACCCAGAGAAGCAAATTCTCCTAATGTCATAAATTTAAATTAAACCAAACTGCTCAATAAAACTCTTCCCTTTTATGCTGTTGTGGTATACTTCTCTCTAGAGGTATTAGACCAGCTCAATATATGTTCAATAATAAAGAAGAAAAAAATACATTAAATCCCCCCAAAGATTTAATCAAGAACAACAATCATATGACCCTGCTCTCCCATACTCGTCCAAATATTCTCCTGTTCTGTGTTGCGCTTCTTGTACTCTACCACCTTATTAGTACAATCCATATGTTAATTCCGGTGTTTTTCAGACATTTTTGACATCTGTGTTTCTGACGATCCATCCTAGTAGCAGTGTGAAAGGTGAGAATCGATTTTGTATCATCGTATATAACTTTAGGAACTGAAAAAAATATATATGTAGAGTTTTTCATAGTTGGGTTTTTGTCACCTGTCTCATTTCAGCAGGCTAAAGCTAATACGTCAATATCCAAAGTACCTCGTGCTTGATGTAGGACTTACGCTTCTCAGAGGACCTTTAGATACTACCCTTCAACCTAACTTTGTTTTTAGTAGGATCGTTTGTTTACGTTCGTGGGTTCTTGGAAATTTAGTGCATCATCTGACTCACAAACTTCCCAAATGATGAGTAACACGATTGTTAAGCTGTGTGTGTGTGTGTAATAAATAATAATAATAATAATAATAATAACCAACGGTTTGTTAATAGAGCTGTAACCGGTGACTGAAAATATACAAACTTTCATGTGATTTAGACATAATAATATACGTTCAATACATTTACAGGGCTGTACAGTACATAAATCAGGAGTTGTTTATTATTTTAACAATAGATGGGATGGTGCTGTTCTTATATCTATCAGTGCGGGCTCTTATGGGCTGAATTTTGTTGAAGTGGCAGACTGCGCGAGGTGGGTGGGGGACTGCAGGCGCCAGTGTGTGTGTGTGTGTGGCGTCAGGGAAAATATTTACATGCTTGCTCATGGTCGGATGGACATGTAATCGCCCTGAATACTAATTATGAAGGAACGATTAACTGTGGTGGTGAATGATCTGGTTTGTGTTGAAGGATGTGGTGTTTTACGTTGGTGGATAAAGTGGTTTTGTGGTGATGAATGAGGTAATTTCTTATGGTGAATGAGGTAATTTGTTGCGGTGGATGAGGTAATTTGTTATGATGGATGAGGTGGTTTATGGTGATGAATGAGGTAATTTGCTGTGGTGGATGAGGTAATTTGTTGTGGTGGATGAGGTAATTTGTTATGGTGGATGAGGTGGTTTGTGTTGGTGGATAAGGTAATTTGTTATGGTGGATGAGGTGGTTTGTGTTGGTGGATGTGGTGGTTTGTGTTGGTGGATGAGATAATTTGTTGTGGTGGTTGAGGTGGTTTGTGTTGGTGGATGAGGTAATTTGTTATGGTGGATGAGGTGGTTTGTGTTGGTGGATGTGGTGGTTTGTGTTGGTGGATGGGGTAATTTGTTGTGGTGGATGAAGTGCTTTGTGTTGGTGGATGGGGTAATTTGTTATTGGATAAGGTGGTTTGTGTTGGTGGATGTGGTGGTTTGTGTTGGTGGATGAGATAATTTGTTTGTGGTGGTTGAGGTGGTTTGTGTTGGTGGATGAGGTAATTTGTTGTGGTGGTTTGTGTTGGTGGATGGAAAATTTGCTGTGGTGGATGGGGTAATTTGTTGTGGTGGATGAGGTAATTTGTTATGGTGGATGAGGTGGTTTGTGTTGGTGGATGAGGTAATTTGTTGTGGTGGATGAAGTGCTTTGTGTTGGTGGATGAGGTAATTTGTTATGGTGGATGAGGTGGTTTGTGTTGGTGGATGAGGTGGTTTGTGGTGATGGATGAGGTAATTTATTGTGGTGGATGAGGTGGTTTATGTTGGTAGATGAGGTAATTTTTTGTGGTGGATGAGGTAATTTTTTGTGGTGGATGAGGTGGTTTGTGTTGGTGGATGAGGTGGTTTGTGGGGATGGATAAGGTATTTTGTGGTAGTGGTGTGAACTTCATTGGGTAAAATTACTCCAGTTCCTTCGTATTTTGTTTTCTTCATTCAGTTTGTTTCTTAATGTCGAAAATAATTTTATCAATCATCCCTCTTATAGTTATTTTCGTATTTTATCGGATTTTTTTTCAGATCATTTAAATTTTGTTCTGACCAATACATTGTCCACAGTGAGCCTTGTTTCTGCTGAAGTCTCAAATTTTGTTCTCTTTATTGACCGAGGCAAAAGACATGTGTTTTATCTGAGGTCGCTACTAATTATTGGAGTACAGATGCTCACTGAATACACCATTCTCTTGCTGTCCTAAAGGTTTGTTATCAAAGACATATGAAGAAATCATTGGTCTTTTTAACAATGATTAATCAACTTTCAACACTAATTGAATTGTGGTAAATTAGACTATACCTTCAATTTTTCTGAATTATATAGTCTTACTTGATCCATTAGTTACATTTCAGCTCTTATATAAAGCTGAGACAATCTCATATATTATCACAATATTAATTTTTTATCATTATTATTTCAATTAATGTCACGATGAATTAAGACGCACTCTAAACAAACACCCGATATCAAATTGCTGTAAGAATAGATAATTGGTTCCTACAATAAGTTACTTACTAATAACACTCAATTTCCTGCAATAACTGAGGCATCGTCACCGGTCACACTTCTAGAAGAAATCTTTGGGACTTCCCATCCAGAACGAACTTCTGTTGCCCAAAACGTTCCTGATATGTCTGAGATGTTATATAGGGATGGAGCCTTCCCAGTTATTCGACAGCCAGTCAGACGACCACACTGCTGATACACCTGCCTCTTCTGAGAGTTACCCTCGATCAGTGAGTGACTTTTGTTCATATAATTTTCATTAATACACATCGAAAATGCAAGAGTCAGTTTCCCATTCAAATCTTTTGGCAAGAGAAGAAAGAAACTTCAACACACCCGAACTGTGTCACAACTGGGGTATGGATTACGGAGCAGGCAGTCTCTCAACACCTTTTGACACACGTAGGTGGCTCAGAATTTCTATATTTCTCAAAATTGACAGCAGAGTGTCTAGCTCCCATTTCAGAACCTTCCACAGCTTGCAGGATAACTCTCAAAACATTCATATATTTTCAGTTCACCGTTGCAGTGCTTTACTAGTGACACAACATCAGTTACAAAGTTAACATGATGCTGAGGAAGCTGGGAAAAGAGTGACACCGCTGACGACGGCAAAATTAAATAGTTCATATAAAGTTATCTGGGTAAACTCATACGGCATTTATCGTATCTGTTGTCCCTAATACAGTGGAAAGTAAAGCATTGTTTAATTAGTTATGACAGCGTTGATATTTATAAGGATAAAGTTTAAGCACCTACTCAGTGAGGAAAATTTGCCACGAATATAGTGTTATATTGTGAGCCGATCAAGATGTAATAAATGAGTCAGGTTGTACTTGTTGGGCACAGAACAAGGAGTTGCTTATTGCTACGAAAATCAGAAGCCACCTTGAAACATTCAACTTAATTCATTCTTCTCAGCACTGGTTCACCCAGGGACGTTCTTGTCTCACAAATTTGCTTAGCTTTTTCTCAGAAGTATATGAAGCGGTAGATAATGATAAGTCATATGATATAATTTATTTATATTTCAGTAAAGCATTCGATAGAGTCCCTCATGAGAGATTGATAAGGAAGGTAGAAGCACATGGAATAGGTGGATCAGTATTAAAATGGATTAGGTCATGGTTAACTGGTAGGAAACAAAGAGTCAGCATAAATGGATTAAGTCAGACTGGGGTGCGGTCAAAGCGGAGTTCCCAGGGATCTGTATTAGGCCCTCTGCTGTTTGTTATATTCATTAATGATCTTGATTTAGGCATAACTAGTAGGATTAGTAAATTTGCAGATGATGCCAAAATGGGAGTGATAAATTCAGACAGTGACTTTGAACACCTTCAAGATCTAGATACCTTACATGAGTGGTCAGTAGACTGGCAAATGAATTTTAATACTGATAAATGCAAGGTACTACAGATAGGGAAGACGAATACAAACGTTAAGTATAAACTAGGTAACACGGAAATAGAAAACTCAGTTTGTGAAAAAGATCTAGGTGTATTTGTTGTAACGACTTGAAACCTAGAAAACAATGTATTAGCGTTCGCAACAAGGCAAACAGGATTCTTGGGTTCATATCTAGGGTGTGGGTAACAGAACTGCTGACGTTATCTTGAAACTTTACTAGCATTAGTGAGGCCACACATGGATTATGCGGTTCAGTTCTGGTGTCCTTATTATAGAATGGACATAGATTCTTTGAGAGAGTACAAGAAGAATGACAAAAATGATCCATAATATTAGAAACCTTCCATATGAAGAAAGACTGAAAAGCTTAGGCTTACACATTCGAGAGGCGTAGAGTTAGGGGAGATATGATAGGGGTGTACAAGTGGGTAAGTGGGATTAGCAAAGGTAAAATGGAAGATGTTCTGAAGCTCAGTAATAACGAAATAACTATAACAAATGGCTTTAAATTAGATAAATTCCGATTCAGAAAGGATATAAGCAAGCACTGGTTTGGTAATAGAGTTGTGGATATGTGGAATAGGCTACCGAGTGCTATAGTAGGATCGGGGACGCTAGGGAGCTTCAAGACGAAGTTGGATAGGCACATGGAAGTGCTGGGATGGGTGTGAAAGGGATCTGCCCTGTATGGGCCAGTCGGCCTCCTGCAGTATCCCACTTTCTTATGTTCTTATGTTCATATTACTTGCTAGTTACGAGTGTCTGCCCGTTAGGACAGCCTGGATCTAGCTCATTATATTATAAGATTTTTTAATGCTCAGAGGCACTAGACTCGATTACCTTCATTTCTCCAACTTTGTAAAGTTAAGTAAGCATTAACGATTGGGTGGACTGGGAGTGTTTAAACTATTAACTGTTAACTGTTACCACTCAGCCGCCGCACTCCATAATCGCCATACAGTGATCTTAATGATGTAAGGCAGAGGAGTGATTGTGTATGAAGATAATAAGAACGATAAGTTGCAATAAATCTATAATTATGCAAAAAAATTTTTGCAATGGTGATCATATGCAAGCGGGAATTAACCTATTATATACTAATCATATTGACAAATCTAGGCGAACAATACTATGCCTGTGTTAGATAAAATGATCATATGGAAGGGATAAGTTGGCCGAATGGATAAAGCGCTTGTCTACTATCGTAAGAGTTACTGATTAGCGCCCAGGGCACCCCCACTTCACCCAGCTGTGAACGGATATCTGTCATAACGGTTAAGGAACTGGAAGTGGTCGAGTATAGTACTGACTACGTTGGCCCGTGTGTACCAAAAGCTTAGTATTAGGTGGAAGTCATTGTAGGTGTGTCGTGGATAAACAAGGTAGTGTACCAGAAAACTCTTTGATTACATCTTCGTTTTCATTTCATTGTTGATGCCACCAAGATTTAATGTGGATTTCCCAGATTATGAGCCAACTGAAGCCGGATTTCTCTCCTTAGGCTGCGGATCTGCTCCCATGGAAAGCGGATATGCTCCTGTGGAAAGCGGATATGCTCCCATGGAAAGCGGATATGCTCCTGTGGAAAGTGGATATGCTCCCATGGAAAGCGGATATGCTCCCATGCAAAGAGGATATGCTCCCATGGAAAGCGGATATGCTTCTGTGGAAAGTGGATATGCTCCCATGGAAAGCGGATATGCTCCTGTGGAAAGCGGATATGCTCCCATGGAAAGCGGATATGCTCCTGTGGAAAGTGGATATGCTCCCATGGAAAGCGGATATGCTCATATGGAAAGCGGCTATGCTATAGATGACGAGGACTCTGCCAATTGGGACGCAAAATATTCCAGGACGAAAGAGCAAAGCAAAATCTCGTCCAAGAAACATCGCGACAAGTGTTTAAGGTAAGAATGGGTTAGGTTATGTACAGGGCTTGGTAGAGATGATGGATAAGGTACAGAAGCTAAAACAACCCGCTTCCACATGAAACAGGATAAACTGAGTTCCAAAAGGTGAACCATTCCATGTTTATATTATTAAAATTGTATATTGCCTAAGATTTGCTTCAGTACATCTCGTTACTGTCGGTACTTTCCATAAATTTGATAAAACCTTGAAATATAAGGCGTATTTTTTGACGTAATAAAAAAAACCGTAACGTTGTTGACTTCAGTGCTACAGCAACTAATAAGTCAATGAGTATATCACATACTTACAATAATAATATGAAGTGAATAAGGTAACTAGGCCCACTCCACGACACTGTTCTGTGGCAACTTACCATCACTCTTTGTCTACACCATATAGTTTATTCGAAACCTTATTCTTATATTAAAGAAATAATGAATTCGTTTTTATGATTTACAAACATCATTATTAGAATTCTCTTGGTGTGGGTAATTATATTGTGGTGATATTTAGCAAATGAAGTTTGAAATTGTGAAATATGGTTTATTTGTACGGGGACTTAAAGTGATACTCGTTCTTGCTTCGGGTGATCACAGAGCTTCTGCGAGCAAATGCCAAGTAAATTTACAAAACAGAATTATGAGATTTAGAATTAGAAAAAAAGTGATTTCGTATCTCATAATACATCTTCCAAAATAATACTTTCTTAACTTGTGGGAATAAAATAACTCGTTTTCTTGTGGAGTTGTTCGTAAAGCGAGTGGAATATTGTTCACTTAATATATTGATGATGAAATTTGCATTGAATTTAGTTTGTGCTTTATGTTTTCCTGCTAAAGTAGTTAACATAGAACTCTGTTATTGAAGTGAATGTTTACAGCTTTGTATTTTTCCATTATTTCTCTCACGAAAATTATCAAATCTTGTAGTTAGACAGAGATTATGATAATACTAATGTTAATATATTTTGATATGTCTCGCATTTTAGGTAAATCTATTGTGACTAGTATAGGTGAAAGTTAAGATGACCAAATATCTAATTAATTTTCGTTTTTGTAAGAGCAACAGTGAAAACATTCCTGGTAATATTATTTTGTGCACATGAAGGTTATGTGTTTATAGCAGAACACTCCAGCAACCTACTCTGAACTATGTCACAATAAGATTACGTATGATTGTTTCTCCGACAGGGAAAAGAAGGAGGTTACGGCTAAGATGAACAGCTTCCTTAACACCAAAGGTATGATTCAAAAGGCCGAACGAAGAGTAGAAGCTGATAACAGGAAACAAGACCAAGTGTTGGAGAATTTGAGGAAAGACGCAATTCGCAAAATACAAAAAGGTAAACACATAGACAAAATGATAAAGGAAATGACAACGAAATCAGATTTATTCAAGAAAACACTGAAGTCGACAGCAAGTACTCTGGATGAAGAGAACCCGGCCAAGCAACAGATCACTGATATCCTTGAATTCCTCTCGTCCGGCAACAACGACCACTACTACTAGCTGGCATCTCAGTTTGTTGTCTCTTTCTCCAACACACACACACACACACACACACACATTTCTTATTAGTAAGATGGTGACATACAGTACTGTACGTCCAAACTAAATTGGGTTACTATTATCTGAGGAATGTATTCAGAATATCTTTCTTTTAAAATACATTTAATTCAAATTACAAGCGAGTAAAATGAGATATACTTAAAAATGTGACGAGTGGTGAGTGTTCTGGCACATTTCGTCACCGGACAATAATTCGTCCCTGTTTCAATATAAACCTAACTTAACAAACTAACCCAAGCTAACCATGGCTTCATCGCCACTATTATTATCTTGTAATAAATATAACACCGTATTCAACAGACCGGCGACGACCACCAACACAGACACAAACATACCCTAACTAGCTTATGACATTCTGAATTGCAAGATAGCAAAGTTACATTCATTTACAATAAAAAAAATGTAAGTTGATGCATGCTAAGGAAAATTTGTATTGGATCGTTTACTGCATCCCCATAGACTTAAAGGGACATCGCCTTATATTATAATCTTAACAGTGCAACGACAGTAGTTTTTGATGAAATTGGTGTTGATGGCGTGGTGCAGGATGACGCTATATTCATTTGTCTTGACTTCACCTGACAACTCCTCAGGCACGGGAGTATTTCTGTATTATGTCAAATTCTCCTGCATTAGGGAAACACTTTACTCAGTCAACATGAACTTTATGAATTATGCCAGGAAGTCTTGTAAAGTCAGGAGCTGATGATCTTAGGGCTGGCTGGGGAAACAATCTCTCTCTCTCTCTCACTTTGGTATAACTTTGATTCTCGTTATCCTGCCTCCTCCCTGTTGGTCTCTTCAGGAAATATTAACATAATCCTGAGGGCCTAAGACTTACGGCTAAATGATATACTTATTAACGTAATCAGTGTTTAGAGGAAGGTGATAAAGATTGAGAGTAAATTAATATTCTCAAGAAATCAATGTTACTAGACACTGGTGAAATTAACTTTGTAAGTAGTTTGTGAACAAGATGATTTTAATGAAGGTTGAATGTATTTTAGTGTTTGTCTTCTGTTATTATTTTAAGGTTCAATGTATGCAAACTATTGTGGTATCCTGTAGACAATGGAAATGCTTGTGTAACGGGCAAACTCTGGGTACTTTGTGGTCAGTCTGACACCACGCTCACAGGTCTGCTTATTCTCCCAGTTACAGGCTGAAGTCCTCTATATACATATTTGCTACTTACAGTACTTGTGTTGTTTGCCCATGCTAATTGCATTAATGTGTTCAGGTTCTTTGTTTCTGTAATATAATTCAAGTGTTGTATTCATACCAAGTAGTACCTCCTTGTTTGATAGCTGCCTAGCTACTAAACAGGGAGGTACTACCGCTTGGGAAGATATTGGAAGCATAATGTATTGTCTAATGGTAGACCCTGCTGCCATATGGCATCACGAAAATTGTGACCAAGTCCCAGGTTGCTGATCTGACTTTTTGCCTCATTTACACACAATTGCAGGGTCTCAATTGTTTCTCTTATTGAATGAATGAATAAAAGCTAATGACAGGGGGGAAGGAGGTTCAGAGGAAGGATAAAGGGAGGATTGAAGTGAATTTTAGGAGAGAATAGGTGCAGTGGCTAAACACCGCTTGCGTGACTTACTTTGACAACACAACATACATATCCTGTATTGTTAACCACTTTTGATCGTTTTGTACTTATGTATGGGTTATTATTATTATTATTATTATTATTATTATTATTATTTCTCCCTCTCCTGTGAGCTAAAAAAAAGTTATTGTCATTTAGTGTTGTTCCTCATAATTGTGAACTTACTGAGTATATGTGTTAAGGCTTTGGTTTTGGTGTGTTAATTAAATAATGTTTTATCATGTAAACTTTCACTAACTCCAAATCCTGTTTAACTTTATTATATGAAAAGGAATATATTCTATAACTTGTGTGCGTCTTAGAACTACGAGCATAACACAAGAGGTATGAGCGACCTCTACCTTCCATAGGTCATTCCCAACTGTTCTGCTCTTATTAATTAGTCTTCTGACGAGGAAAGGTTTGTGGCATCCATTCTCATTAATTTAATATCTCTCCATTGAACAACAATGAACAGATGAAATAAACGATTTTCGGGCGTTCCCGTTGGATCACCGTCACCTAAAGGTTGCGTTCACACCAAACGAGTCGAGTTGAGTCGTGACGCGGATTCGATTCATGAAAACTGCCGGAGTGCCGGAACCATTTTTTCGCCAGTCATCGAGAGTCAGTTGTAGTGGAAGGACGCCTCGTTATGCAACTGGAGTATACGATAAATCTTGTTCAGGGGCATCCTGCTCTCTAATGATCCTAGTGATCAGAGACAACGAGATAGTCAAGTGATGTCGGCACTGTGGAAAAAGGTTACTGCTGCATTCTACAGGTAAGATTATAAACAATAGACTAGAGTATTATTAGAAAATATTAGTCAAATAATTCATATGAGGTTACTCGCTCTTTACCAGCCTTGCATGCACAAAATCAAATAAAATTAGACGTAGATATCCTGATTAAATGACGCCGCCGAATCCACAGGAGAATGTGGAATTTTGCGAGAGAATATGTGACAAACGTGACTCCTCTTGACTCTTACTGTGTCAACGGGAATGAATCAATTTAGTTCGAGTCAAATGACTAATAACTCGATTCGACTCGTCTGGTGTGAACGCAACCTTAAGGCCCAACCTCATGGAATATAAACTGGAACTAAAGCGGTCCAACGAATTACTCAAAAGTACCCAAATGTACCCAAATGTACCCAAAAGTATATTAAATCAGGGTAAAATCTTAACGAATATATGTTTTACATCAATAAAACCTGATTAATAATGTTTTCATTGAAATGTAGTCAAAATAATGAAATAATAAACAGCGAAAAACTCTAAATTCCAAAGAGTCACCTATCCAAAATGGAGATATAATTACCGATGTTTCTGTTACTTTGGGGTATTTAACATAGCCGTAGGATTTACTTTTCGTCAGGTTAGGTTAGGTTAGGTTAGGTTAGGTTAGGTTAGCGAAGTGCATCACGATGGATCTGAGTTATCTCCCTTGTTCACCAACTCTTTGGAATTTAGCGTTCACCAATACTGAAAGTTTTTCGCTGTTTATTATCTCATCTTACAAATTATTTTTACAAAATTACACTAAAAATATTATGAAACCTGTTTTGTGAATGTATAACAGATATTCGTTAAGATTTTACCCTTATTTGCTATACTTTTGGGTACATTCAAAGTCGTCCAGCAAAATAAATAATATTAGTGTCAGTATCAAAAGGAAAATAAAACAACATTTAACGAGCCTGACCCACCTATCTTACGGGTGCAGCCAAAGTTCTCCCAGTGTTTACACCAGACGTCCGCGCCAAGTCTTAACTCCTGTTGTGATTCACTTCAAAGTCATCCAGCCTCGGAGCCTCCTTCTGGTGTCTTCTGAATGTGTCCTTCTTGTGATACATAACACAGTACTCTACTGACCATATACTGTTCTTCTTAAACATCTTATTAATTGTCCCTTTTTAACAAATCTTCAAAATCAGTAAAGGCGGTATTTGGTTTTCAGTAAAAGGTTCCTGTGTTTTAGGTAGTATCACACACACATTGATTTCTTAATTCACCGGAAGATATTTTTTTAATTAAAGATACTATTCCAATTTAAATATTCTACAAACCTTATCATTTTAATTTGGTTCGTAGTTGCCTCAGATTGTTTCCAAAATTGATAGCTAGAACTTTATTGCATATATTTCCGTTTCATTATATGAACTCTAGTTTGGTCCTATACACAGAACATAGTATCAAAGAGCAAACCACCCAATTGTTATAGTCATTGTAAAGTAGATATGTTACATGATAATTGTAGATCTTTTGAAACACTGACTCCTGCATGGGACTTGTAGCCTTGAGTGTTACCAGATATATACAGTACGTCTATGAGTGAAACTTTAATTGTGTGACGAAGCATCAGTGTCTAGGGTTGGCTAACAATGGTCTGCCAAAGTTACGGGACAGACATTTACATGGATCACCTTGTTATTGTCAGTTTAAAATTTGAATAATAATATAATACCTCAATAATTACTTCTTATAATTATTCCACAAACACATTGCTATAATCAGTGCCGGATTTAGACCTGTGGAGGCCCATGGGCAGCCTCTTTGTGGAGGCCCCCCTCATTATAACTACCCAAGAGGGTGGGGTGGCGAGTGAAGCGAGCCTAAACATCTGGGAGTTCCGGAGGGCGCTGTAAGCCCCCCGGGAAAATTTTGAAATTTGAACACTTCTTTGGAGAATTTTGAAGCCATATGCAGTTATATTGAGGAAATTAGAACACTGATAAATTTTTAATTAACTGTATATTTATTGATAGTGTACAAATTCCCAACACACACACACACACACACACACACAAGTGAGACATGACTGGAGTCATTCATGTGGTTTCAAGTCGACCAGCCCTGATATGTGGAGGCCCCCAGATTGTGGAGGCCCCTGGATAGCTGCCCACTCCTGAATCCGGCCGTGGCTATAACACTTCTGATACAATAGCTTACCCGTAAACAAGTAAAGAGAGAACTGGAATCAAGGAGAATGGTTAAATATATTTCCAAGGGTAAATGTTATTAAATTTCGCCTTATTGCTTTACCTTCAGTAACTCGACTATAATTCAATTTATATTATGTATTCAATAGAAATAAGAATAAACCCGTGAACTAATTAAATAAAAGAATACGAGAGACATTTTGAAAAGTTTAAAATATTGAACATAATGAAGAGTTGCTTATTATACAGTAAGTTAAACTATATAAACGTATCCCCATCAAATTCTAAGTCGGTATTATTTAGTGATTGAAGTGATGTTATTTACATGCTTAAAAATTACACCAACTACACTGAGCCAATCCTAGATGCTTGATTTACTGTAACTTATTAGCTTAGTCGTGTTTCACTTTTGTTTCTTCTCTATTGTACATTACTAAACATAGTCTAGGAAACGTGTTATTTGGGACAGTATGAATATTTACAAAGAAGACAATAGTAGTGTTGATGTTTGATATGACCCTTCAGGAGATCCTTATCGTCAATTATCATTCTAAGTTACTTTGTTTTAATGAATGGTTACGGATCCATTTTATAATATCTCTTGTGATTATGAGTGGTCTTGAATTTAACTTATCAATTTACTGTACCAAAGAAAAAAAAGTGGAAAAAGCTTAACTTGATATTTATTAATTATTGTTCTGCGACTGTCAAGGAACATAAGAGTAATCTTAAATTTATATTATAGGTCATACATGCTTACACTCATCCCTACATCACTTGTTTGAATATATTTGATATTTTTTTTTTTTTAGTTTTCACATGAATGTATTTATATAGTTTGTTGGTTTGTTTAGCGAAGTCACCCATGGGGATATACGTTCTCTTACTTCAGTATTTAGGCGCAAACTAAACCATTTTCATCTGTTTACAATATCGCACACTTATATTTTATTTGATACTAGATTTCTGGTAGACTAGATGGAGTAGATACCATGGAAATAAGCAACACCAATATATCATCTAAATATCGATATTTAATTGATGTTACAAGTTAGAATAATGAATGTAAATACACTTTAGGTTAATGAATTAGTCGAAGCTAATTAAAAGACCAGTCGAATTTAATACCTAACCTAACCGTTCCTAAAATTATGGTTACGTTTATTTCTGAAATTTATATTGTTTTATAAAAGCGTTACCTTGGGAGGGCTTACCTATCTGGGGTCACCTGCTCGATTGGTACGTTTACGCTATACCCTGGGGACATGCAAGTAAAATCCAACTGTGACTCGTCGGGGTGTCAAAAATTGAAGCTAAAATTAAGAACGTTTTATTTAATATTTCTTCGCTGTTTAATTCTACACCTGGGAAGGACTTTCTTAAGATGGTAGCTGTATAATACCATTGACAAGAGACAAGGCTGTATTTGTTGTTGTTGTTGTTGGCTTCCTTTACTGACCGTGGACTGAATGGGGATACCGTACCGCCTTAAGTCGCCCAGTTGCCATTGTTAAATATTTTTTTGTTTTAACTCAGTTTCTCTAATTTAATTCCTGGTATAATTCTTTTTTTATTAACTCAACTTGCAGATTATTTTCTTAAACTCTTTATCACTAAACTTTGAACTAAATATAATATGCCACAAAAAAGACAATTGCCTGAAGTAATATTAAAAGTTAAGGGATTCATGTGAAAATTCATCGCTCAGGTTTTGCCAGGTCAGTCCAGCATATGTCTCGCTGTGATGACCCAAGCTGACCTCTGATGACCCTTACTGTCACGTGACCGATCATTTCCTAGTGTTGACGACTGTGGTCTCCCTCCCTCCCTCCCTTCCCATTTTCTGTCTATCTCTCTCTGTTATTGTCCTTCTGTCCTTTCCTCTACCTACCGCTGCCTTTTCTGTCCGTTTTCTCTATTTCTGTTTGTTAGCACCTCTGTATATCTCTTTGTTTGCTTTCTCTTCTGCCCCCGGTCTCTGCTGCCTGTCTGTCTTCCTGTCTATGTCTGTACTGTACGTCTGTCAGTCTCTGTTAATGAGATAAATTAGCTTTAACTATAACTCAACTAGATGAGGGAAAAATAATCGATCACATGAAAATTAGGCATCCCAGCTTATTTCACCGTAGGAGTAAGCACCCAAGCGCAAAATAACCTAACCTAACCTAACCTAACCTAACCAATCAAAGATACAAATGTCGTGTGTGTGTGTGTGTGTGTGTGTGTGTGTGTGTGTGTGTGTGTGTGTGTGTGTGTGTGTGTGTGTGTGTGTAATAATAATAATAATAATAATAATAATAATAATAATAATAATAATAATAATAATAATAATAAACGGTTTATTAATAGAGTTGCAGCCGGTGGCTGAAAATATACAGACTTACATTTGATTTAGACATAATGATATAATATGCATTGAATACATTTACAGGGCTGTACAGTACATAAATCAGGAGTTGTTTATTATTTTAACAATAGATGGGATGGTGCTGTTCTTATATCTATCGGTGCGGGCTCTTATGGGCTGAATTTTGTTGTAGTGGCGGACTGCGCGAGGTGGGTGGGGGGCTGCAGGTGGCAGGAGGTGGCGATGACGAGGGTGGTGTGTGTGTGTGTGTGTGTGTGTGTGTGTGTTTATCCTCGCAGCTTGTGAATGTGACCCAGCCAGAAAAAATCTGATTTGGATCACCTGAAGATTAGCCCCCAGCTTATTTCACCTGATGATTAAACAGCCTTAAGCCATCTGAGGGCCTAGGTTAGCATTAGGGTGATTAATCTTCAGGTGATCCAATTTTATTATACGCTTACATGCACATAACCTTACTCTAGGATAAATAAACGCAATTATATACATTTACACAGGTATAATCTTAGATGATTTCATTATTTAATTAAATATTTGCGCACACAAGATGCGTTGATACATTCATACCTGGGACTGAAATATATTTTACTCAATTTGTAAAATTGTTTTCTATTCAGTACTTGACCTTGGGTTCTGTGCTTAAAAACACAAGAACAAAACAATGAAGGACACTGCAGGAGGCCTATTGGTTCATACTAGGCAGCCCTGTTTACACCCAGCCGACATCTCTGGCCCATCACAACTGGCTCGAAAACAGGCAGTAAAGAGTGGCAATAAATGGAGTGCGTACATTCTGAATGGAAAAAGGTTCTCAGTGGAGTAGCACAAGGCTCTATCCTTGGGCCCACTTTCTTTGTGATCTACATAAACGTCACAGATGAAAATATATCGTCCCACATTGTCAAGTTTGCGAACGACTCGAAGATATTTGGGAAGTTAACAGGTCAAGACGATGTCGCTACAATGCAAAAAGAACTGCATGAACTATTCAAATGGTCTTGAGACTAGTAATTTCTCCTTTACTTTTCGAAATGCAATACCCTGCGCGTATAATGCAACAATCCTAATAACTATTCTATTAATATCACTTTCCTGGATACTGTCGATAAGGAGAAAGATCTTGGCGTTGTGAGTTAATGATGGTGCTTGATAATTTATTCTACTCATCCATAACTCTACTTTAAAACCATTGTTCTCCTAATTCCCGCATAAAACTAAATTTGTTTAATTTAAGACCATTTCTATGTTGTAGCTTCGATCATGTCACCCCCCCCCACTCCACGTCTTTCAGGAGAATGAAAATAAAGTCACGTTGATAATCTTTAATAATAACAATACTCAATATAAGATAATTTACAAGTGACGGTTCAAGATGTCATCGACTGCTGCTACTGTAAAACTGCAGCGTAAAGAGAACGTCATTACAGGTCTCGGTTGCTGCACTAAGTGTATGTATTCATGATATCAGTAAACAATTATATATGTGTCCGTCAGCGGTTACAAAGAAATATATATCCAAAGAAATATGTAAGTATACCTGAACACACATATGTGAATGACAGATATTGCCCGAGAATGAAACGTAAATAATTAAAGAGAGGCGGCAGAGGTCAGGCAGATGGGAGGGAGGAGGGAGTCGGTCAAGTTGGACGCAGAGGGTGGTAGTGGAGCCGCTGCATTACCTTGCCACACACGTGCTCAATATACTCCACTTCCCGGTTATCCATTTGGGACTTCCAGTGATCGTGCCGGTACTGGGAGTCTCGGTATGTGTTCAGATACCTGTATAATAACACATCACGTTATTGTTATTATACTTTTACTACTTTCACATAAGAATAAGAAAGTTTTATCGTTTTATCTAATGTAACAACTATGAGAAGGTGTTGAGTTAGTGAAGTCTATTTTTAATCTAATAATTAACGTGCAACCAAACAGTATTATCGTAAAACTAAACAGAATCATACATCATAGTTCACAAAACAATAACAAACACAAGCTTACTCTCGCTCTTACGTATTAGAACACCAACCAAAATATTTAATGATATACAAATGGCGTACAGTTCATCTTTACTGACATAGATATCAGTCTCTTTTTTTGCTTTACCGCTTCATACTTTACCAACCAAGATGGTTTGTTCACACTTACCTGAAATTAGTTCCTCCTAGTTTCTTTAGCTATTAGTTTACCCTGACATTGCTATTGCTCAGTGGTTTGTGGATTTTATACTATTTGTCTCTATTTTATGAATAATCGTTGATACTATTGTCTGTTGGTTTCTATATTCTGTTAGTTCATTATATGCATGGGATAAAGCATAGATTATCCAGAGACACACTATCCTTGTCTCATAGTACTCGAGGACAGGGCACCACACGAGTCTCAGTCAGAACCCTACACTGGTCTAGCGGGGCCCCGTGTACTCACTTCTGCCGCATAGATGGAATTTCTCCCAGGCCTGAATGTTTCTGCAGGTAGGTTAACACATTCGAGGTCATGTTAACGCCCATGAAGGTGAAGATGCGTCTGGTCTCCTCTGCAGGATATTCAACCAAGTCCTCGTAGCGAACTCGTAGATACCTGTACGAAAGACCCGCATATATTGTAAGACTTCTGTAGAATATCATGGTTGTTGTTTTGTCAGTTGTGGGATGAAATTATTATGTTACTACAATACAATGATGTGGTGTTCATTGTCACACATAGCTAATAGGGACAATTACCTAATAGGGATAACTTCTATGTAATTCTTTTTCGGTAAACTTCTGAGTGACCATAGAAGATCATGTAGATAATCTTAATATATATGAAGGAGTAGTTTCATAGAAAACTAAACCTAACCTAACCTAACCTAAAGAAATATCATGACTATATCAGCTTTATAAAAACATCATAAATTTATTCCCATCATCACCCTGGCCCCTTCATTATCGTATTTTTGCCCCTTTATTACTTAACTCCCATCACTAATCACCTGCTTGGGCCGAGGTCTTCAAGTAGAAGGTCGTTCTCGATGTTGGCACACTGGAGGGCGACGTTACGGTTGTTGTTACTCCAGAGTCGGCCTCCCTTCTTCACTGAATTGAGAATCCCACGCGGGTCACGCACCAGATGAACTACCTGTCCAATCAACCAACCCAGGTGAGTGAGTTAACGCCTAATAAGTCAGTAAGTAACAGAGACAAGTTACTGTATGTAGTAATGTAAGGTTGGAGAAATAGACAACTTTTTACCCTTTGTGTGTGAAGGAGAGAGACCACTAACACGAGATGAATAAAAAAAAAGATCTCTTAGAATTTCTTCATATTTCAGCTGTAAGAGTTAAAACAATACTGATGCTGTTTTAACGTTATAGAAATTTTATTTCCTACGCTCATAGACTCTCCTTGCTATTAAATCCCTATTTATGCTATTATTCTTTCTGCCTATTTTCAACCAGTTTCTATTCCTAGCTTTTCCATCCACCACCTTTATGTACACACCTGTTGTGGGAATACGACCGCTACTAGTGGGACAACACAGGTGAGACTTAAACACTAATTTTTAACACTTTAAGACTGACGGACCTTGATATCTGGCCTCCGGGTGATCCAGGGCTTAACGAAGTGCGCCCTGGCTCTAATTGACTTGAGGAGACGGAGGTGGGCGTCACGGCAGAAGTCTATCACGCCCTCCGGTTTCTTCCTGAAGTAGTAGAAGCCTTTTCTCCTCCAGGTGTTGATGACCTGAGAGAAGACAGCGTCAGGTTGGTAATATGAAGCTTCCGTTGTGTTTTATAGAGTTTATCTCAAGTCTTTAATAATGATGGGTTTTTATGTGATGTTTTGCTGTGGGTTTTATGTAACACCTGCCATCTTGGACAACGATCCCTTCTCTCTCTCCAGAACCATAGCCTCTTACCTCTGGCTGACAGTCCAACAGATCGCCCAGGACCTTGGCTGAATTTTCTTCCAATTTCGGGTCAACCCCAACACCTAAGATTTTCCTCCACGCAAATAAGGGTTCAAACACATACAGGGCTCCTTCACCTGACGTCAACAACTCTCCAGTGTAGGATGAACCTGCTCGCTGGTATGTCAACAACAGTACCTTGAAAGATGGAGGAGACTTTCAACTGTGTATAGGCGTCTGATCTCGAATTAGTAGCGTTAGACTGTAGAAGAATTAAGATTAAGAATGGGGCTCAATTACCCTGGCAGGTGAAACACTTTATAAAATAATTATTCTATTGGAGGAATACTTAAATAAATATTACATTGTTTGTTGTAGAAACTAAGATTTAATTAATGAACGGAAAATAATAATAACTCTGGCAGTTTAACCACTTGAATAAGAAACACAATAACAGTATCTATACGACGTAACAATGATATCAGTAGCAGTAGTAACAGTAGTGGGAGTAGTAGTAGTACTATTTCCATTTTCTATATTTACTTCCACCATTACTACTACTACTACTACTACTACTACTACTACTACTACTACTACTACTACTACTACTTTTTTTTTTTTTTTAAACGTGGCCTCCAGCCTCCCCCAATAGCCACACCTTCGCCACCATTTATTTACCTTAATATTAAATATCCTAATACATAAGCAACTATCCTATCTGTGTTAAATTAGTTGAGCCGCAGATCGATGCGGCATTCGGTGACTGTAGCCTCATAGTCGATATCTGCAGCAGTTGACGGAGTAGGGGCAGAAGCTCTCGTTCCCCTGAGGCAGAGCAAAGCCGACCGAAGGAGAGAGAAGGACAGTCGACATCTCATCCAGGCTGTGACATAACTTCTGGGCTGCTGCTTCTGTTCGGAGATCAGCTCCGCGAGTCTGGCGTAGAAACATCTTGCGCTTGGGCCCATCCCACCAGAGGTTGTGAACACTAGCGGAGTGAAGCTGCCTTGATCGACATTTTGAATTCTCTCCCCATATGCCCTTCTCTTGTCGTTCTCGTTCCTCCTATGTGCAGCATCGAGAGCTAGGTTACGGTGACAAACGGCCATGGGATCAAAAATCCTGATGTCGAAGAAGGCTCGCTGTCCCCGCGTCCAGAATCCTCGAGCACTGACGTCCACACGGGCTTCGTTAGATGTGTTTGAAGTCCTGTGTTGGAGGATCTCGCCATCCAGTGGAAGGAGGGTCGGTTCTACCATGACGTCCCGGCAGGTTTCCTTCAACATATTTGCTGTGAGATCCCTTACCTCGTCATGCCTCATGCATATGAAGCCCCCCTTCTTGCAAACCATGGCGTGATCGCCATCATAGGAATAGCCACACACGCATTGGGAGGGCAAACCATCTACTGGCCAACCGTACCTTAGAGCAATGGCATCTGTAAATTCTTGTTTGTTAAGGCTGAAACCATTTGCCCTTATCGGTAACGTAGTTAACCAGTTCGAGGCGCCCACCTCCTGCGCTATAGCTACTTTTTTTGTCAGATTTTCTGGAACCTGCAGCAATAGTTGCTGCAACATGTCATTTTGGCAGTGCTGCCGATCTGTTGTAATGGATCTACGGATCTTATTAACTTCGCTGGTGTCCACTTCCCCTGTTGCATTCTGGGCTATTATGTGGTCAGTGAGGGCTGCCGTGAGCTTAAGTGAATTTTGATGTTCAGAGTCAGCAATCTCCTCTGGATTAGTTAGTCCCATCCCTCCCAGTCTTGGTGGAAGTGCAAGAAGTGTTCTTTCTACTGGGGTTAAGTCGTGGTGTTTCACTAGTTTGGGAATGAACTTGACACTGATTGCTTCTTCCAAAGGGTGGAGGAGGGGTCGGATCTCAGGGATGGTACGCATCAGGTAGTTCCAACGATGCTTGACTCCATGTGTGAATGCTGCAAAGGCCGCATGTGGCTCTGTGTTAGCAATCTCCGATAGAGCATGGATTTCGCTAACCCACTCGTTCACCTTTCCCCCTACGTACTGGGTCTTGAAGTCCGTAGTGCCAATTACTGCGCCTAGATGTCTTTGGCCGTCCTTAGTTATTTTGACCTCACTTTCGCCGAAAACCTCCACAGCCCGATCATAATGATCTGGCTTCACGATGAGGAAGGATTTGCTGGCGTTTGGGTGGTACCCTATTTGTGGACCTCGCGATGTTACCAGGTCCCACCACTTTTTGATGTCCTCCACTTTTCCTGCTCCTGTGAGGTCATCAGCATATGCCACTTGTTTGACCCCAGTTGTTTCATACTTTATTTCTTGTTGGAGCACTGATAGGCCTATTGCATACATTGCCATTGCAACGGGGTCTCCCTGTGTTGTTCCCTCGGTCGACTACTACTACTACTACTACTACTACTACTACTACTACTACTACTACTACTACTACTACTACTACTACTACCCCCTCACACACACACACACACACACACCACAATTCACATCACCTCTAGCCCATCAACACTCATCATTCTTACCCCATTCTCCAACCTCACACTCACCCACCAACACCTAATACCTTCATTCGCACATTCTCCCCACCATCATATCTCGAGAAGCCACTGACCTCATCACCCACCTCACCTCCTACAGTAGCTTCACCTCTTCCTACAGTACGTACCTTCACCGCCTCCTATAGTACGGACCTTCACCGCCTCCTACAGTAGGTACCTTCACCACCTCCTACAGTAGATACCTTCACCGCCTCCTACAGTAGGTACCTTCACCACCTCCTACAGTAGGTACCTTCACCGTCTCCTACAGTGCATACCTTCACCACAGGCTTGTCTCTGAGCATCTCGTTGAGGGCGTAGTGACCATTGTAAACAAATTTATCGTGGTCAGCCTTTCCCTCAGCCTCACCTCGGTCAACTCTTGAAATATTATGCTCAACCAGTTCACCCTCAGGGCCCGCTCTTGAGTTGTTCTGAGAGTTTGATTTACTCTCATCTGGTTTATTGACTTCTACTCCACTTGGTTTAATTCCTGGTTTAATGGCATTAACTTCAAGTGGTATATTATCTGCCTGAGCTTGTATTTCAACATTTTTTAAACCAACTTCGGGTGGTTTAGTTTTGGTTTATTGTTTATTTGTTTTAGTTTGTTTAATATGATATTCCTGTTGTTATTATTTTCACCCAAATTTTCAGTGTTTTCAGGGATAGGGTTTCCATTTCTCTCTCTCTGTTCCGAATTATTCTTCTTCTCTGTGAGGTCGTTTTCTTTATTATGCTGTTGTTGTTGTGTGATTTTAGTTTGCGTCTTTCTTGTTTCATTCGGGTTTTGGTTCTCTTCTTTCCAAAGTAACTTCATTTTTATTTTTTCATTCCTCTTCGGTTTGTTATGTTTCGGTATAATGTAATTGGTTTTTATGTATAGGGTTCCATTGTGTCCATCACCATCATCATTGTCATCTTGGTAGTAATCATCATCATCATCATCATCATCATAATCATCATCATAATCATCATCATAATCATCATCATAATCATCATCATCATCATCATACAAGTCATTATTTTCCCCGGCTTTTTTGCCATCTTGTTGTTTCTCATCATCACTACCATTATTCAGCATCACCATCCTCCGGACATGACTCTTGCTATCTCTCTCTTCTCTCTCTGTAAAGATCAAAACACGTGAAGATTAGTCTCCCAGCTTATTTCACCAAAAGGTTAACCACCCTAACCTAACCTAACCTAACCTGACCTAACCTAACCTAACCTAACCTAACCTAACCTAACCTAACCTAACCTAACTTCGGCTGTGGTGTGTTGGCGCAGGAGTTTTAGAAATGCTGAAATAAATAAGTTATGGGATGAGAGGTTTGGTTAGTTTACAGTTTAGGTTAGGTTAGGTTCATTTAGGTTAAGTTAGGTTAGGTTAGGTTAGGTTGGGTTGGGTTCATTTAGGTTAAGTTAGGTTAGGTTCATTTAGGTTAAGTTAGGTTAGGTTACTGGTTATTGCAAATGAGTAATGAAAATTGGTAGGAAGATTTAGATATTAAAAGGACTGCAATATATAAAATGACAAAATTCAGATGACAGGCAAATTGAAGGTTGGGGAGGCAAGCTAACACAAAATTTTATTGAGAGAAAATTATTTTTATTGAATGGGAATGATTAAGAGAAGTTACCTTATAATTATCACTTACGTATCTGGGAGAATGAGTCTGTGAATAGCACGCGATACCAAACGTTGCTCACAAATATACAGTCCAATATATCATGTGGTGGTGTGTGTTACCTTTGGGTTATTTCATCGTGTGGAAAGTAATTCAGGTATAATTATAAAGCTCTTCAAATGGGAAGTAGTTCAGGTATAATTATAAAGCCAATTTTTTTACATTTAACTTTGAAACTACTTGGTCACTATCGAGTCCAAATTTCAGCTTCTATGTTTAAAAAAAAAAGTGCCAGAGACAAAGGAGGGAAATCAAGACACTGACTACCGCTGAGTGTCTCCCTTTCTAAACTCCTCTCCCTTGGGCACCTGTAGACGAAATGGGAGAAATGAAGGCGGTGAGGAGGGGCTCGATTTGCGGTAATGAAGTGATCAAAGGAATATGTATGAGTGTATACGCTACTCCTGTCTCTCTCTCTCTCTTACTTACTTACTTACCAACACCCCGAGTCATTGACGATATATGAAGAATATTAAGGTAGAGCATCCCCATGATTATCGTCACCGTCCACACCAGGCGGTTCCTTGACAGCCGGTGCAACATCCTCTTCAGACCCATCTTGTTCCTAACACCAGATGTTCTCCTTCAGTATTCTAGTTTCTGTCCAATTTCCGTCCTCGTCTACAGTTTCTTTTATATACTTTCTTTGTGTCTAAATTTCTCCCTAGATATCCAGTTTCCTTCTTTAATGTCCAATTTTCTTGCTTAGTTTTCTCGTGTCCAATTTTCTGTGTTTTGGTGTCCGGTTCCCTTCCTGATTGTTGGTGTACTCAATGTCCAATGTCTTTCCACAGGGCCCTCGTGTCCAGTCACCTTCCTCGCGTCCAGAGTGTCTACACCCAGCCGTCAGTGCCAGAGATGAGATGTCCGCGGCAGTGTGTGTGTGTGTGTGTGTGTGTGTGTGTGTGTGGAGGAGTGTAAATAGCGACCTTGGTTGGTTGTAGATCTCTGACCTGCCATGACGGAAGAAAAGGTAAGCTCTAAGTTTGTTATCATTTTATTATGTATGCTGTGTGTGTGTGTGTGTGTGTGTGTGTGTGTGTGTGTGTGTGTGTGTGTGTACTTTAATGTAAATCGTCTATACATTTGTCATCTACATAAGGTCTGAAATAAAAAAGATATTATATATTTAAATGCCCATCTACACCACTACGCAGACCACATTGACCTACGTTTCTCTATACATACCAAATTACGCTACAAAATACCTGCCTGGTGTGAGCAGCCAACCCTCATCCAGTCTTTCACTATCAGCCTGAAGGGTTGTGCCCTCTAGTGGCTCTCATAGTGCCAGTGCCAGGCTGGGAGAGGAAACATTTTAGGATACTCTGGTGTGATAATGAATTTATTCGGGTATTTTCTGCACCAGCCTCCACGTGTAATGGAGAATGAGGACTTGTGCTATAGTCCCTTAATGTGATATTATTATTTGCTGAAATGTTTCACCCTCAGAGGTAGTGCTGCTGAATAGTCGTAAGAGGACCACAATTATCGTAAATACGGTGTTCTTGTAATGTGTTCTCAGGGAGGATAAAATGAATCGCATCAGACAATAACTTTGTGAGAGACGCTAAAATCACTACTTAATGTGGCTTGTATATATTCCCGTGATGAAGGTTATGTTGTGCGGATGAACACAAGAGTACGTACTGCTCACTAGTAACATATTTAGGGTTATACGCAATTGCTTATAGCGAACATTGTACTGTACATATTATCGTGTTTTAAACGGCGTGAACTTCGAACATAACTACGAAAGGTAATTATTTAAGAATTACCTTCATTACCTTTTATAGAAGAAGAGACACGCGAAACAAGTATTGGGTAATATTTGATGTTGGGAGGTGGTGTTACAAACATTACTCACAACACTGTACTATCTTGTGCTGCAGTTCATAACTTTGACGGTAATTAATATAAATAATCAAAGGAGAATAACTTTATGTTTACGCGATAACTAGATAGACATTTTAAGTATATTGTCGTAAAATTAATTATAAACACACACACACACACACACAGGATACTGTAACTTGTGCCGTCAAGTGTCGGTGATATTTTCAGAGTAACACCTGTGCCGACCTCTACCAGGTGACCACAGTCCCTCCCTCTCTCCCTCCCTCCCCTTCCATCAGTACTCACTCTAACTCCCTTCCTCCCCCTACCACACACACACACACACACACACACACACACACACACACACACACACACACTGGGTCTTCGGCCAATATATCTTCTTATGTGATAAAATTCAGTGGGATAAAAATTAGATAATAAATACTCGTATATCACGTAGTTACTTGATAGTTACGTGAATTTAGGAAACACACGTAATTTTTATTGTTGGAGAAGATTTAACTAACACTGAAGGATTGTATTTTGATATATTGTTTTTATATTAGGGAATGTATCTGTCGTGTATATAAAATAATAAAAGGAATCTAAACTGTATTACGTGGCATTAAGAGTGGGTGATTTTCAGGGACCTTTTGACATGAATTGCAAGTATTTTCTTTTAATTATTATTAGTTATTCTGATTATAGGTAATATATCAACCCTTTAATCCACTTACTGTATTTTACCACATCTATCCACCAGAGAATCCACTTTTGACATAAGACCTTCCTCCTCAGGGTTAAGAGCAGGGTGTTGACACTCTTATGTAACTATGACATGATTTTCTTCTTAGTTTCATCAGCTAGTGAGAATTTTAAGTTTGTACGTAACAGAGAAATAATTCCATATAGTAACATTTATGACTAGTTTAATTTGTTTCCATTTATAAATAAGTAAATTCAGGATTTTTGTAAACATGAGAGAGATCAAGAAGAGAGACGGTTCATAATGAACCTTCATTACCTGTACAGCTGCCAGCCAGGTATGACGAAACACAATTTACTTAATTTCCTTAACTTTTCACACAGATTTCACACACTTTCAGGTTTCAATAGTATAGCTATGTCAGTTCACGGAGGATTGTTGCATAAATTACTGTCTCTGGTTCAGTTACTGTAGTTGCTGGATTCAGAGCCGTGATTGTAGGATCCTCTTGCTCGTCTCACATGTGAACCTTCACTGAGCACATATTGAAGTGTGGCAGGTGTGCGGGGGAATAATTAACACCTGACATTAGTTTGGTGTCAGAGTGGGCGTGTTAAGGAGTGGGAAGGTGAAGGGAGGGAAGGGGAGGGAAGGGATGATATTACTTGTCTGGATGGAAGAGTAAAGAGAAGACGTGGGAAGGGAAACGAACGATAAAAGATGAGACAGGTAGAAAATGAAATGTGAAGGCAAGACGAACAGAGAGACAGAAGATGGTACACGAGGGATGGGGAATGTGGATGGGAAGGCAAAATAGGGTAATAAGAGAAATGAAAGAATATTCGCATGTCAGTAACGAAGGAAGAATAAAGGGAGAGAGAAAGGAAAATAACCAAGGAGAAAACACTAGGAGAAGGGAGGAAAGTAAAGTAAAGCAGAGAAGAGAATTAAGAGGAAGTGAAAAAAGAAGAGAGGATCAGAAGGAACATAACAGCAAGCATAAGAAGTAAACAAAATTAATAAGTAAATGCTGGAATAGATGCAATGTAGATAAAGAGAAGATAATTGCCTCTACGACACGCTGGAAACAACCTCACGTACACAACTTTCTCAATATTTCACCAAAACGGGACTAAGTTGAGCCGTCAGTCTACAGATGGGGCTGGTTGGCCACTAATAAATATTCCCCCTATTGTAGAGAGCAACTGCGGCAAGACACAGTACACGTCACAGCTCTCTACCACCAGAAATTGGCCTGAAAACAAAACATAATGCAACTTTGAGAATATATCTGTTTATTTGGCTGCTAAAAACTGTACCTGCTAGGCTAGTTTGCCATGAAAAACTGCGCCTGTCAAGTTTTTCTACCACGAAAACTGCGCCTGTTTTAACTAATCAGGCAGGGGTTTAAGTCTTCCTATTTACCATATAAGGTCAAGTAAACAATAAATGTGAGTTTTGTTTGCCGTGTGTCAAGCTGAACATTCATCTTTGTTTACCTCTCCAACATTCTTCTGCTTCTCGTGTTTATTTAGTGATTATTATTTTTTCGGTGACTTTCCCTGTTCCCCTTCTGTCTGACTCACTACTGTAGGAATAAACTCTCAAATACAGATTTTTTTTTCTTTTCTATAACGAGTGAGAAAGATAATGTTTTAGATGCCTTTAATAGGATGGTATTTGAGTTATAGGAGTTTTGTTGTGGTTTTTCTTGTAAGTCGAACGTTCAGATAGATTCTAACTTATCCAGGTAGAAAAGGTAACATGGTTTATGGATCTTTGAGAACTTTGGCTCGTATGTCGCTGTTCTGTGCCGTAAGTTTTTGTTATATTTGTCGTTCTTGTCTTCGTGTCGTATATTACGTCATCGATAATGGTAAAAAAAAACCTGCATCTATTATGTTTTAAATATTGGTGTTGTCAGTGTAAATGCACGTAAATTTCTACATTTGAGGTCCAGTTTTGTGTTATTTACGTGAAAGAAAAGTAATTCAGACAGGATTATTATGTCGTTTCTTCACAGGGTGCGACATACTTTACAATAAAATAAACCTTGGAAAATTTTACCTTCAATGCTGATCCGGGTAAACTCAACACCTTGTTCAGTATAGCGAAAAATGTTGAAAAGTTTTCCCAGTGTGATAACTTTGTGCACCTGAGCTAAGAGAAGAGACGAAAGAGGGGTATCAGAGGACTCTACTATATTTACTGTTCTTGCATTCTTCTCTCCTCTCTATCTTAGTTTGCTTTATTGTATCCTGGTGTCTCTCTCATTGAAGACATCTCGATCGCTCAGTGAAATTAAGCAACGGTGGGTTTGATTAGTTCTTGGTGAGATTCTCTAAAAACTAATCAGTATTTACGTTTTACTGAATTATTTTGGTATCTACAGAATAAGTTAGACTATATTTCCCATCATTTTACTGTCATGCAATAAGCCTGACATTAGAGCTGCAGCATTGTCACTGAAGGCGGGGGTCGTGGTCGGTAGGTGACGACACGGTGGAGCTTGGGTCTACTGGTTCATCATTTTAAGTCATTACTGATGTGTAATCTGGGAGGATGAAGAGAAAAGGAAAGAGAGAGAAACGGGAAACAGAAGATAAATGGCTAAAGAAACAAACAACAGATGATTAGAACTAAAAAATAATCCATTATTTCTCTTCTTTGGTTAATTTGTAAATGTAAATTGTCTTGTAAATAGTCCTTGAACTATAATTGTAAACAACATTGAATATTGCCATCACTCAGGACCCTCGTGAGAAGAGAGCAGCTAAACTAAACCACGACTTTATAAATCCTCCTCGGGACTGGTAAAGGGTTAGTTGGGAGTCCAGCGAGAGTAGCAGAGGAAGAGTAGCAGCATAAGAGTCACAGCTTACACTTCTAGGGTTGTTGACTCCGAGGAAAAAGTTTCGAGGAAATGAGTCATTTATCTCCTCCCTGGGGAGAATTTTCCCCTCGACCATTTTACACCCACACGGCCGTCTCCCTCATTCTTTCCTCCTTCCTCATCTTTCCAGTCTCCCTCATTCTTCCCTCCTCCCTCATTCTTCCCTCCTCCATAATCCTTTCCACCTCCATCATCCTTGCCCCTTCCATCATCCTTCCCTCCACCCTCATCCTTCCCACCTCCATCATCCTCGCCCCTTCCATCATCCTTCGGCTCCACCCTCATCCTTCCCTCCACCGAGCACACGTTTTAGCTGAGCGATTCGGTTAGGTTCGGTTCGGTTCGGTTAGGTTCGGTTCGGTTAGGTAAGGTTCGGTTAGGTTTGGTTAGGTTCGGTTCGGTTAGGTTAGGTTCGGTTAGGTTAGGTTAGGTTAGGTAAGGTTAGGTTTGGTTTGGTTAGGTTAGGTTAGGTTCGGTTCGGTTCGGTTAGGTTCGGTTAGGTTAGGTTAGGTAAGGTTAGGTTTGGTTAGGTTAGGTTAGGTTAGGTTAGGTTAGGTTAGGTTAGGTTAGGTTAGGTAAGGTTAGGTTTGGTTAGGTTAGGTTAGGTTAGGTAAGGTTAGGTTTGGTTAGGTTAGGTCTTCAATGAAATTAATCATTTATATGTATTAGGATGATCTACTTTATCTTCTATGACTATTTAGACGTTAAAAAATACAGGTACGTTACCGCTACTAAACAATATTGTTACCATCATCTTTGCTTTTTCTATATTTTTACTCATCATCAGTGTCTCTAATCATCTTGTCTTTTCATCGTCTTCATCCTCACAGCAGTCGTCTCACTCAGCATCATCATCATCATCATCGTCATCATCATCATCATCATCATTTCATTGTCATTTTTCCCAGTGTTATAAAATACATTCTTCGAGCTGTTGTGAGGGAATTTCTCCCTGAAGTCACTGTTCCCATCATTTTCTTTATTCTTCCTCCTACGTATTTTCCCCTTCATTACACGGACAGACTAGCGCGCGCACACACACACACACACACACACACACACACACACACACACACACACACACACACACACCCTTCCAGCCTCCTCTTTCGTACCTAATACATTCAAGACGACCTGAGACGACCTGAACAGCAAGTACATATTATGTCCAAAGTCGTATCTCACTGACTACCTTAAGGTGATTTCGAGGACTGTGCTGTATTGTCAAGCTCTCTTTAATTATTTTATTTATTTTATTTATTATTTTATTTAAGCCAATAAAAATGTACTAAAAAAGGGTATACTATTTTTTTAGTCTGATTATTACCTGAAGCTAGACCCCCCCCCCTCCCCTAGCTTATTTGATTTTAAGATTAACCTGCTAATGTTAACCCAACCTGAGGTAATATGACTTAACCCGTCCTCCAGGTTGTGTTAAGGCATTTAATCATCAGGTAATCCTAATAATTAATATATACCCACCTGTGTGTGTGTGTGTGTGTGAAATAATAATAATAATAATAATAAACGGTTTATTAATAGAGTTGCAGCCGGTGGCTGAAAATATACAGACTTACATTTGATTTAGACATAATGATATAATATGTATTGAATACATTTACAGGGCTGTACAGTACATAAATCAGGAGTTGTTTATTATTTTAACAATAGATGGGATGGTGCTATTCTTATATCTATCGGTGTGGGCTCTTATGGGCTGAATTTTGTTGTAGTGGCGGACTGCGCGAGGTGGGTGGGGGGCTGCCGGTGGCAGGAGGTGGCGATGACAGGGGTGGTGCATTAGTTGGCTGCCAAACCTTTCCAGTGCTTGGTGGTGGAGGTCACTGAGGGATGGCATTTCCAGAGTGGAGAGAGTGTGTGTGTGTGTGTGTGTGTGTGTAAATACGTCGCGGGAAAGTTGAGCCATCCAACACACGCATCTGTGTACCTCGTAAACTGTTGGCAGGATTGTGGTCCTTACCTTCACCATCCTACCACCATCACCATCCTACCACCATCACCATCCTATCACCATTACTATCCTGCCACCATCACCATCTTACCACCATCACCATCCTACCACCATCACCATCCTACCACCATCACCATCCTATCACCATTACTATCCTGCCACCATCACCATCTTACCACCATCACCATCCTACCACCATCACCATCCTACCACCATCACCATCCCATCACCATTACTATCCTACCACCATCACCATCCTACCACCATCACCATCCTACCACCATCACCATCCTACCACCATCACCATCCTACCACCATCACCATCCTACCACCATCACCATCCTACCACCATTACCATCCTACCACCCCATCCACCGCCATTATCATCCTACCGTCATTGCCATCCTACCACCATCACCATCCTACCATCACCATCCTACCACCATCACCATCCTACCGCCATTATCATCCTACCGTCATTGCCATCCTACCACCATCACCATCCTACCACCATCACCATCATTCCACCATCACCATCCTATCACCATCACCATCACCATACCACCATCACCATCCTACCACCATCACCATCCTACCACCATCACCATCCTACCACCATCACCATCCTACCACCATCACCATCCTACCACCATCACCATCCTACCGCCATCACCATCCTCTCACCATCACCACACCATCCTCCATTCCCTCAGCACCATCCTATAAAGGTACTCACTAATCCTTTCCGCCGAGTCCATCTTAATCCTTTTCCTCTCACCTCCTCCTAAGCCTCACCAATCAATGCTAATCCTTCTTAATTCACCTTTTCCATTTTTAGCTTTAATTCACGTAACGAATCCTGGGAGATTTATCTCTCTCTCTCTCTCTCTCTCTCTCTCTCTCTCTCTCTCTCTCTCTCCCTCTCTCCCAACAAAAGCAGCTTATTTCCTATTTCATCTTATATATAATTTTAAAATTTTTTTTATATTTAAGTTTATTTCCAGTTTCTTCCATTTATGTGCACATGTTTTTATTTATTTATTGCTAATTTACTTTATTTGTTAATTTATTTTATTACAGTTTTGCTTTAGTAATTACCTGTTAATTTTGTATAGTCATTTTTATTATTTTTTATATATTATAATTTATCACTTTTTAGTATTTATTGGCATTAGGAAACTACGGTGACTCTATGTATGTATGTATGTATGTATGTGTGTATGTATATATGTATGTATACTTCATTTATAGTCCATATAACACGCGGACTTTGAACATATAATCAACGACCTCACCAGCCAGGAATCGAACCCTCGACCTACTGGGTGGGTGGGTTGGTCGGTAGCGTTCCCTAGTCCCACCCAGTAGGTCGAGGGTTCGATTCCTGGCTGGTGAGGTCGTTGATAATATGTATGTATGTATGTATGTTTCGCTATAGCTCTCACCCAATCCTCCACCTACACCCCTCCCCTCACCCTCATACCTCATCCCCTATCCTTACCTCCTCACCTTCCCCCTCCCCTCCCTCCCTCATTCCCTCACCTGCCGCTATCACCTTCCCTAACCCCCAACCTTCCCACCCCCAACAGGTAACGAGGTGAATCATTAGCGTCACACACACACACATGACACAGTCCATCTCGTTAGCGTTCTCAGGTGATCAGGTGTCTTAGTGGTCATATTTCTCAGTTTGATGTGAAAAAAAACATAGATAAACGTCTTTGGAGTTATCAAGGATTTTTCACTAGTGGGGTTAGGTTAGGTTGAGTTAGGTTAAGTTGGATTATGGGTCTGCCTAGATTAGCTTAGTCTTTCTAGGTCAAGTTAGGTCAAGTTATTTGGGGGTGTGGGTGGTGTTACCTGGGTGTGCGGGTGGTGTTACTTGGACGTGTGGGTGGTGTTACCTGGGCGTGTGGTGTTACTTTTTACCTGAATGAAACAATGTGGAAATCAGTAGTTACTAAAGCGGAGAAAAAAAAAAAAAAAACGTAACATTAAAGAAAAACTCGTAGTATCTGGGGTTCGTTCCCGTGTACCTGACGTCTAAATTGGGTAAACTAGGAGAAAAATAATATCTTTTCCTTATTATATCGTAGTGAACTGAGACCAACATTTCTACTCCAAAACATTATATGAAAACTCCCGCTATTGTGACACTGTAAGACTTGCAAAACTTTATTAACGAATGACTTATCAGTTAACGGTGTTGCTTTGGAAGATGATGGAACAACCTTACATGTAGTTTCATCCTCATTCAGTGGTTCATAGACGGTGTCAATCTAGGCGGGGAGGGCAGGAGGTGTAAACAAAACGTCAGTTCCTCGCGCACACCTCACTGAACTGTATTGGGGTGATAAGGGAGGTGGTCCAGACGAAGGTGAAGCGAAGTAAGGAGGACTCTGGGGGGAAGGCAAGATCCAATAATAATCCTCCTTGGTATACTGTTGAGTCTGGTGTGTGATAAGCTTCAGGCGATTACATATTAGCGAGTGTTATACGTGGAGGCTTGAGGCACCCCAGCGTATAGCAAGCGATAAGGACCCTGGGATCTTGGTGAAGTTTTAACTGTAGGTGAGTTTGATCAGTATTGACCCTTGTTAGTCCTAGTATGTGTGAAAAACAACTTAAAAACGTAGACCACAACAGACTTAACGAAGTGTATTTTATATAGTAATTGTTTATGGTATTGAGTGTTTACAGTAGAATCGTGTTGTTTCCTGCAGTTAAATTTCATACTTTTGAAGAATTTGTATGAAACCTTCCCAACCATTAGCCCATGAACACAGTGATGGCTTAGGAAAAAGTGAATTAATTTACATCTAGCCATGTAGATATTGACGTAACTATACACGATTGGTTTGTTTTCATTGTCTGAATCGGCAAATGGAGAGAAACTCGAAGCTTAGTGGTTCGTTCATGCTAGAATCGAATCGAATTACCGAGATTTTTTTATAATTTGTCGTAATACTCCAGTCTCGTTGTCAGTGACGTTCGGGGAAAACTATAACTCGGTGCTGTTTTTAATTTTTGAAGCTTCAGATATGCTGGAGCCAACTGTATGGAAGCCAACCAGTCACTGTGACCAAGATGTTATTTATATTAGCCTGCATGACAGTGGGGGAGGAGAGGGGACAAGGTAAAATTTAATACACCACGATTCTACGAGTTCTAGGAATTTGATTTTATATTGTTACTTGAATACATTGTAGTACTTGTTAATGGATCCAGCGTTGGCATTGCGAAAAAAATGGTATTATTGCATTTCCGCACAACATTCCTACCCCTTATCTATTACCAAATTCGAATAAGACGTCTAATTATAAGACAATTTTCTTCTATTACATTACAGTCGCAAATGTATAATAACGGAGATAGCATATCCAAAATTTTCTCTATTTTCTTCCATTAATCTTCCGCCATTATCGCCTCTCACCTCCCACACTGTGTCTCCTTCATAAATCATCACGCCCATGCGTTCCCGTACACGTCACGCAGCCGATCAAAAGCGTTTTTTTTTTGAAACCAATTAAAATGATTTGTGGTTTAATTCGCGATATTTTTGGCCTAATCAAATTCGATTTTTATTTTGGGTCTCGTATTTCGAAATTCAAATTAATTTGCGACCATGGAAATCTGTTATGGGTGTCACTTCAATTATATGGAGCTGATTGCGCGTTTTGGAGAAAAAAAAAACGAAGAAACTATATTATTTTTTCGATCTAATGGTGTTCTCCCGACCTCAGTAAAGTGTCCCAAGTGCAAGAACGAAGGTAAATATCGTCAAGGCCAACGACAAACGAGAACCAGGTCAATAAGGTAAGAAATAAGTGAATCCATCATATGGTGAGAGTCGGTTAGGTCAGGTTTGTTTTTCTAGTGTCTTTTGTGTATTTTGTATTTACTTAGCCATAATTTTTGTCGGAAAACGCCTCCCCCCACCCCCCCCCAAAAAAGGCCAATTTCCGACGGAAATGAATGTCATAACCGATCTAAACACACATAAATACACTGGAAAAACATATTTTTGACTTTCTAACAGTTGTGCGCACTTGTACAAATTTACCAAATATTTACTCGCAAGCGGCAAGATATAAACTGCGGCTTCCGGCTCTGACAAATTAATAGATGATGAAATGTGTCTGATTTTAAGGAGAATGATTCACTACGGGGTAGAACAGTAAGACATCACGAGTTAGGTTCTCGAAAGCGTTAATGAGACTTGTACAATGAAAAAGACTCGAGGGACGTGTCATGGTAGTTATTGTTCATTATAACATGAAACGGATTTTCATTTACAGAATCCGCGTGTAGAGTTCATGTATTTGTCATCAATAATGCACCAATTACGTGTCTTATAGAGTGGTGTGAATTGGAAGGCTATCGTCGACCGGGCTACTGCCGCTACATCACTAAAGCGCGTTTTTTCTCAGCTAAGAAAAAACGCACTATAACTGTTGGTTGTAACAGAAACTAACCACTAAGGGTAATAGCTTCATTTCGTCCAGTAACTCCTGTACTAGATAATTATTATAGAGAAAAGTAAACTTCCAATTAGTACGAATGTGTAAATATTGATTTTTTTTTAATAGTCGAGACACTGTCGTCTTGTCGCTCGTCTTTTGTTTCAGTATCGTCAAGGTAAGATGGTGTTGAAGTGGTAGAATATCTTGTTACCCTGCCCTGCGGCTGCGGGGCAGGGTATTGCTTTCATTGTCTATCTTTGTCTGTCTGTTTGTATGTCGTCTATCTTTTCCCCAAATAACTTGTGAACGAGTTTAATGGGTTTTATAACATGTTGGTGCAAATCGGGCAAAACTGACCAATAATTAGCACGGGGAAGGTTCATGAAAACGTGTAAGACCTTCATTCTGTGGATGTTAAAAGAAACTGACCAATCTCTAGAAGTGACTACATTAATTTACAGTATAGGCGTCAGTCACTCTTCGGATATGGCAACAGTTCGCGGGCAGGGTTTGCAACCACTCGGTGGTGGGCAGGGCATGAAGAAGTTGCCGCCTCCTGGATGCCATCTCTGCACTCTATCCACCTCAATATAAAGGCAAGCTCCTTCTGCTGATTATGTCCCCGTGTAGGAAGTTTGGTTAGGTTACGTTCTGTGTATTGTCGTATCGTTTTTATTGCTTGCTATTATTCAAGCAACATCTCTGGAGAAAAAATGATCAAAATCCAACACCTGCTTCTGGTGTTACCCGTCCTCTCCACCATTACCCTTTATGTGGATTCCATCTACTCTTTTCACTATCGGAATATCACTGGTGTAACTAGCGCTCAGTATTAAGTACAGTTTAAGAAATACATTGGTAGTACTTTAAATGTGGATCTGTGGACTACAAGTCGGGTCGTTCCTTAATGAATGACCCAGCGAGTCCCTAAAAGCCAAAATTAATTTTTTTTTTGCGGATGCACATTAGACTCGAGGGTACGTAGGCCTGTAATTATTTGCCGTTTCTCGAGTAAATTTAGACCAGCTCTTTCGTTGCTACCGTACCGGCGTTGAATTTTCCGCATAAAAAAACAAACCGTTTGGCTAAATTACCGGTCACGACAAAAGGTGACCGGCTGTATTGGGATATTTTGCCGGCCCATTGTTTATGTAATAGAAGTAATTATATAATAGTATTTACTGTAGTATGCATAGAAAAATGACTTGTAAAGATATTTATGTACCAAAAATTATGTTAGGTTAGGTTGGAGACCGGCAAAATAACCCAAAACCAGACGGACTTGACCTACTGTAAATCACCGGTGTGTAAACCTAACCTAACTCAAGACAAAAGAAAACAAACCTGAATTAAAGTAAACAAACACTCGAAAATGAAAACTTCCTATGAAAATGCGAGTAAGCGCACGAGTATCACGTGACGTACACTTCCGCTGATTGGCTGAGTAAGAAGTAAATAACTTGCGCTCTCGTTAATGAAATAGAAAAGTAAAAATAACTCGATAGATTTAGACGGAAGGTATAAAGTATTTTTTTTGTATCTCCCTACTGCGTATAAGAATTAATATAAAGTTCGGTGGAATATTAACCATGGAAATTAAATGGAGCAAGTTAGGTGTTCCAGAAAGCAGCCTTTTAAATTTTTTAAACGTAATTACTCCATGAAAATAACAAACTACTTTTGCTGGATGAAAATAAGTATTTAAAAGTTCGCTACCTCAATGACGTTCGGTCTCCGGAATTTTTATTACAATGTTGTAATAAGCGGTCTGAGCAGGTATGTAAACCGTACATCGCAAAAAAAAAATAACAATAAAAACGTTTAGGACATTTCTACTTGGACGGTTTCTGCGGCTCAGTATTGGTTGGTATTAACACCTTGGTCATTACTGAAACACCGAGAAGCTAGAACCTTGTACTGGCATCTAGTAGGTGATGTTCTTAGTCTACAGTAGATTGATAAAATATAATATACTTCCTTATCAAAACAAGAAACTTTAAATAAAATTAGCACCAAATAAATTAAATGAAGTTCGACATTAATCCTTTATTTCGGATCTACTTTCATCATCACCCCCCATGTTGGCCTGTTGTCTGTACTGTATGAATGACTGATGAAAAAAAATGGTTGTTAGGTTTTGTAAAAGTACGAGAATGGGTTTTTGTTTATTCGTACCATAACTTAACTTTCCCCCAAACTTAAATAATCAAATAACCGAGACGAGAGGCATCTGTATTCTTGTTAAGTATTCCGGGACTAAAGTTGGTAAGGTGATGATCGTTTTTTTTTTATAAAGTAGCAAAAAGCATCTCCATGTTGTGGTAACCTGTACATACTTGATAGGGATTGTTTTTTAATTTACTGTATTTTTTCCATTATTCCTTTATTGGTTATACTAATACTTAAACTTACGGTATACTTACTCATTCACACTTATATTCACTTTTATACTGACATACCCACTCTTATAATCGTACTCGCTCACTCACTCACAATCACACTATCATAATCATACACCTGTACACTCCCACTACTCGCTTATTATTCACTCGCACCTCCGCCCACCCTGAGAGTAAAGCGAAGTTGCAGGTGTTTACATTAACTCGTAACAAAGAGTTCAGAAGACTTGGTTATGTTGGTTAGAAGAACTCTGGCTGAACACTAAAGCTAAGGGTGAACACTAAAGCTAAACCCAACTAAATATAATTGTTAATCTGCTTGTGTGTGTAAGGGAGAATTAAAAAAATACCTGATTTTTTCCTCGTGGTAACAATAATGATTACTGTACACACACACACACACACACACAGGTACAGTGACGCACATATTCTAATACAGGTACAAAATTGTAAATGCATAAAGACGCACACGCCCACCCAGACGCACACACCCACCCAGACGCACACGCCCACCCAGACGCACACACATCTGGCATCTTTACAGCTACATTTTCCGAATACGAGTCAAAAGATGAGAGGCAGGAGGGGAAAGGGTTAAGGAAGGGATAGAGGACAGTATCACAGAGGGGGGAAGGTGTCATTATCGCACGCCATGCTATTTTGATCCTTCACATTAACACGCTAAAGACGTAGTTCCTATGCTTCGTTTGCTGGACGTCACCTCGAGGCATCACCAGACAGTGTTAAAGGATAATATTCCCTGTGGTGAGGTGCTGCCAGGACGATGATTCCTTGCCGTGGAGGAGTCGCCTGCTAATTTGCCTACCCCGACTACCAATTCCCTCCCTCCCTCCTCCCCTCCCCCCTCCCCCACCTCTCTCTTGGGCTGGGAGAATAAGTAAGGCCAGTCTGGGATTCCCTTGGGGACTGAAGGGTCGCTGGTAGAGCCACAGCCAACCATCTCTAGCACCACCAACCCACCCACCATCACCACCCACTCATCAAGCGAGCACTCAGATTCTATTTAGTCCGTTGATAAATATTCCCCTTCCTTCTAGGTAACTGTCTCACTTAACGACACTATATACAATTGATGACTGAGATGACACCAGCAACACACTAGAATCAATCTCGCCTACATAATACCATCTCGTTTCTACCAGTTGACGAGGAAGAATTCAGCGGCGGGCTTTTGTACACTAGTTTAACAGTCGTGGGTCACTGGCAACGTTCCTCGGATTGTTGATCTTTGTTACCATCTGTTTTATTTTTTTTTCAGACGAAGTTCATATTTCCATAAATTTTCGAGTAGAAATCTAATACTTTTAAAACTTTTATTAAATTTGTATATATTGTCGATAATTTTCCTCGCACTCGTCTGGTTGAATGTATATCGATTTTTTAAAAATAACACTTAGTTTTATAAAGAGTTTTAGTACTAGTTCCGATATAAGACATTAATGGTTGGATAAATAACCAAATTACACAAAGAAACGTCGACAACAAACGCAGGAGCTGAGCCTTCCTAAACAAACTATAATTAACTATGGGTTTGATGTTAATTTTACTTCACTTGAGTTACTGATCTATGAAGGCCTTTTATATCAAGACTGTTTTCAGCGTAACTTATCTAAGATTGTCTACATTAAATATTAAGTTAGATCCAAAAATATAAACCCCAACTGCGACAACTTTCACCTGGCTGTGAGGAAGAACCTTAACACAAGACCGCGAAATGCACCAGTAGATGTTAATCAGTTTGTCCTGCGGCTACAGATTGCGCTGGTGATTGTCTCCAGGCGATCAGGTACCTTTTAAGTTTGTTTATATTGGCGGTACCTTCATCCCACTCAACTTTTGATGCTAAATTTAGATTTTTTTTAATTTGAAGAAAACTAAACTAACCCGAAAGTTGTCTCGCTAAGTGTTCTAGAAGAATTTGATGCTTTGCCAATGATTTAGATTACTGTACACGCTTAGAATTGTTTTTTAGTTGTTGAAACGCAGTCGTGCGTTATGATAACACTATAGGCAGTATCTTGGCTTTCCTGTACTCCGCCAGCCCACATTTTTCTTCTATGATGAACAAGGACGTAGTGGGATACTGATTAATTGCGAGTAGGAGTCACGGTATACCCTTGAGCTTCCTGGGAAAAGAAACTCTGCTCGATGTCAACAAAGGTTAGACGCTCACCAGGCCGTCACCATTCATATTACCAGAGAATTTGACCCACAATGCCAGCAATGCCCCCCCCCCTCGTTGTGACCCACGCCTCAGCTGCTGGGTCAACCCCCTCCCCTCCCTAGAAACAAGAGCCCCTTGCCTTTCACCATGCCCGCCTCCCTGCCTCCACCCCCTCCCTCTCAACATCCTCCCTCTGTTCCTTTCTTCCCAGCTCCCTTCCCCAGACCCCTCCCTCTTCTCCTCCCTCCTTCTTACCTCTTCTCCTCCCTCCTTCTTACCTCTTATCCTCCCTCCCTCCTTCTTACCTCTTATCCTCCCTCCTTACCTCTCCCCCTCTCTCCCTGTTAGCCCCTCAACACATACCACACTTTCTTCTTCAGCTCCCCCCCCAATTTTTCCTCGTACTTCTCTAGCCTCGGGAAGCGTCAACTCTCCCCTCCCTCCCTCCCTCCCTCCCTCAAGGAGTAAACCCCCTGGAGCGTCTGCCCTGAGTACACCCACCTGGTCCCAACCGAGGTTGTTTAAACTTTAAATTATTTTAATTAATATACACGCACGTACGCACAGAAAAGAACATAAGGAAATAAGGAGTCTGCAATAGGCCGGTTGGCCTGTGCGTGGCAGCTCCAGTCGAGAGTTACAACCACACTCTATCGTCCATGAATCTATCTAGCGTCCTTTTAAAACTTTCCAGAGTCCCAGTACTTACTACAAAGTTGCTAAGCTTCTTCCACTCGTCCACCACCCTATTTGTGAACCAGTTCCTTCCTATCTCCCTCCTAAACCTAAACTTATCCAACTTGAATCCGCACGCATGCATCACGCACCAACGCACGCATACGTTAAGAACGCACAAATCATGCAAGCATACACTCATGCCCACACGAATGTAGGAAAAAATGGCACAGGGTAAAATGGCAGTAAGAAATGGCAATGGGAATTTATGGCACAGGAAAATAGGCATAATCATCAGACTAGAAAAAATGGCACATTAACTTTTATTGATATGTTTTCGCTAAAATCTTATAACCTAACCTGACCTAGGCACGCCGTAGCTCATTAGCTCGTTTGCTGTTCGTGAGCGCCAAGTGAAATTTGTTGTGCCATTTTTTTCGAGTACCTGCGCACACGTATAGGCCATGGAGGTGGTGAGGGCAGGTCTTTAGGTGTTCATCGGTATAATATTCCTTGTGATTCCTCAAAATAATAATAGGGATGGCTAGTTTAAGATGCTAGATAATAATTTCTACACGGAGTTACGTTACAAGGAGGAATAACTGAAAAATAATAAGTAAACCAAACTATGGGTGAGAACAGGGCTCAGAGTCCCTTGGTGATATGGAGTTGATAAGCTGAAAATCAAGGGAGACGACACTGTACTGCAAGTTGTTATGCAGAAGACCTAGAGGGGAGGCAACAGTGTTAGGAAAAGCTAGACCAGTGGTAGGATGTGTTCACAAGATATGGGTTATGGATGAGATGGGGTAGGTCGTGTGGGTGGTGGGAGGGGGATAAAGCCTTGTATACTTGGACAACAGAATTCGGAAGATGCGAGATCAGAGAAAAAGATAATAGAAAAAACAAGGAGCAGTTCTAGCATGGTGGGTTGGTGGAGGGTGGCGCGAGTTATGGAGGAAAGGAAGATCAGAGAGAATTTGAAGGGTTAAACAGGTGTTACCCCAGCCTCCAGGACTAGGGGATAGGATGGTAAGTATCTCCTATCATTGGTTCTTGGAGTAGATGTATTATACTCGTACATATCAATACATACCTAGAAGGAACAATTGTAGGGGTGTAATAACAACTGGGCGAGAACTATAGCAAGACGAGGCAGGAGAGATGATGGCTGCATGAGCTTGAGGGAGAGTGAAGTAGAGAGAATTTGGGTGTGGTGGCTGGTGGTGGGTAAACGAGGTTAGAAGGACGTTTGTAGTAGTTAGGGAAGTGGAAGAAAAAAGAAGAGGGTTAAAGTCAAAATGGGAGGTTTGTATTAGGGGTAGCTGAAGAAAGTTAGATGAGGTCGGTACACCGGCCTGGAACTCGGTACTGAAGGAGCGAGCAGCTTACCTCTCTGGGTTGGAACTGAGGAAGGTGATTAAGATCATTTAGACATTAGCTAAATAACAATGAATCTTACAATTATGATGTACCGGTCCTTCACTTATGTTGCTCATTGTAATTCAGAAGTGACAGTGCAAACGTGCGATTAGCCCAGTGAGTACCTATTGTGTGACGATTTAATTAATTTGATAAGTTGTTATACTGTAAATTACGTAGCCTTTCATAGATTCCCATTTCGGAAATATTTATCAGGCAGAAAAAATTACTTATTAAAATCGTAACATCACGTGATCGGATAAGTATGTTAAGTTGCCATCGGTTCTCTTTACCTGACAGACTGCAAACTGGATTGTGACGTCATTATTTAAATATGAGAAGCTCTGCCGGAGCGTGATTATGAAGGTGCTGCCACACCAAACGAAAACAATGTTTGAAACGTATTGGCGACTGTGCTATCCACATTGTTTGAGAGTCCAGCCCACAAACGTAACAGCTGCCAATAGTGTGTGTGTAACAGTAAGCATGTCTACGCCAAGGCAACAGTGATAGAAATACTGTTGACAACTGTTTAGACCAAAGCTGGTAACATTTGTGGTAAGTGTAACTAAATTCACACTAATGACACATATTCTATTAACATTGTAGGGAGCATTGTCAAAAACAGAGGTGTGGTATTCATAATCCACACAGCCGGTTTATTTGGAAACGATTTGACTGATGGGTTAAAACCTGATGATACGGGGCTGTTGCCTGCTCCAGTAAAGAATCTGATTGTTCCAAAATTTTGTAAGAATGTCCGGCTCTGATTTTGGGCATTTGCTGCCGAAAATTGGACGCCTAATTGGTAAAATGGACCACTAATTTCAGACAGACTGGCACGGACTCTCCATTTCTTGGGTATTGGAAATTCATATCGCAGCTTCATACACATGCTCGAGATATCGAAGCAGACAAATTTTATAGATAGTGGCAGAGGTGAGCGAAGCACTAATCATTCCTCTCAAGGAATATGTAAGGTTGAGATAATAGAAGCAAATGAGAAACAATAACATAGTCGACACCATATGTGTGTGTACGTTGCTAATGATGTAATAGTTTATAGCCAAATGTTTTCGACCTCTGCTCTCTATACAGTGTTTAACGCATGGGAAATCTCCTTCCACACGTCCATCTTTCTAACCTTATTTTGTAATCTACATTTGCGGGATTCCACAACTATTTATGGGTGTGATACAGTTGGATTAGCATGAGGACGTTCTCCATGCTGACTTCGGCAGAATATCTGCCACACACCGTCTAAATGCAAACTGCTGCCACCGGTAATTCACACCAATGCTAACGGCACTACCAGTGTTGCCAACATAAACTTCACCAATGGGAGACGGTTGTATGTTACCAACACTGTTCCCATTTATAATGTAGCCAACATGTTCGTTAAATCGTCATAATATTGATATTAATAGTGTAGCCAATACTTGTTGCCGACATTTTGGCATTACATCCACATCAGTGTAATCATGTTGGTAAAATTGTCACTAACTTGTGTAATAACGATGCCATCATTACAATGCACACCAACAGTCTTCATGGTTTCTAACAATGTCCTCAACAAAGTTACTTTGGTGTAGCAACACCTTAAGGATTAATATATGAAGCTCTATACACGTACCTGGAATATACATGGAAACGGAAAAACATCAATGGATGTTTTACATTGTGAACTTTATTTTGCTTCGATCATAGGTAAAATTTATTAATTCATTGACCAATATTCGATGTACAGGATAATAGGTAGATGTAGTTTTTATAACTAATGTGTGTACGATTCCAAACTTGCTTTTGGTGTCAATTTTCAAAAATCTACCTGTCAAACCAATCGTGTACCCGTTTTTGAAACAGGTGTCGGCGAGGCAAGTGTCGTCCTAACAGATGTCGGGGAGACATGTTATGCCAGCAAGTGTCGGCAAGACTAGTGTAACTGCAAAAGATGTCGGCGTGACAAATGCCACCTCAACAGGTGCCAGCAAGACGAGTGTTGGGAGAAAGACAGCACGGAGACACGTCTTGCCACAACCTGTACCACTACAGCAGGTGTCGGCAAGACAAGCTTTACCACTAGTGCCAGCAAGAGTAATGGCGCCGAAGCAAATGTCGGCGAAACAAGTTTCGCCACGAGAGGTGTCGACGAGACGTGTGTTGGGAGAAGAGACCGCACGGAGACAAGTCTTGTCACAACCTGTACCACTGAAACAAATTTCGAGGAAACGACCGTTCACAAATGTTACGGTACTGAATCAGGGGCCACAGTGTCGAGTACTGTCCAAACTAACAATGCCGCCAAAGCAGGTGCTACTGAAGAATGAATCGCCAAGACTGGTGTCACTGAAGGTGCCACCGGAGGAGTGTTCGCCGGAACTGGTGTCGCTGAAGGTGCCAACGGAGGAGTGTTCGCCGGAACTGGTGTCACTGAAGGTGCCACCGGAGGAGTGTTCGCCGAAACTGGTGTCGCTGAAGGTGCCAACGGAGGAGTGTTCGCCGGAACTGGTGTCACTGAAGGTGCCACCGGAGGAGTGTTCGCCGGAACTGGTGTCGCTGAAGGTGCCACCGGAGGAGTGTTCGCCGGAACTGGTGTCACTGAAGGTGCCACCGGAGGAGTGTTCGCCGGAACTGGTGTCACTGAAGGTGCCACCGGAGGAGTGTTCGCCGGAACTGGTGTCGCTGAAGGTGCCACCGGAGGAGTGTTCGCCCGGAGGAGTGTTCGCCGGAACTCGCCGGAACTGTGTCACTGAAGGTGCCACCGGAGGAGTGTTCGCCGGAACTGGTGTTCGCCACTGAAGGTGCCACCGGAGGAGTGTTCGCGGAACTGTGGTGTCGCTGAAGGTGCGGAGGAGTGTTCGCCGAGCCTGAAACTGGTGTCACTGAAGGTGTTCGCCGAAACTGGTGTCACTGAAGGTGCCACCGGAGGAGTGTTCGCCGAAACTGGTGTCACTGAAGGTGCCACCGGAGGAGTGTTCGCCGAAACTGGTGTCACTGAAGGTGCCACCGGAGGAGGGTTTGCCAAAACTGGTGCCACCGGAGGAAGGTTCGCCAAAACTGGTGCCACAAAAGGAGGATTCGCCAAAACTGTTGCCAGAAAAGGAGGGTTCGCCAAAACCGGTATCGACAAGACAAGTGTTGGGAGAAAGGACAGTGCGGAGACATGTTTTGCCACAAACTGTACCACTGCAACAGATTTCGAGGAAACGACTGTTCACAAATTTTACAGTACTGAATCAGGGGCCACATCGTCGAGTACTGCCTAAACTAAAGGTTCCGCCAAATAAGGTGCTACTGAAGAAGGAATCGCCAAGACAAGTGTCACTGAAGGTGCCACCAGAAGAGTCGGCAAGACATCTGACACTGAGGATGCCACTGAAGAAGGATTCGCCAAAACAGGTTCCACCAAAGAATAATTTACCTAAACAAGCTTCACTAAAGGATTTGCCAAAACAGGTTCCACCAAAGAATAATTTACCTAAACAAGCTTCACTAAAGGATTTGCCAAAACAGGTTCCACCAAAGAATAATTTACCTAAACAAGCTTCACTAAAGGATTTGCCAAAACAAGTGGCACCAAAGAAGAATGTTCCAGAACAAGCGCAATTAAAAATAGATTTGCCAAAACAGGTGCCTATAAAGAAGGATTTGCCAAAACTGTTGCCACTAAAGGATTTGCCAACTGTGCCACGGAATATGACTACGACGACAAGACTGGTATCGCAGAAGCAGTTAGAGGTGACGTCATCGAAAAAACAGCTGAAACAAACACTCCGATGTGTGAGGGAAAACGTTGCCGGAACTTCAGCTTTATATACAGCTCAAGACTTGCTGAGAGAAGACTCGACAAACTTTGCGATAAAACAGGGTAACTACGAAAACTTAATTTTATTCTCTTTTCAATTGAAAGTACTTACCTTATACTAGAGCTGGGCTATCAAAGTATTTTGTAGTTTTGGATTCATTATTTACTTGGCTATCTTTAAAAAAAAAATGTTGAAAATAGGTGCGTTTATGATGTTATTTACAAAGAAATGGGGGAAATTCCTTAAGAAAATATCGTTGAGATCAAATATAAGTGTCACTGAAAGTAATGTGGATTCCGACGATAGTTTTTACTTTTAGTTGGCAAAGTTACTAGAGTAGTACTAGGGATGGAGCAACATGTCTTGGAGTGACCCAACTAATACACTTAACAAATAGTAGTTCAGGAAGACTTTCAAAGGAGGCTAGACTTGTTTGTACTGCTGTGAGCTTGAAGTTAAGCAGTAACCTCCCTGTACCTTGTTGTTAGCATGTAATCTCTCATTAGTGACTTGACGACTAGAATAGCTACAAAGGGACTATGGGGTTGGGGGGGGGTGGGATTTTTTTCACCGACTGCAAAATTAGATTCTTATCTTTTCAGACAGACTTTATTATACATTTTCTTGTTGAAATTTCACTGTATTTTCTGTGTAATTATCGATGTTTGTAGCCTCCTAATTAGTCATAAATGAATAAGACTGACTGTTTTATTCTTAAAATTAATACAACTACGGTTATTATATTCATTAAATGGGAATGCCGTACAGAGAAAAGGTTTAATCTACCGTAAATTAAGTTTAAACCTGTAGGAAGATTAAACTAATTAGGTTCATAATAGTTGAATTTACAGTTAGCGAACTTAACATTCCTATACCAACTCTCACTGATCAATAGAATGATAGTATAAACATTGCTGATGACATTGTGAACACGTAACTAAACTTTTCAGCCAGTGCTGTTAATGTAAGGCTTCAATAAGGAACAACTACTGTACTATATTTTTGTCACTTTAATTGAATGATTCCTTAAACACAGTCAACACCCGTGTGATAATTTGCTCAGTAACATCTTAAACTGAGGTTACTGAGTAGCAGAATATATATCTTTTATGCAGTCGTAAGTCGTAAGTGCTGTGTGATTGTTTAAAAAGATGTGGGATAAAATGTATTACGGTATTTATTTGTAGCGTTTTACTATCTTAAACTCAATTTTAAACGTGCTATATAATTCAAGTAATATATTTTGATATTAGCTAACGTAAAACCCAAGAACGTATGTACAGCGATTATAAATGATTCAGTAATGTCAGTCTTGATAGAATGTGAAGCTCAGGTGACTAATTTTCATATTTTAACTATTTTCTACGTTCAGTAAGCTAAGGGAGCAGGTCTAGGTGGTGATATAACGGTATACAATTATTGTCCTGTGTTTGTATGGGGAAACGAAGCAAAAAAGGTGATTGGTCAGTGAGGGGTTATGTCGTAATCAAACATTACTTGTGTGTGTAGTGTCGGACACGTCCACTCCTCCCTCATCTGCTTCAGAAATGGCTTGTGCTGGTTACGGGACACACATGGTGAAGCAGGAGGTGAACACACACGAGGAAGCCTTCGACCAGTGGCTTGCTCCAGGGTTAGCTTCTGCAGGTTAGTACATTTCTGGAGCCAGCGGTGTGGCTTGTACTGGCTGGTCATACAGGTGTCGAGTGTTCAGGGCTGAGGTAAGGCAGGTTGTTTACTCCATAGAAAATTTCTACTGAATATGAAGTCGTGGTAAATTTTTCAGTGTAGAAATGTTTCCCGATTCTTACAAAATGATTTGCAAATTATAGTTAAACTAGAGCGTGGTAGCTCCTTTCTTCACAAGATTTCGAACATTTTTCATCCACAGAAGACTTTACGAATTAATATTTATTGTTACTTTCTTTTGAGGCCTCGGTAGTGTCACCATTAAGTTACATAAACGCGCACCAGCGTGTGCACACATAAGAAAATAAGGAGTCTGCAATAGGCCGGTTGGCCTGTGCATGGCAGCTCCTGTCAAGAATGACTACCACTCTCTATCATCCATGAATATATCTAGCCTCCTTTTAAAACTTTCCTGTGTTCCAGTACTTACTACAAAGTTGCTAAGCTTGTTCCACTCGTCCACCACCCTATTTGTGAACAAGTTCCTTCCTATCTCCCTCCTAAACCTAAACTTATCCAACTTAAATCCGTTGCTACGAGTCCTATCCTGCTCGGATATTATGAGAACTTTATCTATATCCCTTATTGGTTCCTTTCACCCACTTAAATACTTCTATCATATCTCCCCGCACTCTTCGTGTTTCTAGGGAATGCAAGTTAAGTTTCTTTAATCTATCTTGATGTGAAAGGTGTCTAAGTCTCTTGCGGGCACACACCCCGGGTTACCGGGGGGGGGGGAGGGGCAGATGTAAACCCCGCACATCATGGTTAGCAGAGATGCTGACTTGACAGGAATATATCCTGTCAACATAATCAATACTTCTGGCACTCTTTTCTGGTAATTGGCTCATTTTCGTTAGTAACCTGGAAAGATCTGCAAGTTCTTCGAAGTACACTTTATAATCATTATATATCGGCACTGGTCTTGTTATATTTATCTATTACGCTGAGAAATATATTGTACTAAGGGGATTGTGTAAGAACTACTGTAGAGGAGGAAGTTTGCAAGGACATGCATGTATAAACAATGACTTACAAACACCGCCTTCGATATTTTGGGTAGACAATGCTAGTGGTGAAAGAGAGGAGTTGGGGTCCAACATCAACAGTGAGTTACAGACAGCGGCGACGGAGGCCCGAAAGACACTCGCTAACGAGCACGACAGTGAAAAATCCTTGACCCCAGGGTGTGGCGACCCACCCGTTAATACACCGTGCCTCCTACAGACTGACGCTGCCAGTAAGTAGGTAGTATTGTATTACGTGTATCTGTGCGTCGATAGGAAGTACATAATACATTTTCATCTTTATTAACAGAAAGTCCTGTATTTTTTTCGTCATTTTCGTTGTCTTTTTGTCATATCTGAATAAAGAACCGAGTGTAATTTCTATATTTCTTGAGTAGAATGTATGAAATCTTGGGAATAATGTCTTCATTGAAAGGACTTGTATCTATTAGGTGATTTTTTTTTGTACAGCACACAGTGGAAACATGCATTTAAAAAAAAAATCACGATCAGGAAATTTAACTGTAGATGACCTTTCTTCTGCAGAGGAAGCGACACTCGGAAGAGAAGGTGTAGGGACGTTTCCAGTTGACTATTTACATGTCCCCCAACACACGATTCCCGGGTTTAACTTACCCGGCCTCTCGTCCACCAACTCACCTACTTTCTCCAGCTTCATTCGTGCTGACAACGAAGTTATTCCTACAACCTTGGCCACTTATGTCCCCAATATCAATGCCCATTTCTCCAGTGCTGCAACTTCTCACTCTCTCGGTGAAAATCAAGAGAGAGAGCCTGGGTATCAATCGGCTCCACACTCACAGGTGCAGCAGGAAAGCCAACTCGGACAGGTCCCGGGCACTACAATTTCACTAGGATTCCAGCCACTAAATAATTATGGAATCTCATTATTTAGTTACTGTCCTTCAGGATTTGGAGCTTCTGGAGTAACTGGCAACTTGAGCAATATTTCCGCCGTTTCTGCAAATTCCAAAGATGGGGAACTTCCTCCTCTTAATCCAAATAAACGTAAAAGGGCAAGAAGTAGTTCCTCTGGCGAAATCAGTGTTGATCATCTTCCAGATTTTTCATTTTCTCAGGGAAATGCACAAAATCCCGCTTCCCCATTGATGGCTTATAATTGGCTTCCTCCAACAACGTCTACACAACCTAGACCAGTTTCTTCAGTATCAAATAGTGTCCCTCACTTCCCATTAAGTAACCATATGGGTATATTTAACCAATATTATAATTGGTCTTTGTTGCCAGCTTTCTCGCCTTTACAAAGTACATTACAACCACTCAAAAGGCTTAAAAATGACTTTCCTGTTCACCCTTGGGTCACCTCAGTCCAGCTACCTTCCAAACTCCGCTCAAACGTCCAACCGAGCACCTCCGAGGCAACCAATGTCAGAGGAACTCCTCGGGTTTCTACTGGCTTCCTCAGTTCCTATCGCCCTATCTTCCCTAAGTCTGACAAACCACCTGATACGTCCTCTACGCCCTGCCCCCCTTCCAGCCTGCCTTATATAAATGGCAAACAGTTGTTGCAGATGGTATATAAAAGGTCACGTACAAGAACGCAACGTAAAATAACGACATCCATCTGTAACCAATGTGGTGCCAAGTTCTCGTCGGTTGGACACTTATCGCGGCACCTTGATTCACACGGTGCAAATCGAAGGTACAAGTGTTCCGTCTGTAACTGTGCTTACAGCCGGAAAGATAACCTGCAGAGTCACTTTAAAAATGCTCACGTAAACAAAAATAACCAATCAGAAGACCAACAAGGTGATAATGGCGGACAGAGATGAGGGTGGAAAAGTCCTACGAGGGTTACTCATATCCTTTCAGTGACAGGTGTTCACCCGGCCAGCCTCGTAATACCGCTCGTACAGTAATGGTGAAACATCAAACTGACCGATATACAGTAGAGTGCAACTGTAGTTTAATTAATAGTGTTTTTCTCAGTATTAACAAACACTAGCAAGTGACCAATTGAGAGCGTTGTGGGTGGATATGTCGGCCAGTCTTTAGTGTTGTAAACTGAATAAAGTCGCGACATGTGGATTACTAGACGACACGGTACAGGTGCTGCTGAAAGCTGTTTACAGGACAAAGGAAATGAGAAGTTAGCGCTCCACAACGTCTTGTTATTCCACTTTGTGATAAACTTTGGCTATAATACTGTCAGTCTAGTCATGCATTAACAAAGTTTAATTGAGTGCAGACTTTGTGTTTTTACCAGTTGCTTGTTGTCTTTGACGAGATGTGTTCAAAAATACCGGTTCATGGAGACAATATTCATTTTTATGTTGGGACTTTTTTAATGATCTTTTAATTACATGTGATATCTGGCTCATAACACAGATTTACTGTAGCTGTCAGGAGAGTTGAATGAGAGGGTGTTGTTGAGCATCTTATTTTATATCTTGGCTCGTTTTTATTTGAGTCTGTAACCAATGAAACATTATTGTTCAGACGAATGTATTCCAGTATTATTGGTTAATTACACATGAGCTACTTGATTTAATTCATTTTGTGTAATCCACCTTGGTGTTTAGATTTGTTTTACACAGACAATGAAATTCACGAAACTCATAAGTGGACTAATTGGTCGTTTTAATGTATATTTCTCTGATAATGGGCAATGTTGTCTTAAAAGAATATAAAGAAAATTTATCATCAGTGACGTGTTTATCTCCTTAACATTATTATCTATTGGTGGTTGTGTTAACAGACTTGCTACCTGAGCGACTTGAGCACAATAACACCAGTGACGAAACCCAATCAGATAATTACCTCACATTACAGCGCCTAACCACGTGGGATAAAGTTATTAATATCTCAAGGTAATTATCATCATGTAAGGTTTTCAATGGTTTTATACTACCCTCGACAATATGAAATATCACACTTAAGTAATATCGCTAAATCACTAAAAGTTTCAGGCTTGTCATTAGGAAAAAAAACATCCCAAAGTATGTAAAGAATTCCGTACATTTCATGGCACACTACAGATGAATCGGAGCACCAAGATTAGGAACAAATATTTACAAGTACGAATTTGACAGATATAGAAATAGCTGTGGAAGATTCTTATTTACAGGTGTCTTAGTTAATGTCGAAGCCTTAATATACCTTTTTATAATATATATTCAATTCTCCTTCATAAAATCTCAAACTGCAATAATATGAAAATGGACGATCCTCTTATTTCCTATATTAATAATTGCAAGTTTTCATGACATGGTTAATTGAAAATCATTACTTAGAAATAATAGTCACTTCCTAATTTCATCGTCTTAATTAGGCCTTATAAAACTGTTGCTGCTACAAGAACTCCTCTTATGCATTCATTAATCCTGTATACATTTCTTCAGTCCCTGTGAATGGAAAGCGACAATATTGTACAAAAACTACACTAGTATTCATCATGTTTCCATCACAAAAGTAATTCAAGACAATGCTGACTGAAAGTTTCTGTTGATTGTAGAATCGTTCATAATCTTGAGACGTAGTTAGAGCACACTTAGTTTAAAAGGTATAACCTTCTCACCCGTAATCGTTGCTTTGGAGACAAACTGAATTGTTACGGGAGGAACAGTTATGTTTGTGTTAGATGCCAAGATCTTTCGTTTAAGAACTTCATTCGTTGCAAAGGATTCTCATATAATTCCTTTAGGAAACAAACACAGATTAAGATGAAATAATTAGTTTATTAAACAAAAAAACCCATTCAGATTCAACTTTCTTCACAGCTACATATTTTTGTTGTGTGTACAAGATACAGCACGACCTTAATAGTAAACACTGTCTAACATTATACTGTGTGGTGTGTACCAGGCACAGTACCAGAGCCTTAAAACATAGATCACATTACATCAGACACGATGATGGGTACCAGGCAAATAAAACCTTAAAATAGTTAACATTAAAAGAAAAGTAATAGCATAAAATTAAACACTGTCTCCATGACGAAGGTCGTCCAAGAACAACAAAATACTGTTAAAAGAACACAATCTTTGTTAATGCAGGACTAGACTGACAGTATTATAGCCAAAGTTTATCACAAAGTGGAATAACAAGACGTCTTGGAGCGCTAACATCTCCTTTCCGTTATTGTCCTGTAAACAACTTTCAGCAGCACCTGTACTGTGTCTAGTAATCCATACGTCGCGACTTTATTCAGTTTACAACTCTAAACACTGACCGACATAACCATCCACAACGCTCTCAATTGATCACTTGCTAGTGTTTGTTGATACTGATAAAACACCATTAATGACAGATCACAGATGCTCTACACTGTATATCGGTCAGTTTGATGTCTCACCATTACTATAATATGAGGCTGGCCGGGTGAACATCTCTCACTAAAAGGATAAGGGTAACCTCTCGTGGGACTTTTCCACGGTCAACAACTCTGACCGCCATTATTACTCTTGCAGTCTTCTGTCAGGTTATCCGTTTTCGCGTGAGCCTTTTGATAGTGATTCTTCAAATTATCCTGCCGGCTGTAAGCACAGTCACAGCCAGAACATTTGTATCTTCGATTTGAGCCGTGTGCCTCAAGGTGCCGCTTAAGATGCCCAGACGACGATACCTGGACATGGCATAGGTGACAGGTAGATTGTAGTCCTGGGCAAAAGAACGGGGTATTGCGTGGTCGTTTGTTCATACAATTATTAGCGTTTCCAATTTTAATGCGTTCACCCTGGTATAAATTTTGTACTACATTCCCATGTACTACTTGCACCAACTGGCTACCATTCACAGGAGGAAGGTTGGGATGGACCTCGGATGTAAAGGATGGATCGGGTTCACAGTTGAACGTAGAAGAGGTAGAATGTAAAGTATCAGAAGATGGTACAACATACTGTGACGAGTATTTGGGGAGAGGCCGAGAGGAGTCGGTAATGCTCTGAGTCTGAAGTTCTGATGGAGAAGATTTCCTGACTTTGGTTGTCCCAGAGATGCTCGGCTGAACATACCAGGGGATGTTGGGGTTCAACTGTCCCAACACCTCGTGAGCAGTAAAATTAGTGTTAAAACAATTGAGTGTTTGCGCTGAACTAACTTTCTCATCCGCCCTTTGTAAGGACGAGGCATAGCTTAACGGGTAGAAAGAACCATTGTTATTTACTGAAGAAACTGGTCCCAAGTTATTGCTACGATTTGGATGGTGACTAACGTAGGGATCATGAAGGGAACTGCGACTTACTCTGCTACGTTTTTTCAGATTGAAAGGCGTTAGTTTTCCATCGTTGGGATTTGCAGAAGTATTGTTAAAGTTGTCTGTTACTGCAAAAGTTCCAAATTCTGGAGGGCAGGAAGTCGATGATGAGCTTCTACAATTATTTAGTGGCTGGTATTCTGGCATATCCGTAATGCTGGGCACCTGTCTGGGTTGGTTTTCTTGCTGCTCTTGTGAGTAAGGGGCTGATTGATACCCAAACGCTCCATGTTGTTGATTTTCATGATTGATGTAAGTTCTGCTAGTGGGGTTACAGTACGAGTAAGATTCAGTACTGGAGGAGCGGGTGTTTAAGTTGTTAGAATCATTAGTGGACCAGGCTGTAGGAGTAACTGCGTCGTCAGCACGACTAAAACTCGATGAATCAGATTTGGTTGAAGGGTATTGGCCACTTGCACAGTAAACTGGAAACGCTCCTCCGTTTTCTTTTTCAGACTCCAACGGGCTGTCGTTTGTCGCGCCCTCTGCAATAGAAAGAAATGTTCATTAATATTTCCTAAACTTTCAGGTGATAGATGCAAGTCATCTGAGTGAAGTTTTTCATAAGAACGTAATGAGTCTGCAATAGGCCGGTTGGCCTGTGCTTAGCAGCTCATGTCGAGAGTTACTACCACTCTATCATCCATGAATCTATCTCGCCTCCTTTTAAAACTTTGCAACACTTACTACAAAGTTGCTAAGCTTGTTTCACTCATCCACCACCCTATTTGTGAACCAGTTCCTTCCTTTCTCCCTCCTAAACCTAAACTTATCCAACTACAATCCGTTGCTACGAGTCCTATCCTGCTCTGATATTATAAGAATTGTATATATCTCCTTTATTGATTCCTTTCACCTAGTTAAATACTTCTATCATATCTCCCCGCACTCTTCGTCTTTCTAGGTAATGCAAGTTTAGTTTCTTTAACCTATCTTTATACGGAGGAGTTCTAAGTCCCGGAAATAAGGAGTCTGCAATAGGCCGGTTAGCCTGCGCATGGCAGCTCCTGTCGAGAGTTACAATCCCTCTAGCATCCATGAATCTATCTAGCCTCCTTTTAAAACTTCACAGGATTCCAGCACTTTCTACAAAGTTGCTAAGTTTGTTCCACTCGTCTACCACCCTATTTGTGAACCAGTTCCTCCCTAGCTTTCTTAGTCTTTTGAGATAAAAAGAACTGGTGACTTTTTTTTAGAAGAGATGAAATGTATATTGTACTTCCTATAGACACAAGTAATACAAAAGCTACTTACGAGCCGCGTCAGCCTGTGGGAGGTACTGGGTAAAGCCTTCTTCATCGTCGCCAGCGAGTGTCTTCCGGGCCTTCGCTGTCGGTAAGTCAGAACTGAAGTAGAATCCCTGCTCCTTGGTTCCAGCTCCTGCATCGTCTACCCAAGAGACCAGGGGCAGTGTTAGCATTTGGTTGGTAAATTATTGTTTACACAAACACTATGTCCTTGCAAGCTTTCTCAGTTCTACACAATTCCTTATTATAATATAATCCTATTGATGTGATACAACAAAAAACCACAGTTGAAACAATAATTATAAATTGAACTTCCAGTGAGAACTTAACAAAGGTTTTCATATTGTCCCAAATATGTAATAGAGCAGAGCTGGTGGCGCCAGGTAGCACAGAGTTGCTGAGTAAACATAATAAAAAAGTTTGGATTTAATGAATTGTTTTTAATGAAAGACCTTTCCCAATGTCCGTAAGTCGAGATTTTGCTATTAATTAAATTAAGTGTAATATCAGTGAATAAGCCAGGTAAGCCTTGTCTAATTTCCAAAATATAAATATAATATTTCTACGTATGTTAAGAAAACTTGTAGGAAGAATGAAAACGTTAAATTAAGTCCACATAGTTGCAAAGTATTATCAAATATCTGCAAACACGTTGATGTTGACAATATAGAAGGCCTCAAACGAATTAAGACGAAAAAAAAAGTTGCATTGTGACGAAAATATAAAAAATTTAGCCTGCAGTTCAAATTTGATGACGAAATATATATAGTATTTTCACACTGAAAGGTCTGCTATAACTTAACTTTATATTTAGTAAGCATTTCCTACGAAATCGACATGCTGCCTTGGGGTGAGGCCACACCTGTGTTTGTAACATGCGTTGGCGACTATGGTATCATGGGTTCATGCAAAGGAGTGTTCGCTACAAGACTAGAGGTGCCATCCTAAAAATATACCTTGCGCCTGTGAGACCTCACTTGGATTACGCAGTTTAATTCTGGTTACCGTACTACATAATGGATATAGAATCACTGAGGGTTTCTCTGTTTGACAGAACTAAATCGAGTATATTATTACCCCGGGTTACATTTTTGCTTAGGAAACAGTCCTGGATTATTTCAAGAAAATCCTCTGATTCTGATGAATAACTTCACTCAGATGACTTGCATCTATCACCTGAAAGTTTAGGAAATATAATGAACATTTCTTTCTATTGCAGAGGGCGCGACAAACGACAGCCCGTTGGAGTCTGAAAAAGAAAACGGTGGAGAGTTTCCCGTTTACTGTGCAAGTGGCCAATACCCTTCAACCAACTCTGATTCATCGAGTTTTAGTTGTGCTGACGACACAGTTATTCCTACAGCCTGGTCCACTAATGATTCTAATAACAACACCCGCTCCTCCAGTACTGAATCTTACTCGTACTGTAACCCCACTAGCAGAACTTACATCTGCCATGAAAATCAACAACATGGAACGTTTGGGTATCAATCAGCCCCTTACTCACAAGAGCAGCAAGAAAACCAACCCAGTCAGGTGCCCAGCATTACGGATATACCAGAATACCAGCCACTAAATAATTGTGGAACCTCATCATCGACTTCCTGCCCTCCAGAATTTGGAACTTTTGCAGTAACAGACAACTTTAACAATATTTCTGCAAATCCCAACGATGGAAAACTAACGCCTTTCAATCTGAAAAGACATAGCCGAGCAAGTCGCAGTTCCCTTCATGATCCCTACTTTAGTCAGCCTCGAAACTATTCCTATTCTCAGTGTAATGCACAAAATCGCGCATTCCCAAAGACAGATTCGACGACTTTCACAAATCGTAGCAATAACTTGGGACCAGTTTCTTCAGTATATAACAATGGTTCTTTCTACCCGTTAAGCTATGCCTCATCCTTACAAAGGGCGGATGAGAAAGTTAGTTCAGAGCAAACACTCAATTGTTTTAACACTAATTTTACTGCTCACTCTCACGAGGTGTTGGGACAGTTGAACCCCAACATCCCCTGGTATGTTCAGCCGAGCATCTCTGGGACAACCAAAGTCAGGAAATCTTCTCCATCACTACTTCGGACTCAGAGCATTACCGACTCCTCTCGGCCTCTCCCCAAATACTCTTCACAGTATGTTGTACCACCTTCTGATACTTTACATTCTACCTCTTCTACGTTCAACTGTGAACCCGATCCATCCTTTACATCTGAGGTCCCTCCCAACCTTCCTCCTGTGAATGGTAGCCAGTTGGTGCACGTAGTACATGGGAATGTAGTAAAAATTTTATACCAGGGTGAACGCATTAAAATTGGCAATGCTAATAATTGTATGAACAAACAACCACGCAAGGCCCCGTTCTTTTGCCCAGGACTAGAATCTACCTGTCACCTATGCCATGTCCAGGTATCGTCGTCTGGGCATCTTAAGCGGCACCTTGAGGCACACGGCTCAAATCGAAGATACAAATGTTCTGGCTGTGACTGTGCTTACAGCCGGCAGGATAGTTTGAAGAATCACTATCAAAAGGCTCACGCGAAAACGGATAACCTGACAGAAGACTGCAAGAGTAATAATGGCGGTCAGAGTTGTTGACCGTGGAAAAGTCCCACGAGAGGTTACCCTTATCCTTTTAGTGAGAGATGTTCACCCGGCCAGCCTCATATTATAGTAATGGTGAGACATCAAACTGACCGATATACAGTGTAGAGCATCTGTGATCTGTCATTAATGGTGTTTTATCAGTATCAACAAACACTAGCAAGTGATCAATTGAGAGCGTTGTGGATGGTTATGTCGGTCAGTGTTTAGAGTTGTAAACTGAATAAAGTCGCGACGTATGGATTACTAGACACAGTACAGGTGCTGCTGAAAGTTGTTTACAGGACAATAACGGAAAGGAGATGTTAGCGCTCCAAGACGTCTTGTTATTCCACTTTGTGATAAACTTTGGCTATAATACTGTCAGTCTAGTCCTGCATTAACAAAGATTGTGTTCTTTTAACAGTATTTTGTTGTTCTTGGACGACCTTCGTCATGGAGACAGTGTTTAATTTTATGCTATTACTTTTCTTTTAATGTTAACTATTTTAAGGTTTTATTTGCCTGGTACCCATCATCGTGTCTGATGTAATGTGATCTATGTTTTAAGGCTCTGGTACTGTGCCTGGTACACACCACACAGTATAATGTTAGACAGTGTTTACTATTAAGGTCGTGCTGTATCTTGTACACACAAAAAATATGTAGCTGTGAAGAAAGTTGAATCTGACAGTTTTTGTTTTGTTTAATAAACTAATTATTTCATCTTAATCTGTGTTTGTTTCCTAAAGGAATTATATGAGAATCCTTTGCAACGAATGAAGTTTTTAAACGAAAGATCTTGGCATCTAACACAAACATAACTGTTCCTCCCGTAACAATTCAGTTTGTCTCCAAAGCAACGATTACGGGTGAGAGGGTTATACCTTTTAAACTGTGTGCTCTAACTACGTCTCAAGATTATGAACGATTCTACAATCAACAGAAACTTTGTCAGCATTGTCTTGAATTACTTTTGTGATGGAAACATGATAATTACTATGTAGTTTTTGTACAATATTGTCGCTTTCCATTCACAGGGACTGAAGAAATGTATACAGGATTAATGAATGCATAAGAGGAGTTCTTGTAGCAGCAACAGTTTTATAAGGCCTAATTAAGACGATGAAATTAGGAAGTGACTATTATTTCTAAGTAATGATTTTCAATTAACCATATCATGAAAACTTGCAATTATTAATATAGAAAATAAGAGGATCGTCCTTTTTCATCTAAATGTTATTGCAGTTTGAGGTTTTATGAAGGAGAATTGAATATATATTATAAAAAGGTATATTAAGGCTTCGACATTAACTAAGACACCTGTAAATAAGAATCTTCCACAGCTATTTCTATATCTGTCAAATTCGTACTTGTAAATATTTGTTCCTAATCTTGGTGCTCCGATTCATCTGTAGTGTGCCATGAAGTGTACGGAATTCTTTACATACTTTGGGATGTTTTTTTTCCTAATGACAAGCCTGAAACTTTTAGTGATTTAGCGATATTACTTAAGTGTGATATTTCATATTGTCGAGGGTAGTATAAAACCATTGAAAACCTTACATGATGATAATTACCTTGAGATATTAATAACTTTATCCCACGTGGTTAGGCGCTGTAATGTGAGGTAATTATCTGATTGGGTTTCGTCACTGGTGTTATTGTGCTCAAGTCGCTCAGGTAGCAAGTCTGTTAACACAACCACCAATAGATAATAATGTTAAGGAGATAAACACGTCACTGATGATAAATTTTCTTTATATTCTTTTAAGACAACATTGCCCATTATCAGAGAAATATACATTAAAACGACCAATTAGTCCACTTATGAGTTTCGTGAATTTCATTGTCTGTGTAAAACAAATCTAAACACCAAGGTGGATTACACAAAATGAATTAAATCAAGTAGCTCATGTGTAATTAACCAATAATACTGGAATACATTCGTCTGAACAATAATGTTTCATTGGTTACAGACTCAAATAAAAACGAGCCAAGATATAAAATAAGATGCTCAACAACACCCTCTCATTCAACTCTCCTGACAGCTACAGTAAATCTGTGTTATGAGCCAGATATCACATGTAATTAAAAGATCATTAAAAAAGTCCCAACATAAAAATGAATATTGTCTCCATGAACCGGTATTTTTGAACACATCTCGTTAAAGACAACAAGCAACTGGTAAAAACAAAGTCTGCACTCAATTAAACTTTGTTAATGCATGACTAGACTGACAGTATTATAGCCAAAGTTTATCACAAAGTGGAATAACAAGACGTTGTGGAGCGCTAACTTCTCATTTCCTTTGTCCTGTAAACAGCTTTCAGCAGCACCTGTACTGTGTCGTCTAGTAATCCACATGTCGCGACTTTATTCAGTTTACAACACTAAAGACTGGCCGACATATCCATCCACAACTCTCTCAATTGGTCACTTGCTAGTGTTTGTTAATACTGAGAAAAACACTATTAATTAAACCACAGTTGCACTCTACTGTATATCGGTCAGTCTGATGTTTCACCATTACTGTACGAGCGGTATTACGAGGCTGGCCGGGTGAACACCTGTCACTGAAAGGATATGAGTAACCCTCGTAGGACTTTTCCACCCTCATCTCTGTCCGCCATTATCACCTTGTTGGTCTTCTGATTGGTTATTTTTGTTTACGTGAGCATTTTTAAAGTGACTCTGCAGGTTATCTTTCCGGCTGTAAGCACAGTTACAGACGGAACACTTGTACCTTCGATTTGCACCGTGTGAATCAAGGTGCCGCGATAAGTGTCCAACCGACGAGAACTTGGCACCGCATTGGTTACAGATGGATGTCGTTATTTTACGTTGCGTTCTCGTACGTGACCTTTTATATACCATCTGCAACAACTGTTTGCCATTTATATAAGGCAGGCTGGAAGGAGGGCAGGGCGTAGAGGACGTATCAGGTTACCATATATCATTAACTGGAATACGCTGGATAGCTTCAAACATAGGTTGGATGGATATATGAGCAATGGGGGTTGGGTGTAAATGGGACTGCCCAGTATGGGCCAATAGGCCCGCTGCAGTTTCCTCCATTCTTGTGTTCTTGTAAGAACATAAGGAGTCTGCAATAGGCCGGTTGGCCCGTGCATGGCAGCTCCTGTCGAGGGTTACTACCACTCACTGTCATCCATGAATCTATCTAGCCTCCTTTTAAAACTTAACAGCATTCCAGCACTTACTACAAAGTTGCTAAGTTTGTTCCACTCGTCTACCACCCTATTTGTGAACCAGTTGTTTCCTATCTCCCCTCTAAACCTAAACTTATCCAACAAATCCGTTGCTACGAGTCCCTATCCTGCTCTGATATTATAAGAACTTTATCTATATCCCCTTTATTGATTCCTTTCACCCACTTAAATACTTCTATCATATCTCCCCGCACTCTTCGTCTTTCTAGGGAATGCAAGTTTAGTTTCTTTTACCTATCCTGATATGTAAGGTTTCTAAGTCCCGGAAATAAGGAGTCTGCAATAGGCCGGTTGGCCCGTGCATGGCAGCTCCTGTCGAGGGTTACTACCACTCACTGTCATCCATGAATCTATCTAGCCTCCTTTTAAAACTTAACAGCATTCCAGCACTTACTACAAAGTTGCTAAGTTTGTTCCACTCGTCTACCACCCTATTTGTGAACCAGTTCCTCCCTAGCTTTCTTAGTCTATTGAGATAAAAAACTGCCTGGAACGAAAAACTATTTTTTGTAGGTGATTTTTTTTAGATGAGATGAAATGTACATTGTACTTCCTATAGACACAAGTAATACAAAAGCTACTTACGAGCCGCGTCAGCCTGTGGGGGGTACGGGGTAAAGCCTTCTTCATCGTCGCCAGCGAGTGTCTTCTGGGCATCCGCAATCACTGTCAGAAAGTCACCACCGAAGGAGGATCCCTGCTCCTTGGTTCCAGCTCCTGCATCGTCTACCCAAGAGACCAGAGGCAGTGTTAGCATTTGGTTGGTAAATTATTGTTTACACAAACACTATGTCCTTGCAAGCTTTCTCAGTTCTACACAATTCCTTATTATAATATAATCCTATTGATGTGATACAACAAAAGCCACAGTTGAAACAATGATTATAAATTGAACTTCCAGTGAGAACTTAACAAAGGTTTTCATATTGTCCCAAATATCTAATAGAACAGAACTGGTGGCGCCAGGTAGCACAGAGTTGCTGAGTAAACATAATAAAAAAGTTTGGATTTAATGAATTGTTTTTAATAAAAGACCTTTCCCTATGTCCGTAAGTCGAGATTTTACTATTAATTAAATTAAGTGTAATATCAGTGAATAAGCCAGGTAAGCCTTGTCTAATTCCCAAAATATACCATACAGAAAAATCAGGTCAAATAAGAATGAGCCAAGGTGGATGACCAGAAAACTTAAACATGACATAGGAATAAAGAAAGGAATATATAAGAAATTAAAGGGAGGGGAGGAGCAGCTTAGAAATAGGTACAATGAACTATCGTAATTTTCGTCATTATCTACTACCTCGAAGACTTTCCTAAAAAACGTTAGCAGATTTGTTAGACAAGATTTTCCCTTTGTAAACCCATGTTGAGAGTCGTAGATTAATTTGCTTTTCTCTAGATGCGATCGGATGCTATCTGCTATAATTGATTCAAGAAATTTCCCCACTACTGACGTCAAACTGATCGGCCGGTAATTTGACGCTGATGCTCTGTCTCCCTTTTTGAATATGGGTACTACACTTGCCTGTTTCCACAACTCTGGCACAACTCCAGTGTCTAATGATTTTGTAAATAAGTTTACGAGGGGTCCGCTAATCTGTTCCCTACAGATAGTAGATAATGACGAAAATTACGATGTTATTTACTTAGACTTTATCAAAGCATTTGACAGAGTACCGCATCAGAGGCTTCGGAGAAAAATTAAGGCTCATGGTATCGAGGTGAAAGTTTTAAATTGGATAAAATCATGGCTCACCGATAGAACGCAGAGGGTCAGCGTAGATGGTGTTAAATCTGAGTGGGGCCGTGTAATCAGTGGGGTTCCTCAGGGGTCAGTACTAGGCCCACTCTTGTTTATAATCTACATAAACGATTTAGATACTGGGATCAGCAGTGACATAAGCAAGTTTGCGGACGACACCAAAATAGGGCAGCAAATTAATTCAGGGCAGGATGCAAATGCATTACAGGAGGATCTAAATAAACTGCAGGGGTGGTCTGAAAAATGGCAAATGAAATTCAACACCAGCAAGTGCAGCGTACTTAATATCGGAAGAACAAATACTGATAATATATACAGCCTTAACAACATCAACCTAGAGAAGTCGACTTGTGAAAGAGACCTAGGGGTACTTGTAAGCCCGGACCTACGGCCTAGAAAACAACGCGTTAATGTTCGAAATAAGGCAAACAGAGTATTGGGTTTTATATCTGGAAGTGTAAGTAACAAGATTGCAGAGGTCTTATTACAATTATATCTTGCGCTAGTCAGGCCGCACCTCGATTATGCGGTTCAGTTCTGGTGCCCCTATTATAGAATGGATATAAATTCACTAGAGTCGGTGCAGCGAAGAATGACAAAAATGATTCCGGGACTTAGTTACCTTCCATATCAGGATAGGTTAAAGAAACTTAACTTGCATTCCCTAGAAAGACGAAGAGTGCGGGGAGATATGATAGAAGTATTTAAGTGGGTGAAAGGAATCAATAAAGGGGATATAGATCAAGTTCTTATACTCGTAACAGTGGTTTTAAATTAGACAAATTTATATTTAGGCGAGAAATGGGTAAACACTGGTTTGGAAATAGAGTAGTTGATGAGTGGAGCAAGTTACCAAATATCATCATTAACTCGAATAGGCTGGATAGCTTCAAACATAGGTTGGATGCATATATGAGCGATTGGGGTTGGGTGTAAATGGGACTGCCCAATTGGGCCAATAGGCTCGCTGCAGTTTCCTCCATTCTTATGTTCTTATGAGTGACGTCCACAACAACGTAACAGTGTTAGGATTATTGTGAACGTAAGCGACAAAAGCTACTAACAGTGTTTGCAACAGTCATGTTGGGGACGTAGCTATAAGCAATTTGAACCAACACTGTTCCCAGCACTGATGTGATAGCAATGTAGCCAACAATTTTTGAATTGGATCCACAACAACGTAACGATATTGTTGTTAACATTCGCAACCATTAGTTGTTTACATCGTTTCCAACCATATTACGTTGGTGAGGCTCCGCCCTTACCTCAGCTCTGAACACTCAACACCTGTAAGACCAGCCACACCACTAACCTGCAAAAGCTGACCCTGGAGCAGGCCACTCGCCGAAGACTTCCTCGTGTGTGTTCACCTCCTGCTTCACCATGTGTGTCCCGTAACCAGCACAAGCCATTTCTGAAGCAGATGAGGGAGGAGTGGACGTGTCCGACACTACACACACAAGTAATGTTTGATTATCACAGACAACTGAAGCCTTTATATGACCTCTAGGCTTCACGTGACTCCTCCCTTCTCAGTGACCCTCGACCAATCACCTGACTCTGTTACGTCAAGTGAACACGGGTCAAATCCTTAGCATTGCATCATCGGCTGGGTGGGTCAGCTGTCCTCGCCATGCTCCCCCACCCACAACTTCTTGGGAACCCCCCCCCCCTCCGATATTCCTGGAACCGCCCCTACACCACCTGGATCTGCTCGCTAAGCTTAAAAAAAAGAAATAAAACAATAGTTGAACTTCTGAATTAGTCACCTGCCGATATATTCAAATAACATTTAAAATCGCTGTATATACGTCTGAAAATTTACCTTCAGTAAATCAATATGATTCATTTATCTTTGTAAGAATTGCGTAAACAGGATATATAATTTAGTTACGTATTCTTGATGACCTCAGAAATACTGCATTGTTAACCAGTGATGAAAAGTTTTTTTTCAACTTTATTGGGATTATGGAAGTGAAATTTATAAGTAGAAATGTTTAGTTCGACAACTCTAAATTGAAATTTTATTAAATGAGAACAAATTAACATTACATCTTTGGACTGGCCATGATTTAATATTAACTTACGATAGTATATTTTTTCCCGTGTCTAGTATTCCGAAGTGTCTAGATGTCTACCTTTGGAATACATTATTTTTTTATCTAAAGAATAAAACACCCGTAGTCTTATAATGTCATTAATCTGAAGTACAATACAACCCATAGTCATATTTAATTAAGATATAATACATACAAGACAACGCGTTACCTGAGTTACCTGCTCAGGTCTAGTGTTCACCCAGACAAACATGTTGTAATGTATACCTTAACTAGTTATACTGTGAGATACATTAACCCATTCATCTGGCTCACTTAACCTAACCTAACCTAACCTAACCTAACCTTAACCTAACCTAACCTAACCTAACCTTAACCTAACCTAACCTAACCTAACCTAACCTTAACCTAACCTAACCTAACCTAACCTTAACCTAACCTAACCTAACCTAACCTAACCTTAACCTAACCTTAACTTAACCTAACCTAACCTAACCTAGGACTATTAAGAGGCGAGAGACATCGATAATTATTACACTTGAGAAACTTACACTGAGACACAATTACAATATCTGTCGTGTTGGATGCAGACGTGATTTTGTAGTCATTGAGAAGTCGTTTTCTTTGTTACTGTGTTGCCTTACCACGGGTACTGTCGCCTCATCCTAGGTACTGTCACTTTATCCTGGGTACTGTCACCTCATCCTGGGTACTGTTACCTCATCCTGAATATTGCCACCTCATCCTGGGTACTATCGCCTCATTCTGGGTACTGTCGCCTTATCCTGGGTACTATCGCCTCATCCTGGGTACTGTCGCCTTATCCTGGGTACTGCCACCTCACCTTAGATACTATCACTTCACCTTAGGTACTGTCACTTCACCCTGGGTACTGTCACCGCACCATCGGTACTGTCACTTCATTCTGGGTATTGTCATCTCATCCTGGGTACTGTCGCCTCATCTTAGATACTGTCACCTCACCCTAGATACTGTCACTTCACCCTGAGTACTGCCACCGTACCATCGGTACTGTCACTTTATTCTGGGAACTGTCATCTCATCCTGGGTACTGTCGCCTCACCTTATGTACTGTCACATAAGAACATAAGAAAAAAAGGAGTCTGCAATAGGCCGGTTGGCCTGTGCATGGCAGCTCCTGTCGAGAGTTACTACCACTCTCTATCATCCATGAATCTATCTAGCCTCCTTTTAAAACTTTCCAGAGTTCTAGCACTTACTACAAAGTTGCTATGCTTGTTCCACTCGTCCACCACCCTATCTCCTTCCTAAACCTAAACTCACCTCACCTTGGGTACTGTCACCTCACCATGGGTACTGTTGCCTCACCTGTCAGGTACTGTCACCCTGGGTACTGTCACCTCTCCCTGGGTACTGTCGCCTCACCATGGGTACTGTCGCCTCACCATGGGTACTGTCGCCTCACCATGGGCACTGTCACCTCACCTTAGGTACTGTCACCTCTCCCTGGGTACTGTCACCTCACCATGGGTACTGTCACCTCACCCTGGGTACTGTCGCCTCACCATGGGTACTGTCACCTCACCATCTACTCCTCAATTAAGGGACTAATAAACGCTTTTACAATGATTTATGTTCACGTGTCAACAAAATACTTCGTGGATTCGGCTAATTTTTGCAATACATGTTAAAAATATCGTAAAAGACGGTCGCATGAATATGAACCGAGAATCAGGAGTTACGACTTATTAATTCATAAACAACAAACTTTTACGTTCCAGAGGCTGGTGTCAGGTCGTCCTCTGCTCTCAACACGCGCAAACTTTTAATGAAAATTTTTTTTTTCTGGGAAAACTTTGATGACAGATTCAAAATGTCTTGTGCATCCTATCTTTAGAATAATATGTGTGAATTCTTCTTCTTATACTCAGTGCTTTACATAAGAACATAAGAATGGAGGAAACTGCAGCGGGCCTATTGGCCCATACTGGGCAGTCCCATTTACACCCAACCTCTATTGCTCGTATAGCGATCCAACCTATGTTTGAAACTATCCAGCATATTCGAGTTAATGATGGTATTTGGTAACTTGTTCCACTTGTCCACTACTCTATTTCCAAACTTTAGAAAAGCCTTCGACAGAGTCCCCCACGAAAGACTAATAAGAAAAGTGGAGGCTCATGGCATTAAAGGTGATATTCTAAAATGGATTAGGGCGTGGTTACAGGACAGAAAACAGCGAGTGAGCATTAACGGCACTAAACCCCATTGGAGCAACGTCACTAGTGGAGTTCCCCAAGGCTCAGTACTTGGACCATTATTATTTATTATATACATAAACGACATAGATATCGGCGTAGACAGCAACATAAGTAATTTTGTTGATGAGACTAAAATAGGACGTGTAATTAAATCTGACGAGGACTCCGCAAAACTACAGGAAGATCTAAACAAATTTTTCGAATGGTCCTGAAAAATGGCAGATGAAATTCAATGTGGACAAATGTAAAGTACTCAGTATAGGAGATGTAAACAGGGAAACCAGATACCAGATGAGCAACGATGTTATTGAGAAATCCGACTGCGAGAGAGATTTAGGAGTAATGATAAGTAGGAATCTTAAGCCAAGTAAACAATGTGTATTTGCTCGAAACAAAGCTAATAAAGTACTTGGGTTCATACAAAGGAGTGTTAGTTACAAGACTAGCGAGGTCATCTTAAAACTATATCTTGCGCTTGTAAGACCTCACTTGGATTATGCAGTTCAATTCTGGTCACCGTATTACAGAATGGATATAGAATCCTTGAAAAGAATTCAGAGGAGAATGACAAAACTAATCCCGGGCATTAGGAACCTTGAGTACAGAGACAGGTTAAAGCATCTTAATTTGCACTCCCTCCAGAGACGTAGAGTGAGGGGCGACGTGATCGAGGTTTATAAATGGAAGTCAGGGCTAAACAAAGGGGACGAGTGGAACAAGCTCAGCAACTTTGTAGTAAGTGCGGGAACTCTGGAAAGTTTCAAAAGGAGGCTAGATAGATTCATGGATGATAGAGAGTGGTAGTAACTCTCGACAGGAGCTGCCATGCACAGGCCAACCGGGCTACTGCAGGCTCCTTATTTTCTTATGTTCTTATTACAAAGGTACTCAAACTCTCCAACCAGGAGCGAACTCGTAACAATGGTTTTAAATGAGACAAATTTAGATTAAGACGCGAAATAGGTAAACACTGGTTTGGAAATAGAATAGTGGACGACTGGAACAAGTTACCAAATATCATCATTAACTCGAATACGCTGGATAGCTTCAAACATAGGTTGGATGGATATATGAGCAATAGGGGCTGGGTGTAAATGGGATTGCCCAGTATGGGCCAATAGGCCCACTGCAGTTTCCTCCATTCTTATGTTCTTTTGTTCGACATTACTATATCGAGTATAATATTACCCCGGGTGGGTTCGGTTATATGTTGACTTGGGAAACAGTCCTGAACTGTTTCAAGATATTCCTCTGATTCTGAGTTACCCGTAAGGTCGATCCAATCTATTTGGCTAAAGTTCAAGTAGCCTTCTATACAGACTTTGCTATGCCTGGATGCCCTGAGTTTGTCCTCAGTAAAACTATATATTATGTTGAATGTTACTGTCAATAGCTTCGTTCCTATAATGTTGAGTAAACTGACAGCACTGTCTATATGTTGTTTTTGTCCACTTTGTCTACTTATGGTGTCTACTGTCTGCTAATGATTTCTGAAAGTTATTTACCTAACCTAACTTAACTTAACCTAGACCAAATGGAATAGTAACCAAAGAAGAAAAAATGTGAGGATACTGTTTACGTTAACTAAAATTTTAAGTTTTTTGTAATTCAGGATTAATCTTATCAAGCAAGCGTTACTGTGCTTAAGAATTCCTCCCCACATAAAAAACGTTTCTCTCCAACAATATCCTTCTTTAATATGTAAACATGAGCATATAGACAGACAGAGATCAAGGAGTGGGAGCTACAGTATCAAAGAGTCGGCCTCCGAGGAGCACAAATGGCCTGCACCGTGTATGTGAGACTCGCCTTTGAGTTGTTCTATACGGCTGTAGAACTGTTGTTGGCTGGCATATCAGCTGAGCTCTCAACCCTCTCGTGTGTACCGGTGTGTGTGTATGTCTGTGTGTATGTCTGTGTGTGTATGTGTGTGTCTTATCATTACTAGGCCACACAATAAGACTTGGTGAATTATGCCTGACTGTTATAATAAACATTTTGTCATTTATGCAGTAACTGGAGGAAAAAGCATAAAAGTGAGATAATAACTACATAAAAACCGAATGCCACTACAGGAACAAGAGGTATATACATTACAGTGGACCTCTGATCAAATTTACTTCCCTTCATTGGATATCTACATCCTGTATATAAACTAGCTGTATTTAACTGGCAGTGATATATAAATTAGCTTTACGTAAATTGATGATGTTCTCGTATATAGCGGATCACTCCAAGCAGCGTAAGTGCAAATGCTCCGAACGTGATTAACAAACTGATGGTTTATAAATTAGAATCATATAAACCCTAAATATATAACAATTGGGAATATAAACTGTGTAAATAACTAAAGGTACAGACAAAATATCAACACACACCACTGTCACTATGTCTTACCATTTTATACAATTTATTTTCATGTTTTCTGCGTCAGTCATAAATTGTGTTGAGGGAATGATCTTTCAGGTTTTCAGGCTCGTGACGACAGTGTTGATCATCTGAGTAGGAAGTTTTCTCATTACTTCGTGTTTCTATTCCAAAGTGTCCCCAGGCTAGTGTCCTAGTGTGTGTGTGTGTCCACAGGCTAGTGTCCTAGTGTGTGTGTCCCCAGGCTAGTGTCCTAGTGTGTGTCCCAGGCTAGTGTCCTAGTGTGTGTGTGACCCTAGGCTAGTGTCCTAGTGTGTGTGTGTGTCCCCAGGCTAGTGTCCTAGTGTGTGTGTGACCCTAGGCTAGTGTCCTAGTGTGTGTGTGTCCCCAGGCTAGTGTCTTAGTGTGTGAGACCCCAGGCTAGTGTCCTAGTGTGTGTGTGTCCCCAGGCTAGTGTCTTAGTGTGTGAGACCCCAGGCTAGTGTCCTAGTGTGTGTGTCCCCAGGCTAGTGTCCTAGTGTGTCCTCAGGCTAGTGGATTTAACCTAGAAGTCGACTTGTAGAAAAGAGACCTAGGGGTACTTATGTGGACCTACGGCTAGAAAACAGTGCGTTAATGTTCGAAATAAGGCAAACCGTTATTGGGTTTTGCCTCTGGGGAAGTGTAAAGTAACAAGAGTGCAGGGTCTTATTGCAACTATATCTTGCGCTAGTCAGGCCACGCCTCGATTATGCGGTTCAGTTCTGGTGCCCTATTATAGAATGGATATAAATTCACACTGGGAGAGTCCGGTGCAGCGAAGAATGACAAAAATGATTCCGGGACTTAGAAACCTTCCACATCAGGGTAGGCTAAAAAGCTTGTTGCATTTCCTAGAAAGACGAAGAGTGCGGGGAGATATGATAGAAGTATTTAAATGGGTGAAAGGAATCAATAAAGGGGATATAGATAAAGTTCTTATAATATCCGAGCAGGATAGGACTCGGAGCAACGGATTCAAGTTGGATAAGTTTAGATTTAGGAGGGAGATAGGAAGAAACTGGTTCACAAATAGGGTGGTGGACGAGTGGAACAAGCTTAACAACTTTGTAGTAAGTGCTGGAACGCTGGAAAGTTTCAAAAGGAGGCTAGATAGATTCATGGTTGATAGAGAGTGGTAGTAACTCTCGATAGGAGCTGCTCCAACCGGCCTATTGCAGACTCCTTATTTTCTTCTATGTTCTTATATTCCTAATCCCGGGTGAACTTCACTGACTCTTCATAACACTGTCTATATCACACGTTAACTACCCAACCTAGAAGTTCAATCCTACCCACACCCCTGCCCACCCCACCCCTGCCACCCACACCCCTAACCCCACACACTCCTGCTAACCCACCCCTACTTCTTCCCACCCCTGCCCACCCCTGCCTAACCACCTCCTACCCACCCACACCCCTGCTAGCCATCACCCCTGCCCACCCACCCCTGCTAACACCCACACACCCTGCCCACATACACCCCTGTCCTACCTTGCACTTTACTTGAAGGGTTTTTGCCATGCGGGGGTTTTATCCAGACCCCACCTATCCTACAACCTGCTCTGCACCCAGTTACACTCCCCACGTAACTCCCATTTATCTTATACACGCCCTATCTACCTCACACCTGCTCATCTACCTCACACTCTTCAAGTTTCCGCCTATTATAGCACCTACTTTCCATGATCTCACCGCCCACCCTTCACCGCCCACCCAAACCGCCCACCATTCACCGCCCACTGCACCCCGCCCACCGCCACCGCCCACCTAGCCTCAACACATAAACAACTGGTCACGTCTCCAACACTGCAGTAAAAGAGGAAGACCAGAAATATTTCTTAGGGTAAAGGTTGAAGACTTGGACGTGAGAGACAACGATTTAAAGCTGCGTTGACGACCAGCTACCGTCTCTGACCTACGTTGACGACCTGTACGACCAGCCACCGTCCTTGACATGTGTTGACGACCTGTACGACCAGCCACTGTCCCTGACCTGTGTTGACGACCTGTACGACCAGCCACCGTCCCTGACCTGCGTTGCCACCTCCCCCATCACCCTCACCCCACTCTGGGTCCGGACAAAACCCCCACAGGACAAAACCTTCCTAGGACAAAACCCCCTCAAGTAAAGTAGGACAAAGCCTCCCTATTGAGAGTAGCAAAATAGCACAACCTTTGCAAGAAAGTACATTCCTCTGAGAACATTCCCAACGTACTCGTGTACTGTTGGAACTCTTCTTGGTGTATAAGCAACCTTCTGCACACAGTTTGGAGCCTCCTTTATTGTTCTTGATGATCTCCATGGGGGTTGAAGAGAGACTCATTTTTCGTGTCACTCGAGAGTATAACCAATTTTTAAAAATAATACCAAGTTCACCAAAACAGTATATTCCCACCAGACAATTTAGGTCACGTAATAGCGACCCAAAATGATGCGTCAGATAAGATGTGGCAGTTTTATATACACACTTGACATGAGCTACCCATAAATGATCTGAGGTTAATTCTGATTTAATCCCTCTACACCTGCCAACCTCTACACCTAGCCTCCACACCTACCCAACCTCACTCCTGGCCTCTACACCTCCATCCTCCTCTCCTACCCAACCTCTACACCTACCAACCTCTACACCTCCCATCCTCTACACTGCTAAGCTACACCTTCAACACCTGGACACTGAGGAGCCATTCCTAACACCGATACACTCAAGGTCATATACTTAACCCCGGGCATAAACTAGTATAGGCCAGATGCCACCCCTTGGGCTAATCTGGCCTGTGCTGAGTCAAGTTAGATTGGGTTAGGTTAATTTGGGTTAGGTTTTGTTAGGTTAGGTTAAGGCTGTGTGAAGGTAGGAGGGTAAGGTATTAGGTAGTGAGTGAGGGAGTGATGGGGAGGGGCGGGTCGCTGGGCGGGTCAGAGTAGGAAGGAGAATCATACAGGGTGTGTTGTGTGTGTGTGTGTGTGGGGGGGTGGCGGAGTGAGGTTGACACAGCATGGGTAGAAGGAGCAACACCTGGTTCATAGTGTCATTAGTGAAGATAGAAAAAAAAGGATCACGTTAAGATTAACCTCCCAGCTTCATAATTCACCTTAAGATTGACCACCCTAACGTTGACCTAACTCCCCCACCTCCCCCCCGACCCCAGGTGTCATTAGGGGTATTAATTACCTGTTGAAATACTGGGGATAATCTTCATGTGATCTGAAGAAGGTTATGGTCGAAGGTATAGGTGGGGGGGGCAGGTAATGTGGTGGTGTGGTTAATTGTGGTTGTGTGGTTTATTGTGGTGGTATAGGATAGTTGTGGTAGTGTGGGTAGTTGTGATATTTGGGTGGTTCTTTCTTTGTGGTGATATGGTGTGTGTGTGTGGAAGAGAGAGCAGAAAGGGGAGGGGAGGGTGAGGCTGGTGGCTTGTGGGGGAGTGAGACGACAGGAAGGGGTGGGTCGCGCCACAGTCCTCAGGGTAGGACGCACTACCAGCACCTGCCTCCACCCTCTATCTTCCTCTCTCACTCATCTTCCCTGACAGATGGTACTCCTCCCTCCACTCACTCATCCTCCAATTTTTCTGATAGGTTGTCTCTCTCACATTGCTTTCATTGTTGATGCCCATCATTCAGTTCTGATGGTTCAGTGATGAAAAATAAAACTACCTCTGAATTGTGTCTGATTTTAGCTGAACGAACGAACGAATGAATCCGTTCAGCGTTTATAAGAGCTCTCGGTGCATCGTCCCTACCAAACCCAGACCAACTTCGACAATTGCCATGTAATTTAATATCCACACACCTGAAATATAAAGCTACCAAAGACTGCCCACAGGTAAGCTGATTCATTTATGCCATATACAAGAAAACAACACAACTCTGTTAATTAAATCTCTCTTGTACGAAAATAACCCTTGGTATTTTTTTTTTTGCCCAATGAATATTCCTTCAAGTACAGTAAGATTGTTTATCAGGTTAGGATTTTTCAGCTGGGATTTATTTCTTACATATACTTGTGTCTGGTGAGGTTTTGGTGATCTGTCATAGGGGTTTGTATCATGTGTGACATTCGTGTTTGTGTGTTTCATACTACTCAAAAGACACGTGGGAACCCCTCCACAATGAACTGGGATATGATAGACGAATCTGGACGTTAGTACAGTCAGGGCAGGGATGACAAGGAAGGTATAAAACTTTAATTGTTGGTGACTCACAGGTAAGGTACATGGACAGGGCCTTTGTGGTAAAAAAAACAAAAATAGGATGAGGGGGTTTGCCAGAGCTGTGGATAGTTGACAGGATGGACAATATCTTGTCTGGTATCGTGGGAACAAACCCATTATCTGCCTCAGTGCAGGAGGCAATGATATTGGCCGGTAGTGAGCGAGGAACTTCTTGATAAGTTCAAGGCAGCTTACAGATCGTATTAGGATTGAGGAGGATTCCCTATGCGGTGTCCTTGCCTAGAAGGAGAGTTGACAGAATGGTTGTCAAGGGCAGTTGGTGTTAACGACCGTCTTGACAGATATATTGCAAGTCAATATCAGTCCTATCTATTGACACCGGGACAACTTCTATGGCAGAGCGGGACCTTTATGTTAGGGATGGGGTGCACCCTGTTCAGGATGGAGTAGCAACTCTGGCTGGGGTTTCTAGAGGGGGTAGCCCTAAAGATACTGAAGTTCTTTAAAACTGCTAAGAGAATATAGAGGCCTGTGGGGTGGAGGGAGACTGCAGGAGCGGGTAAAACAAGGCGAAAGACGCAGGAAATAGTGTTAGAATGATGACAAAACTAAATTAGACAGGAGCTTAAAACTAAACGCGGTAAGGGAAGGACTCAGAACACGACTAACTTAAATGTATACTACGCGAACAGTAGAAGTATGAGAAACAAAATGGATGATATTAAGGCCTTGGTATGTACCGCCGAAGAAATCGATATACTGGCATTCACTGAAACATGGATCAACCTAGACACACGTGAATTACCAGTCGAATACCAAATTGCGGGTTACAAACTGTTCCATACCGATAGGCAGACCAGAAAGGAGGCGGAGTAGCAATCTATGTTAGGGATAACGAAGTAAATAACAAGGAAATAAAACTGAGAGGAATACAGAAACAATTTGGATAGAATTGCTTACTGTCGGGAAAATTAATTACAGGGTGCAGAGACCCCCAATCTTGATAGCGCCACGAGCGACTTATCTGGGATGAAATGCGCAGGGCTTCAAGAGGCTGGGCTACAAAAGCCCTGGCAGTAGGTTACTCACCAAGCCAAATAGATTGGACTGTTCTTACGGGTAACTCAGAATCAGAGGATTGAATAGATCCGCACTGTTTCCTAAGCCAACATATAAATCGAACCCACACGGGGTAATAATATAATTGATTTAGTTCTGACGAACAGAGAAAACCTCATTAGCACAAGCCGAGGTAGGAACGTAATCCTGCAAAACAGCTTATCACAAAGAAATTCGATTCCAGTTAGATTTTCAGGGCAGACGTAAGGAAAATTCCACTAAAGTACCAGATTTCAGAAGGGCAAATCCTTGACAGCTTAAAGAGGCAGCTGAGAGAGGGGGGTGTGTCATGGGTCAGTGAACCTGACAGATATACCGACCTGATAAATGAGACCTTGGAGGATTATTGAAAGTTCCATGATATATCAAGAGATAATAATGCACAAAGGCAGAACATACCATACAAAAACTCAGATCAGAACAACACTCCTAAATGGACAACATGACAAAGAACATCATTGGCCAAAGGAACAGGGAAGACAACGTGCGGAATTCTCCAATAGGTACATGAGTAGAGTTAAACCGAGATAAGGAAAGCAAAGAGGAATAATGAGGTAAGGATAGCAAGGGAGGCTAAGACAAACCCCAAAGGATTTTACCAACTTTAAAACATTAGTAGAAAAATATTGTAATTTAAGATGGATCACAGCCACTTGAACACGGAGAAAATGAGCAATAATTTGAATAAATATTTTTTCAAAGCTGCACCACCAAAATCTAAACATGACACTCCGGGAGGCACCGACTCTATTCAGAGATAGTAAGAAAACAAATTAAGTGAGATAGTGAAAGACTAGTATTAGTAAGCAAATAGACAAACTAAAGCCTAATAAGTCACCTGGTCCCGATGAGATATTTGCCAGAGTATTAAAGGAATGTAAGGAAGAGCTTAAAGTGCCCCCAGCAAAGTTGTTTTGAATGTCCCAAAAAAACAGGTGAAAATTTCAGAATCTCTGGAGGATAGCGTGAATGTAATACTGATTAAGAAGGGGGATAGCCTAATTATCCTCTAACTACCGCCCAATCAGTCTAACATCAATAGTAGGCACCATTGGAAGCAATCATTTCAAACTCTATCCGAAATCACACCGGAGAAGCACTGATTGATCAATGATTCCCAGCATACCACAAGCGGACGTTCTTGCCTAACTAACTGATGAATATCTTCTTTTAATAGTTTTCAACTGGACGAAAGGCAACGAGTGATGTGGTATATCTGACTTTAGCAAAGCTCTTTGGACAGAGTCCCCACGAAAGACTAATTAGAAAGGTAGAAGCTCATGGCATCAAAGGTGACATCCTTAAATGGATTTTTTAGGGCGTGGTTTACAGGACAGAAACAGCGAGGAATTAAGTCCCATTGAGCAACGTCACGAGTGGAGTTCCCTGCTCAGCATTTCTGGACCATTATTGTTTATTATATACATAAACTATATATAGATAAGTAAATATAAGTAAATTTGCTGATGACACTAAAATAGGATGTGCTATCAAACTGAATTATGACTGGCAAAACTACAGGAAGGATTCAAAACAATTTGAATGGTCTGGAAAATGGCAGATGAAATTCAATGTCGACAAAATGTAAAGTACTCAGCATAGAGATAAACAGGAAACCAGATACCAGATGAACAACGATGCCATAGAGAAACCCTAGTAGAGAGAGATTTAGGAGTAATGATAAGAGAACCTAAGCCAAGTAAATAAATGTTTTGTTCAAGGCTAATAAAGTACTTGGGTCTGCACAGTATGATACAAGACTAGCGAGGTCATCCTAAAACTGTATCTTTGAGCTCGTGAGACCACACCCTGGATTACGCAGTTCAGTTCTGGTCAATGTATTACAGAATGGATATAGAATCCTTGGAAAGAATTCAGAGGAGAATGACAAGACTAACCCGGGCATTAGGAACCTTGAGAGGAGACAGGTTAAAGATCTAATTGCACCCTCGAGAGACGAGAGCGAGGGCGACCTGATAGAGGTGTATAAGTGGAAGACAGGGCTAAACAAAGGGGACATTATAAAGGTACTCAAATTATCCAACCAGGAGTTAAACCGAACAATGGGCCTTTAAATTAGACAAATTTGATTTAGGCGTGAAATAGGTAAACACTGGTTTGGAAACAGAGTAGTGGATGAATGGAACAAGTTACCAACATCGAACTTAAATGATGCTAAATTGTTTCAAACATAGTATGGATGCTCTTATATAGAGCAATAGGGTTGGTACCCAGTGCGGGCCAATAGGCCCGCTGCAGTTTTCTCCATTCTATGTTCTTATGTTCTTATGATGCAATTGCTTTAATAACTTGAGTGAGAGTGTGTTTCAGTGTGTCCGCGTGTCTTTGTCAATGCATTCGTATCAGTTTTCCGTGTGAATACAGTATATGTGTCAATGTGTCTAATCACTTTCACACACACACACGTACTAAAGAAACAAACTATAAGTAATTAATTAATCTCGTCCTGGTAATTAACACCAGAGCAACAATGAATCATTATCTCCAACTCTGACTCGTATCTTCTACAGTTTCATAGTAATTGGCATCATAACATAATAGCGAGGAACCCGGTGTTATCAACTTACAGTATATACTACATGGTAGAGAAAGTCTATATTGAATTTCTCGATACGTTGGTAATAATGCATTGAGCCATAAAAAAAAGTATCATCTACGCACTAGACGAGGGAGTAATTGTTAGATTAGAATTGGTTAAAGGAGAGATTGTAAATTTGTTTCAAGTCCGATTATATCATACCAGCAAAACAAAACGTATATCAAGTGTAAACGGGACTTATATGCATCTCATTATATAATCTCTATTTTTTTTATTCTCCATGTGTTATTATGTCAAAAAATTTAAAGTTTGTTGAGTTTTCATGACTTTTATACCTTGATACGTCTGAACACGTTGGTCACCCTACAAGAAATATCTATTGTAGATGAGGTATCGCAGGACTTCATTGCAGGGCTGACGATCAGAGTTCAGTTGATGTGAGTTAATTTTTTTTTTTTTTTTAAGTGGTATCCACATGTTGTCACCCAATTGGAGGATTGGCTTAATTACCAGTGTCTTGTTGCCCTTATGAAAAACCTAGGTTAGGTTAGGTTAGGTGCAAATATCCCGGGAGACCGTATAGTATAGTAGCATCTAGTAGAGTGAATTAGTTGTACTTATCCTCTAATTAATACTGGCCGAATGCTGTCCAACACGACTCCGGTCACCTCAAATGATGTTACAATTCGTGGAAGAAAACTGTCTATCGTCGTTCCCAAGCACAGAGTTTAAACATCTATATCTAAATCACAAATCTCTAGCTTTATATAATTCAAACTTTATATATCAACTTGTTTTTTTTTTAAATTTAGGTTTGCATTACGTTGCAGTTTATTTAATTATCATGCGGGTTGGTGGCTGATGGTGACACTTTCAAGGAATAGAGGATTATTTTTAGTCGTGTCCGTATGTCTATAATCAGCCGAGGTTATATGTTAATACTCAATGGGCAAATTATTCTCTTAGGCTAACTAATCCTCCTGGGGGGGGGAGGGGGAGGTGACCTGACCTTCTCTAAACTTGTCAGCTTATGTAGAGGATGTGGCGAGGTAAAGGAGGAGCTAAAGTAGGTCAAGTTATATTTATAAGATATATCTAACTATATTTCTCATTTTTTTCTTATTTTATTATTCACTACAACTTAAATTGTATATTTTAACATAAAAATTTCTTATCTCGTGACATCTGAATAACATGGACTAATATCCGTTTAACTCATTGTTGAACCTGGCGGGATGATATTTAGTGTGGGTGGGGCTTAAAAGCAGGAGAGAGAGCGACATATGATCTAAAGACAGGCAGTAATTGGGTCACACCATTAGAGCCGACAACAGGTTGAACAGCAGAAGTGAATTAGATAATACACTGTCTTGCTTTTGGCCATGTAAGTTTGGTGTATTTTGGTGTATGTTATTGACTCCACACTCTCACATAAAGAATAGCCCCCCCCCCCACAGGTAGGATCGGGATGGTTAAACTACAGGTGGACTATATAGGAAGGGAGAATCTTTAGGTAAGGATTAAGGTGAGGTCTACCTCTCTCACTAATCTGGGAGGGTGACACTTCAGGTGACCTCTTGCTAACCTAAAGTTATTATACACAAAGAGATGTTTTTTTATTATTCAGGCAGATATCAGTAGACGCAATACCTTCCCGACTGACTTGTTTCTCTTGTAATGTGAGGATTAAAAGTTGAATAGCGAACTCTAGTATATCTCAGGTGTGTTAATGTTCGAAATAAGGCCTTCAATTATAGCAGATAACATCCGATCGCATTTAGAGAAAAGCAAATTAATCTACGACTCTCAACATGGGTTTACAAAGGGAAAAGCTTGTCTAACAAATCTGCTGACATTTTTTAGGAAAGTCTTCGAGGTAGTAGATAATGACGAAAATTACGATGTTATTTACTTAGACCTTAGCAAAGCATTTGACAGAGTACCGCATCAGAGGCGTCTGAGAAAATTTAAGGCTCACGGTATCGAGGGGAAAGTTTCAAATTGGATAAAATCATGGCTCACCGATAGAACGCAGAGGGTCAGCGTAGATGGTGTTAAATGTGAGTGGGGTCGTGTAACCAGTGGGGTTCCCCAGGGGTCAGTACTAGGCCCACTCTTGTTCATATTCTACATAAACGATCTAGATACTAGGATCAGCAGTGACATAAGCAAGTTTGCGGATGACACCAAAATAGGGCGGCAGATTAATTCAGGGCAGGATGCAAATGCATTACAGGAGGATCTAAATAAACTGCAGGGGTGGTCTGAAAAATGGCAAATGAAATTCAACACCAGCAAGTGCAGCGTACTTAATATTGGAAGAACAAATACTGTTAATGTATACAGCCTTAACAACATCAACCTAGAGAAGTCGAATTGTGAAAGAGACCTAGGGGTACTTGTAAGCCCGGACCTACGGCCTAGAAAACAGTGCTTTACTGTTCGAAATAAGGCAAACAGAGTATTGGGTTTTATATCTAGAAGTGTAAGTAATAAGAGTGCAGAGGTCTTATTGCAACTATATCTTGCGCTAGTCAGGCCGCACCTCGATTATGCGGTTCAGTTCTGGTGCCCTTATTATAGAATGGATATCAATTCACTAGAGTCGGTGCAGCGAAGAATGACGAAAATGATTCCGGGACTTAGAAACCTTCCATATCAGGATAGGTTAAAGAAACTAAACTTGCATTCCCTAGAAAGTGGGTGAAAGGAATCAATAAAGGTGATATAGATAAAGTTCTTATAATATCCGAGCAGGATAGGACTCGGAACAACGGATTCAAGTTGGATAAGTTTAGGTTTAGGAGGGAGATAGGAAGGAACTGGTTTACAAATAGGGTGGTGGACGAGTGGAACAAGCTTAGCAACTTTGTAGTAAGTGCTGGAACGCTGGAAAGTTTCAAAGGGAGGCTGGATAGATTCATGGATGATAGAGAGTGGTAGTAACTCTCGACAGGAGCTGCCATGCACAGGCCAACTGTAGCTACCATGACCCTGATGGCGGAGTGAAACGAAACTGTTTCTCTATCTTTGAAAAATATTCTTATTACTTCATGGATAATGATTGTGAGTTGATGAAGAATGCAATATGCCTAATTTTAGATACGTAACGAAACGAATAAAAGAAGAAAATTGGTACTAGTATTTTTTTGTTTATCATATTCGCCGCCCATCAACTTATCGGCATCTTATTTTTATAGCGTATATAATGAATGATCTTATGCAATAAAGCAACAAGGAACAGATATTTTTTTTTCATAACTACCTGTTAAAAGTCACAGGTAGAGGCGGCTAGACCAATCTGTACTCCACTACCAGGTATTAACTGAAAGAAAATCTTATATATTTCTTAACACAATCTCTATGAGTTCAGCAGTAGAGGTTATGTTACATGGAGCTTAAGATTATATAAACATAATTAGCTGTTGTATGAGTGTATGTAACTGGATATTAATTTTTTTTAAGTTGATTCGATGGCAGTGCGGTGGCTGAGTGGGTACAATGCTCTCCCTATGTCCTAATAGTTGTTAGTTCGAGCCGGAGATACCTTTAGCCCACCCAAGATTTATTTACACCTGAGTGAAGAATAAAAGTAAAATATTTAATAGAAATATATAAGAAGGTGTAAGTAGGTTAGGTAAGGTTAGATTTTTTAATTTCATGTTAGGTTAGTTGGGTTAGTTTATGTTAAGGTAGTTTAGATTATGACAGGTTATAATAGCTGAGGTTAATAGTTAGATCACCAAAACCTTAACAAGAGCACGCATATCTATTCAACCATGACCGTTCTACTGGCATTCAATTCTCACTCATAATGTACACCAGAGTTTAAATTAACTTGGAATTACCATTACAATTCCCTAAAACATTTGATAGATTTCGCGTCCCTGCCATAAGAACAAAAGAACACAAGAATGGAGGAAACTGCAGAGGGCCTATTGGTCCATAATGGGCAGTCCCGTTTACAGCTAACCTCGATGGCTAATATAGCCATCTAATCTATGTTTGAAGTTATCCACAAAATCATACCATAGTTTTTTATTAAATTTTTTTCCAAATTTGTTTTATCTTACATTAATAAACGAATAATTTGGGATGGGGTTCACTGATTTTCTCCCAGTTACTTTTGGTGTACCGGTACTGTACGTGTTCTGATATTGTACAGTGTCTTACATTACAGAGCGTCCCCCTACTGCAACTAGTTAATATTTACGCACACGCACGCACGCACACACGCCCGCCCGCATATTACCCGGCTTCACTCGGGATAGGTACATAAGGGGCGGATCTATAGGAATATCAAAAGGGGGTCATGAAGTTGTGGGTGAGGGAAACATGGCCACCCAGCTGGGAGGATTTGGGGGGCGGCCGCTTTAAGTCCCCCAATACCTTGGACATATTGAGGCCATTTTGAAGTCATGTACAGTTGATATTAGGAAATATTCTGAGGAAAATAGTAATTACGTTTTACTATTTACTATACAAAAATGCCTGTTTATAATACTTCATATAAGAAAAAAGTAATGGAATTTTCTGATGAAAAAGAGGAGTCCGAATCCCCAGAAGCCCCCCCTACATCCGCCCCTGTATATACTGTATTACCTTGACTGCCACAGTGTGCCCTCCCTGACACGGGTAACCACCTCCCACAATCGCTGTGGTGATATCTCAGTTGGGGAAGATTTTTGGTTCTTGCCTGAACTACCCGAGTGTCTGTGGTCAGTAGTAATACTAAGGTGCACATCCTTGGCACCCATGTAATATGTGTGTAAGGCTTACAAGTGTCTAACTACCTTCGTTTTGGCTGGAACACAGACAGACAGACACACAGACAGTCATGTTCTCTTACTATATGTAAAGATAAGGTAAATAGCACCAGTATATTAAAAAGAAAGTAATCAATGTGGTGAACTTTAATGTAAATCTAAACATCGTACCTGTGTGTATATTATGGGACTTAGTATGTCAATATAAACAACCTGCATTAAGACTTGTGTTATGAAGAGAACAAACTGTTTAGTCAGTTTCCTCCAGGTGGGTAAGGGGCAGGTGAGCCCCTAACCCATCTACTGGTTGTACTTTCGCCAGGTGATGGTCAGTGTTTGTGTATTTCTTAAATTATAGCCTAGAAGCATAAGTATCACAGTATATTCTCAGGAAGTAATAAATTTTGTATAACTTCATTCATGGGCATATTTATTATTGTGCTTTACTTTGTACTCTTTTGCATGTCATATTCACATATTGAATTTAACATCAGGTCACACACATCATCTATGAAGTAATATGAGTAAAAACTGTCAATCTCGAGACAGTTTTGCTTCACTCCGCCATCGGGGTCCGGGTGAGTACAGTTATGCCATAGTGGCATTCCCATTCTCATTGGTGAACCGTCCACCCACTTCCACGACCCTTCCTCCTCCTCGTCACTCGCTCCCAGCCAGTAGGCAACAGCTGTTAACTCTGTAATGCAGAAATGTTTGGCCAATTTTTAAGGTAAAATAATATGTTGATAAACAAAAATTATCATAGCTTTAAAAAAATTATTTCTGGCTAACAACCACAACCCGAGTTCTATGTAAGAATGTTCCGCATCAAACTTTTATTTTATGAACTTATGAGTAAAGAGGCGTTCTTTAAGAGTGGTGAAGCCGTCATGGTCTCCCAAATCCGTTTTATGTGGTACATGACAGTCCTGTCCATGTTCTATCATACACGCAGTCCGTATATGGCGGGTTGTTCTTTATCGTCCGCCAATTTTCCATTGTTTTAGGAGGGGAGGGGGTGGGGGGGGCATGAACCACGAAAAGAGTAGTTCTGATCGCTATTGCAGAGACGGATCTGACGCAGCTAGCAACCATGTAATAAGGATTTTAGAAATATCGAAAATAAATTCACAGATGTTGAAGTGTATTGTGAAAACCATAACCCAAGCTTTAGTGGCAGCTCAAGAACAAGACCCAAGAGGACGATACCTAGAGCAAGGTTGAAGGACATGCAGCATAGGGTTTATTTATTCTAATACTCGTAAATACTCGCAAGGTTTACCATCCAGCCCAGCTATCACCTCTCAAGTTCTGTATCAACACCTACAGAAGGGCAAGTCCAAGTCGTATAATAAGACAGCCTTGGTTCTGCCGGATGACCAAGTACACACAGGGAGACTTACCATGAGCGTAGATGTAATCAGTAATATCCCCCAGAAAGTTGGCGTCGTCCACAATAGCGAGGTGGCCATCCAGAGTCTCACAGATGTACTTCTTATCGTGCCAACTGCCTGTAGCTATTATGTCGAAGAACAAACACCGACCTCCAATAGTGATGTACGGTATAGGACACTCTGCGTGGAAGACAGTGTTGACGTCACACCAGAAGATAAACAATTGACATGAAAAACCTTAAAAATAGTCAAGAAATTATAAAAACAGTGACATAAACTACATAATAGGGTTAAAAAGTATCTAGAATATTATGATAAATGTAGGAAGAATGGTGAGAGACTAAACTTCGTGAGAGGTGAAGAGAATAAAGAATTGGTGTGAAAGATGATGTAATTAAAATATGGATTTTCGTAACGTACAGAAATATAAATTAGTGAAGTTTGGGTCGACTTGCAAGAGATACTACACGAAATACATACATTAAAAGGCACTGAAAAGGAGGAAATAAGAGACACATTGTATATGATACTGTTAACAAAAACAGTAGTCTAGATGGTGTTAAATTAAATAGGGAAGAATGGAGGAGAAACATCAATAGGGAGTATGGCGAATATATTTTGTGATGGATTTGGGAAGGAAGACAATAGGGTCTAGCCTTACAATATGACCTATTAAACTTGATTTATCTAATACATTATAAATAATACAAATCAAGCCAGGGCACCAGTCAAGTGGGGTCACATGGAGATTAGACACCCCAGTTTAGTCCACCTGATGATTAAGCACCCTAATCTAGCCACTCCAGTAGCCTTAGGGTGTTTACCATCAGGTTGATATAAGCTGGTGAGCCTATATGCGATCCTCAGCATAGACCTGGTGTTACATATCACAGACAGGTTGAGATAGGATAGGATAGGACAGGGCAGGACAGGGCAGGACAGGATAGGATAGGATAGGACAGGATAGGATAGGTATTTGAGAGCCAGTTGACTATTTTTTTTAAGACAAGCTGGTGGGAATATCGTTAGTTATACACGAGTACTGACAAACATCAGATCTCAACCATACTTTATCTCCTGGAGACTCGCACCCGTGATTATCTGGACACTAACCACTCGTAAGCTTTCAATATTACAACTTCTCTTATATAAAGGTAAAGCAAATTAAACAAAAGACTGGAATTACAGGATTAAGTAAAAAAAATATATTAAAAAGAAAATTACTTACGGTCTGTTGCACTCCGGGTCACTTGATGATGGTTGGCTGCGTGTTGGTGTTCCCGGGCCGTGTTTTGATAGCTGGTTGGCTCCATCTCAGCACCGGTCGACGAATAAAAAGTGAAAGAAGAACCTGTAGAAGTAGTTGTAGAATGAGGTGGTATTCTAGTAAGAGGAATCACACTTATGATATTTACGGACCATTAGGGAAACACGATAACCGCAGGACTGAGTTGAAGGCTAAATATGTTTTTCATTTTTGTCGAACATTTCATTAAAGAATTTCATAGTTGATACAGAGTTTAGTGCTGCAAATAAGAGCATGTTTAAATGGCTATGTAAAGCACAATAAAAAATCACCGGTAATAATAATAATAATAATAATAATAATAATAATAATAATAATAATAATCCTTCGCCACAACTCAGTTATCCTCCCGCTTGTGTGTCTATTTTTCATTATCGTTCTATTATGTTCTTTATTCGCATTTCTCATTCTTCACTTTGTTATTAATTCCAAGGATAGTCACAGGGACTCCATCGCCGTCCTATATAACACAAAAGACAGTAACTACAAACCTTTTAAGGACAGTCATTGGATTAAAACCCCCCAGGTCTAAACTCCATCCCCTTTGTAATATTAAAACTAATTAACGAGTCAAGACAATAATAAACAAACAAACTCATTACCACTTATTACCCTCATTTGGTATACAGAGGGAAATTACTGTCAAGATAAACAATGAGACGACTATCCAACTACATAAATTTATTAGCATTGTTCTCTCTAAATGTACCGGGAGATAAAACAATTTTTAATGAATAAACAAACATGGAGAAGCTATACCAAGGAGCAGAAGTATAAAGATGTCTGGCTTCATGGTGATGTCTTTAAGTTAGTACTGTACTGGAACCGTTGCGTACTAATGACAATGCGTTCTTCTGGTTCAGCGAGCTCTTTTGTTGCTACTGTTGACGAAGCACCTGTGTCGTAATATCTCTGTTGTGTATCTTTTATATAACTTTCTTGAGAGGTGAAAGTTCAAGGCGCCGTTGTGTTCGTTCCCACGGGAGTAATGTTGCGTTTCCTGTCATGTGAATCACCAGTTGCTGCCCCCTCCATCACTGCCACTACTGTACTCTCTGTTCAGGCGTTCTCTCTCATTAGGGGAGGACTCTGAACGTAAGAGCAGGGACAGACTTTGCTATATTAGACCTTGGCATGCGCTCCTCTCTATCCACGTGGAAGTTGGGACAAAATGATTCCCAACAAAGAAAAAAAAACGTATTTGAGAAGTAAAAAAGAAATACAGTTTGAGAGGTTGTTTCTTCAATGACTATTTCAACACAGGAACAACATACTCGTATATTACCTATTGGTATATATTGCACACCTTGAGATATAAAAGACAACGCCACATCTAAGGCAGAAACTCTTCCGCCCTGAGACAAAAATGCTTCCCCATATTCGTCGGCAGTAACACGAACTTCCTGTGACATTATGATAGTCTGTGATTTAGAAAACAAAGTAAGATATTCCAGGTTTCAAAATGATTCACTTTGAAGCATAGAATAACCTTCAGCCTTTATGAATTGATAAGGGCTCTAAAAGAAACAATACTTCCATAGGCTGTTTTCATCATATTTCTTTCTCTGGTTTAAGAACGAAAAGATTAATGTCTTTTTTTTTTATATAAGAACATTAACACTAACAACCTACTGTACAGATGCCTTACAGAAAGTGGAATCCCGTGGGTAAATCTATACGTGTTCTCGAGAGTTATTGAGTCCTGAGGCAGAGACGTGATCTGTATTTTGGGATATATTACGTTAGGACTTTAAAGTGAGTAGATTGAGTCGTGACGAGGGAGAAGACTCGTCCACTTGACTTAAGAATATTCCCCGTCTTAAGATGCATATACACGTTAAAGTGGTGATGAGCAACACCCATACTATACTGACCTTAAATGAACTCTCATGTGTATTATCTGTATGACTGTTTTTTATGTATATTTGTGTGTTGTGGCGACCTGTGGTGTAACGTATACTTATGCATGTGTGTGTGTTTATGTGTGTGTGTGTGTGTACGATTTTTGTGTGAGTATAAATTTAAATTTGACCACAAACCAAGAGAAAATATTAACTTTTAGGATAGATTAATACTTCGGTAGATGGAACCAGCAGAGGTGATTGGCCAGGTGCAACGGCTTACATTACCTGGGATAACCTGTGAGTTTTTGTCCGGTAAGTGTTTGTCCGCCATAGTTTCCCCTGTAAAAAATAAAATATCGATTAAGAAGAAAAAAAATCTAAAATTCACCAATCTAAGGAAATGGCTCGGTGAATTACATGCATATAGTGACTTTGGATTGGTATGTGTGTGATGGACAGACTAGAAAGAGAACAACGGGGGAAAGCAACGATGATAATGACGATGGCAAAAGAAATGGAAGAAAACAAGACAAAATTACCCACTTTTTATCAGTTATTATCAGTTAGTGGTACAGTGAGTCACCACCGATTGAGGAAGACTGTTTTAAAGAATAGAATACAAATATAGACCTTATCTCCGTCAGCTGTCACTAGTTCTGTCGTGAGGTGACTGTAAACACTAAGTTAAAGTCGATGTTTTGTGTCACTCTCTATTTGTTTAGACTCTTGTGTGGATTTTCTCTTTGTTATTTAAGAAAAGAAAGAATAGTGAAGAAGGAATTAATTCTTTGTTTTTATTGTTTGTTTTTATTTATTTAATTTTCTTTTGTAATGTGGGATTATAATATTTCGTACAAATTTATATCTGAAATTTTCTTGGATAATTCCTAAATATTCCTTCAATTTACCCTCTGATTGTCCATATTTCCCACACTATATTATTTTCCCGGTTTCTTCCCTTATATAACTCTTTACACCCCCTATATATCATACAGTCATTGACAATACTATATCACGTTTAGTTACTCTTATAGTCTTATCATGTCAAAAACCACACTTTATTTTTTCTTCGTCTCCTGCACCGATCCCTCACATGCTGTACGCTTCCTGTCTCCCACTCAATACTTTCTCACCAGTGTCTGAGCCCCTTGTCTAACACACCTCTACATTATCTTTGAGTTTTTATTCCATTACATTTAACGTCAGATACCTGTAGCTGTCTGTCCCAATACTCCCCCCAGACTAGTATTTGTATTTATTTCATCAGAATGTACTGTATGTGTATCTCTTGGCAGCTTAGGGATCTTGTAAACATTGGCCAAAGTCACTGTTGTATCAAAAGTTCTTCTTGTTCTGAAGCATTATTATTTGTAGAGACGATCATGTATAGATAAACAGACAACATTGTAAATATAATAAAATTGAAACAGTATTAATCTAATGATCTTAACTTCATCTTTGCCCACATTAAGATAGATTAGGATTTCTTAAATTAAATAGTCAGTTTACCGTACACCCGAGGCCAAAAGTTCGTCCGTTCTCTCCTAAACTGAAGCAGCATCGACCCTAAGCGAAATAAAACAACACATTCGCACCAGGTTAAGGAATAAATATCCGATTATGCCTGAAAACGCGAAAGACTCTTGAGAAATTTGATTTTTTTTCTTATATCGTCATAATTCCATCGGTTAGTTTTATATGATAAATCTGTCATTATTTGAGACTTCCTTCACGTTCTAAACATTACTAGACTGTGTTTATATTAGCTTATTTCACCTGAAGATTAACCACTCTAACGCTAACTTAACCTATTCTAACCTAACCTATCCTAAATTAACGTAACCTAACACCCCCCCACGTAGCATTCTGTACAGCATTTACCATCACTAGTTATTGTCATCTGAATTCCTAGCTTCACTTACCTCACTCTCTGACATTCTCCCTTATCAATTTTGCTTCAATGACCGTTTGTAATAAAACTTTAGAGCCTAATAACTTGAGGATAATTCTGCCTTATTATTCCTTGTCATATTAGAAATTGACTCTATAGTTGAAGTCATACATAGTCATAGGTACGTTATTACAGGGTGAGTAATAACGAATAAGTCGCAGATAATGTAATGTATTGCTTTCAGTGAATCACTAATTTCTCTTTACGTTAAGCACACGAGTTTCATCATGATAATTTTTAAGTGCTTGTGTCCGTCGGGTTAAAATATTCTCATTCCTCGACGTATCAATATTCTACATCAATAGGAATAGTAATAACGATATTAGTAATACTGATGAATATGATAATGCTGTTAATAGCAATAATGTGTGACATAATTATTTATATTTCATACTTTTCCAAGAGTATAATTGGTTCTTTAGTTATATTATATCTCATTACTATGTTCTTATTCATTTGCTGTGGTGGAGCCAAAATATAAGCTTCGGAGTCAAGAACATTTAGTACAGATACAAAAGTATATTTTTACATATATCCTGTTGTATAGATATTAAGTCAACGTGTAGTTTGTATCAATTTATACGCACTAAACAGCGCCCCCCCCGAACACAACTGCTCTCGTACTAAGGTTATATACAGATATTATAATAATCTGTGCGTTACGAGAAGAGACATTCATGCTTAGGTGACTGTATATGTACTCAGTTACTTCCTATATTTTCTGCGGCGTTGTGTTTGACTAAATATCTTTCACTAGTTGGCCCAGCTTGATCCAAGTAGGCGAGGAGGCAAGGGATTGGTTGGAGGTCATCAAAGGGGGTGGGGTCATAGTTTGGGGGATGAGGGAAGGTCATAGGGGGGGGGTGGAAAGGGTCAAATACTAGCTTCAGTTGCCTACGACTTACAAACATTACTTGTCTGTGTGTAGCGGCGGACGGAACCTCTCCTCTCTCGGTCAAATGACGTGTGTTGCGATTTTATTTTGAGAGATGTGTTGCATTCAATTGTAATATAGTTATGCACGGACGACCTTGTGGGTTACGGTCTCTCTCTATGTCCGTCCCTGCCTCTACTGCTGGACCCACTTCTGCAGGTTAGTCCATCTTTATTTTGTTTTTGTCCTTATTTCAGATTTCATGTTTACTAAAAATTACTTTATACTGTGGATGATTAGTTATTGGTGTGTGTGTGTGTGTGTGTGTGTGTGTGTGTGTGTGTGTGTGGTGGTGTGTGTGTGTGTGTGTGTGTGTGTGTGTGTGTGTGTGTGTGTGTGTGCTCATCGTGGAGGTATTTGACAAGTCTCTCCTATCATACAATTCTTTTACGTGTATCAAGCATCATTAGGTTGAGTGGTATACGCAGTTAGTTAAGGTTGATACCTACGTCTTAGAGGAAACTATTGATGGCTGTTGAGCGTCTTTGACTAGTTTCGGTAGTTAGGAATAGTTGTGTGGACGTAATTGGGCGTGTCTGTCATCTCAGCGTGTTGTTCCAGTGGTTTTCTTTAGCTTTGGTGATGATAAACGGAAATCCAATAACAAGAATTTCTATAGGAAAATAGTTGTCTCCAAAAGGGTAAACCTAAAGTGTTTTATATAATTCCATCTCATCGGATTTACTTAAGTCTTTTGAAAATGAATCTTTGACGACACTACAGCAAAATTAAACTAAATAAATCCTGAAGGAAGTCACCAAAAATCCTTTACCTATTTTGAGGATTTTAAGTTCGCGCGTCTCTGTGTTCATATTGATGCAGTAATGTCGAAGTTAATCCTTATATGTTGAGGGATAATCGATTTTCTTTCTATTTAATCCTATAATTTCACTGATTATCGCATGAAATTATTGCCAGAATGTCTAAAAAAAAATAATCCAGTCTACTGTAAATTTAATATGAGAGAAATAATTGGTGGGTAATGAATTTCGCGCGTCAGTAAGGTTTCGGACGCATAAATAGGGAGAAAGTAGGAGGTAGGAAGGGGGGGAGGAGGAGGGGGGGAGGTGAGGAAAGGACGCGGTTGGGAGGAGGAGTCTAGCTAACCCTCTCTTGTGTCTGGTTGGCTGATCGGGAGGGCAAGAGGTGCGGTGGAGGGTTACTACTGCCCACGTCCTAAAAATGGGCACTGAAATTTGGTGAGGCCGCCATTTTAACAAGAGTTTAAGTGAATTTTGAATTACCTGAAGTATTTCCACCTTAGCTTATATTGCCGAGAGATTAACCTAACCTAAGTACATGCCTTCAAATAGTGTAAGGGGGTTAATCTGTAGGTAAAATAAGCTGGGGTGGAGATTCTTCAGGTGATCTGGGTTGGGACGATAAACCACGCCATCCGACCTTCAAAATGTAAGGATTCGAAACAACCATAGGACGATGACCAATCAGAGAGTAAAGATATCAGCTGTTATTAAGTGTAAACACAACACTGGTGTGGGTGGAGAGTTAGAATATCCGGCCCAGGGCAGGAGAGAGGCCGGTCGACCATCACACCCAACTCCTTTCCTCTCCCCAGCCAATATCCCCAGGTCAGTGCCGGGGAGGGGAGGGGAGAGGGTGGGTGGAGGGGAGAGGGTGAGTGGAGGGGAGAGGGTGAGTGGAGGGGAGAGGGCGGGTTGAGGGAAAGACAGTCGCGTCCATTCTCCCCAGTCCCAGAAGGGGGGGATATTTATAGCCCTTCTGTTCAGCAGTTTCTGTTTTACGTCACCATGTAAACTGTAATTATAAGATACGATAAATATGGAAAATTACAAAATGACGATAACTTTTATGTATTGTTTTAAAACTTCTGACAGGCCCGAGACAGTCATTTAAATTATTATAATACATATAAATGAACAGCTTCATATTAATGCAACGAATTACTTTCCAACAAATAGTGGCAATAGAAAAAAATCATCCTTATCTGGCAACACATCTTTTGCTCTTTTATTGTGACACACACACACACACACACAAATATATATATATATATATATATATATATATATATATATATATATATATATATATATATATATATATATATATATATATATATATATATATGTAACTTAATGAAAATTATATCTTATATGGTAAAATATATTGTATGGTTCAAAACGGTGGTTTATACCATCATAAGGTAGCCAACATAAGTCTTGGATTAAAGGCGTATTATAACATTATATGCTGTCTTGTCTTGATTAATTTCAGACGTATCGGGAGCTCCACACGGAAACTGGCTCCCGGTAAAAGCTGGACTACGTCAAGGGTGTTTTGTACAACGTCACTGAGGTTACATAATGTTCTTAGGTTAGTTAGTTAGTTAGTTAGCTGAGTATAAGTTTAGGGCAGATTGAGTCAGGAACTATTGGCATAGGTCTGGTGAGTGAATCAGTAGAAGAATTGTAAATGTAAGTGGATACAACAAGAATGGTGTGTGGTATAAAAAGTAATTGATAAAAATAGGCAGAGACGAGGAGAGGGAGAAACCCATTGAAGCTGTTTCATATACCTGGGAATAGATACAATGAATGAATGAAACAAAAGAATCAGAATAGAGAGAGAAAAGGAAGCAATTGGTACACTAAGAAATTATAAAGAAAGAGAACTAGATAAATATTTGAGTTCTTGTTGTGAAGGAAGAACACCCTAGCAGGGCATGTTTCTTCTGACGACACAAGGGATAATGACTGCAAGAAGTTAATGTACAGTATATATATATATATATATTTCATGTAAATCCACAATGAAAACGTGGATAAGATAAATCTTGCTCTTAGTCTCAAGACATCTTCAGAGGCAACAGTTGCCTCTGAAGATGTCTTGAATAAAGATGGAATATATTTATCCATATATACATTATATATATATATATATATATATATATATATATATATATATATATATATATATATATATATATATAAACACAAGCACAAATGATATTATTTACCATTACCCAAAACTAAGTAGCATATTATTTGTAGATGCAAGCTTGGAGTAATGGTGTGTGGTACTTGTCAAGTTGGTGAACACTAGGTGAGTATGTGTTATTAATGGCAAAAAGGTAGAAATAAAGTGTTATATGTCTATAAAGATATGTTTTGCTATCATAGATGATATATGAAACACTTAGTAGACAGGTCTATCAGAGGAAGTATAGTGGGCCTAGATCATCCTTGAGATTTCTAAAACATTGGTAAAGAACGAAATTCTAAGTGTTCCCATATCCGCATTTCCTGCAGGCAAGCGTTGTGCTGGAGGTGTGGGTTTGGGGCTGACCGTCACCAGCGAGCTGTTGGCAGCGATGGCGGAGGCCAGGGAGACTCTCGCTCACTACCCTGAAGACGCCAACTTCTTGTCCCTCTGTAGCGACTCGCCTGCCCCCACCCCGAATTACTCACACGCTGCTGCTAGTAAGTACTGTGCACTATTAGTTTTGTCATGTTTTTATACAGAATTTTTTGTCAGTGGTATGTAGAGTATCTTTTTGTCGATGGTTAGTGAATTAAAAGAATCATAGCAAAGCGATTTGACTGACATAAATGTTCCCTTCATTAAACTTGTAATGCCCTTCTTTACTGTAGGTCTTCCCAGAACCTTTATCCTTCCCTCTCATTCATTTGATCCATGATAACTTGGAAAAGACTCATTTAAACTCCAGCACGTAACTCCACACTTCGTCACTCAGTAACAGCATCATACAAGCGGTATGAATATTGATGCATACAACATTACCATTTACTTCTTTCTTCCCCAGATACAGTGACAGTCAACAGTTTATTGCAGTCCACCAACGAGACCGTTGGTGGGTCCCTGAATTATGGTGTCAATGGTCTTCAGTACTCTAATGCCAGCCCAGCTGGTCACCAATCTGCCAGCTCCTCTCCTTACCCCAGCATGAGCCCTGCTGGACATGCCTCCTCCGGCTCCCCTGCTTACTCTATGAGCTCCGCTGGTCACGCTGCTAATGATCTTAACAATTTAAACTTTCACTCCTCTTTCTCTGTCAGTAACTCCGATGGAGTCGAGACTGTGTCTCCAGAATTCTATGTTTATGGTCAAAGTCAGTACCAGGGGACCTCTGGGTACCAAACAGCTATACTTTCACAGGAACACAGACAGAGTCTGTATGACCAAGTGATGTCGGCACCACAGCCACCGAGTTATTATGGGCATTCATCATCGACGTATTCTCCTTCAGGGTCTATAGTATCTGACAATTCAAACAACAAATCTCCCAAACCTGTAAATGATCAGCTTCCCCCAGTAAAGCGGCGCCGAGTAAATAGTAGTTCCTCTTCTGACGATGTGGATAAAATACAACATCCAAGTTTTCAAAGTCGTCAGGGTAATGCACGAGACCGCTCTTCCTCCACACCATCTCCCAAGGTGCCTCTCCCACCAATATTCACTCCTCCTAACCTTAACTCAAGGTCAGATTCGTCAGTGCCTAACAGTGGTTCTCTTCCTCCATTCAAACACCCTTACGCTGCATCATATTCGTATGACATATCTAGGATCTCGGCTGCTACTTCCTTACAAAGGACTGAGGAGAACACCAGTTTACAGACACTGAATCTTTCTTACAGCAATAACTATGGTCTCACCGGTGACGACCCAGTGCCACCTTATCACCAGTACCTCTCACATGCTCCTCTTCCTAGTTTTTCCACTATAAGCCCTCAACTAAATCCCTCTTCCCAAACCCCTGTTGGGGAAAGCCCTCCTCTGCCTACCCTGTCTGGGATTCCTCAGTTCACTGCTTACTCCTCTGGTCCTTCTCATCATCTCCCTGCATTCTCTTCTCATTCTGCACTCCCACCTTTTACCACTCTGCCTTCTACATCTTCCATGTCCAGCGCCTCTCTAGGTGTCCCTTCAATAAGTGGCAGCCAGATGGTTCAGATAGTACCTGTGAATCTGACACAAAAGATGAATAATGGTGCGAAGCTTAACATCAGCAATACTCCTAGCCAAATGAACCAACCACGTGCATCACGATCCTTCAGTCCAGGGCTCGAAGCCACCTGTCCACATTGCATCGTCACATTCGCGTCTTCGGGACACCTTAAGCGCCACTTAGAGTCTCATGGTTCAAACCGACGCTTCAAGTGTCCCGGCTGTAACTGTGCTTATAGTCGCCAGGATAATCTGAAGAAGCATATCGCATCAGCTCATACGAAAGACGATGAAAAAAAGACGTCCGATAACACGAGTGGAAATAGTATTTGCCGAGGTTGCTAAAGATGGACAGCATGGAGTCGCACCCCGTTCCCTTCCTCCAGTGTTAAACCGGTCATCCTTTTCAGACAAGCAACATACACTGTACTTGTGCCTCTAACGTACATGGCAAGTTATCATGTTTATTGTTGCAGTTTTGTTTACTCCTATGGGTGGTAAACAGGAATGAGTGAGAAAGTGATAGTACGACCATTTTTACGTGGATTTACGGTCACCAAAATTTTATTGATCCAAAGAAATTTTTTTTAGACCCAAGGTAATCCCAGATCATAAAACACTTCTTTTATATTTTAATCAATATTATTTTTATCAAAAGTATGACATTACATAGAATGATCTCGAGATTTACATTATAAAACATTTCACTGATCCCCCACTTTAAATTAGCAGACAAGTGGTGCGTCTCTGGATTTAAAATTTGATTTGATCAATTACTGATGTTTTCTCAGCAGCAGGAAGCGCTGACGAATAATCAGACGTGGGTAACATGATTTGTTATATTGATTACTGATACAAAGAGTAAACTGGCAACATGTGAGTTATTGGTAGCTGTCACGTGAGTACAAGTACTGTTAAGTGTTGTTTATGGGACAATAAATAAAGAGAAGTCAGAGCTCCAAGGTACGTGTTGGTCTTCACTGGCGGGTCCTATTCCTCCACTTTGTGATAACTGTGGTTAGTGAGCAATGTTAGTCTGGTCCTGCGTTAACATGTTATCGGCTGCCGATATTGAGGGCCCCTCTAGCTCACATGTTGTCAACAAACTTTGTTGTGTTTGAATGATAAATTTTTATCGAAAGATTTCCTGTTCTTTGGAAGGTCATCAGATGTACAGTACTTTAATGTAAATATTATATTAGTGTCCTTTTAGGTTAAGTCCTATAATTATGTGTCTTTAGTACACATCCTGTTTACTGTATTTGTATTAGAATTTGAAATTTTTATTGTTACAGTTAGTAGAGGGGGAACGTCCCATCACTGAGGCGTGACCAATTTTTATACTAAAATTCAATCTCTTACTGTGCCACGTGTGTGCCTCGTGTACAGTACATACACTGTTTGTACAGTCGTGTCAAAGTGATAGTAATTGACACGCTTCTCCCCCATAAGAAATTTGTAGGTTGACTTTTGCTTAATATTTTGGACATAAATAGAAGTTTTTGCTTATCTCATTCTCCGTGTGGAATAGACAGCGAACGTCACGTACGGTCAATAAAACTTCTCGACGGTAAAACTTGACAGCAACAACACTTCTGTATTCGCACTTCAGATTCAACTGGTTGACGCATCTTGTGGCTATATAATTCCGCTTCAGATTCATTGACTATTTATACCAGTGGCTGGAAGATCTGCTTTAAGGACTTATGTATCAAGATTATAACAGATTAATTTGAAAGGATTATTATGACAAAAAAGTAGGCGGCCTTTTTATATTTTTTATGGCCACGTGATAGCTTCGCCCCGTGACAAAATTAGTCAATAAAATTGTCCCCCAGATTCCCTAACATCAGTCATACAGAGTTGAGGTCTCCCGATAATCCACAAATGGAAGTGCTCATACACTGCTGTTATTGATGTATTAACTGTATATACTTATTGTTTGACACTGTAACATTTTGTAGTCTGTGTTATAGAAGTGTCATCTTTGTTCTGTAGTACTTGAATAAATGTTGACACCTACAGAGATGTTTTGTTTACCTACTGAGTGTGAGGTGTGAGGGCCTCTGATTCATGGATCTCTGTGCTGTATTTTATCACGGTGGTAGATCCTAATTAGTTGTTGAGATGAAATATTATGCAAAACACCTGTTGAACGATCACTTCTAGCTGATACCCGAAGTGAAATGGATCTCGGAAATCCTATTATGGAAGAGAAAACAAGATTAATTTAGGTGTTTACTTGATGTTACTCATACAGACAAAGAAGAAACAATATAATAAAAAAAAATGGATCACCTGAAGATAATTTCCCCCAGTTTATTCCACCTTAAGATTAACCACAACTAACCTAACCTAATCCCATCTCTAGGCAAAGTCAAGCTGTTTAATCATATGGTGTAATAAGCTAGGGGAACTAATCTTCAGGTGGTCCGCCCCAAAAAATTATTGTCATCTATTCTTGAGTCGCTCACCACAGCCACCGGGAAAGTAAAACCGACAGATACCTTCCATTTACAGATTTCGTTCTTAACACAAAAGCTGAAATTTATCCCCATCACTTTTGCCTTTCTTTATCTTACTACACAGCCATGATAATATTGTCTAACCTTGGCTACATAACACATCCTTCCTATACTGCCACAAGAGGATCACTTTATCTACTCTCGATACATCCTTTTGTCATTCACTACTGGGTCGCTACTTTTACTTGAGCAACGCCAGACCCCGTGCACA